>NC_081563.1:61619033-61972353 GCF_022355385.1 Mustela nigripes
TTTCTTTCCTTCTTTCTTTCTTTTCTTTTCTTTTTTTTTTTAAAGATTTTATTTATTTATTTGACACAGAGAGAGAGAGATCACAAGCAGGCAGAGAGGCAGGCAGAGAGAGGAGGAAGCAAGCTCACTGCCGAGCAGAGAGCCTGATGTGGGGCTCGATCCCAGGACCCTGAGATCATGACCTGAGCTGAAGGCAGAGGCTTAACCCACTGAGTCACCCAGGCGCCCCTGGGGAAACTCTTTATCTGTCCTTCCATTCTGAATGATAGCCTTGCTAGATAGAGTATTCTTGGCTGCAGATTTTCCCTATTCTGCATGTTGAATATATCCTATCCCTGTCTTTTGCCTTGCCAAGTTTCTGTTGAGAAATCTGCAACTAGCCTTATGGGTCTTCCTTGTAAGTTAGTGACTTCTTCTGTCTTGCTGCTTTTAGAATTATTTCTTCATCACTCTATTTTGCAAATTTTACTACACTAGGTGTTGGTGTTGGCCTGCTTTTGTTGATTTTGATGGTGTTCGTCATGCCTATTGGCTCTGGATGTCTGTTTCCTTCCCAAGATTAGGGAATTTATCATCTATAATTTCCTCAAATAAATTCTCTGTCCCCCCTCATTTTTTAAATTTTAAATTTTAATTTAAAATTTATTTTTTTTCCTTCTCTCTCTTTCTGGGACTCCTATGGTATGAAAATTATTAGCTGATGGAATCACAGAGTTCGTTGGGTGTACTTTTGTTATCCCACGTTTTTCTTTCTCTCTTTTGTTCAGCTTCATTATTTTCCATTATTTTGTCTTCTATATCACTTATTCATTCCCCTGTTTCTTTCATCCTTACGGTCATTATATCTAGTCAGTTTCAAATCATATTAATGCATTTTTCATTTCAGCCTGATTTTTTTTAGCTCTTTTATATCTTAGTGAAGGTCTCCCTGAAGTCTTCCATTCTTTTCTCAAGCCCATCTAGTATCCTTATGATTGTTCCTTTATATTCTGGATCAGGCATTACTTATATCTGCTTTGATTAGATCCCTGGTGGTGATCTTTTCTTGTTATTTCTTTTCAGAGAAATTCCTGTATCTTAGCATTTTGTCTAGGTATCTGAAGAAGAGGTCATAGAGTATCCAGGGCCTGGTGCTTCAGGAAGTGTCTTTGGTATGTGCTAGGTTCTCTAGGTTCCTGTGTTTTGACCACTCTATCCCTCAGGCCAATCATCTGCAAAGGCTCTCCTTGCCTGTGGAGTGGGGAATGTTTGGACCTTGGCCAGAGTGTGGCAAGTTTTAATTGTGTGTGCTCTAGTCTGCTTGTTAGATGAGACCTGATGGGATTTCCACTGGAACTGAAGCTTTGCAGAACTCTGTGGTCAGTAGATGTGGTCTGTGCAGGGGTTTGTGCTGGTCTGCTGCGGAAGATAACTGTTGCACTGGCCTTAGACACATTTGCTTGAGAAAAACAGAACCAGCAGAGCTAAGGGGGGGGGGGGCAGGACTTTGTGTAAGCAGGTTAGGTAGGTAGTGCTGGTACTGTGATTTTTTAATGAAGTTGGTTTATGCTGAGGGGCAGGGGAGGGAAATGGTGCCAGACTAGTCCTTTGTTCCTGGAGAGGAGAGTTAGTGCTTGCTGCTCTCCAGCAATCTCTTTCTGAGTATTGAATAATTTAGTCTCATGTGTCACACGTGTTTGTCTGTCTCTGGGTTGGTTGCTTGCCTGGAATAACACAGTGTACATGCAGGTCTACTGCCTTTTAGGATTCCAAACTTCAGGGAACTGGTGTGACAGGGACCTGTGCTGGTCCTCTGGGAAAGTGTCTCTTGGAGTTGGGACTGATGCAGGTTTGACCCAGAAGTACAGTTGTGCCAGAGTACAAGAGTGTGAGATTTGAGGCAAAGCAGGCTAAACAGCCCATGTCCCAGTTAGCTGTTCTCAGCAGATGTCTCTGCACCTATGGTGATGGGGTGAGAAGATGGGAAATGACATCCACCAGTTCTTTTGTCTCCAGAGAGGCAATGCCACAGGTGGCCTCCCAAAAGTATGAACACTCACCTATGTGCCCCAGGTGAGTCTCAGATTGCACAGTATGCCCTGTGGTTGTTTGCCTGCCTTCTGTCTGGGTATAAGCAGAACCCTCAGGTCTCTGTCCCAGCCAAGTGTATGGACCTCCAAAACTCTAGTCTTTGCATCCCACCAGTTTCAAAATCTCGTGAAAATCCCCTCTCATTTTCCCAGCCAATGACTTTGGGGAAGTGTTCTTGTGCTTATCCCTGTGCCTTCCTCTGTCTCTCACCTTTTTCTGTGACCTAGGTTCTCTCCCCTCCCCAGAACCCACAATTTGTTTCTCCCCCAAACCATGTCTCCACACTTCCTCAGTGTGGCCTCTTCTCTCCCTCTAGTTGTGCTGTCTGTTCTATCAGTTCTCAGGTGAATATCTTGGGTATTCAAAATGAATAGACAACTATCTAGTTGTGTTTGAGGAACTAGGTAAATCTAGGGTCCTCCTACTACGAGGCCATCTTTGACAAGAGGACTTTTTAAAGGAGCTGTGTCCAGCAGTAGAATAGTCTGTCCCACAGGGTTGGGAATTCTCCATTATGTGTGTGTGTGTGTGTATATATATATATATATAGAGAGAGAGAGAGAGAGAGAGAGAATACACACACACACACACACACACACACACACACTTTAAAGATTTTATTTATTTGATGGAGAGAGACACAGCAAGAGAGGGAACACAAGCAGGGGAGTGGGAGAGGGAGAAGCAGACTTCCTGTCAAGGAAAGTCCATCCCTGGACCCTGGTAGCATGACCTGAGCCAAAGGCAGCCACTTTACGACTGAGCCAACCTGTATATGGTTTGTTTTAAAAGAAGTTGGATGGACATCTTTCAGGGATGCTAGGAAGAAGGTTGGGCTGCAACTTCAAAAATTCTAATGGAAAAAAATCTTAGAATTTGAGTAGATTATTTGGCTAGGTCTCCCTCTAGTGGCCATCATTCCGAATTAACAAAAATGAATTCATCATTTCAAACCAAAAAGGCTAGGGTTTGTGGTTTTCAGAATATCCTAAATTCTGTGTTATTCTACATGAAACTTGATATGTATCTGTGAATTTATTGTTTGAATGACATTGATTATTTTTCTAAATCTGAGATGGCTGTATCGTGAAGATGCCATTGACTAGTAGACTTCTGTATCAGGCACATAAGGTTTAGGGATGGAGCATAAGACAAATTAGATCCCTACCCTCATAGGGCTTACATTCTAGTGTAGGGAAAACCAAGAAGGCCTCTAATTATTACTATGCAGGAATTACACAGAAAGCTGTGAACCCGGGCTAAGGTAGATAACCCACTTTGGATAGGATGGTCAGGGAAGACTGCTTTGAGGAGAGAGTTAAGATGAAAGAGGCAGAAGGATACTCTGGGCAGGCTCTGTGATAGGAAAGAGTTTGACCTGATTTAGTTGCTAACAGTAGGCTGGCACAAGTAGAACAACATTAGCACATGGCATAAGGTACAGTTTGTGTTTGGAGGAAATAGCAGGAACCACAGCTCGCCAGTCCTTTAGGCCATGGAGAAACCTCAAAAGCCGTGGCAAGTTCACTAACGACATCTGTCATCTTAACAGGTTGTATTTATTTTAAAAGTTAATTTTGTTGAACTTATTTATACCTGTACTTCTAGAAGATATATTTTTAAATGTGAATTTGATTTTATCTTAACTGATTTGATCGGTTGGTTGATCAGATCATAGATTTCCTTGGCACTAAACATTCTTTCTTTATGGCTTTTGGTAATGAATTGAAACAGGATATTGATGGAAACAACAGGCTCTTTGCCTAGAATGCTGTTCTCTTGAAGGAAGTGAACATTACATTCAAGGCACTAACTTCCTCCTGAAGAGAAATTAGGGAAAGCTTTCTCTTTTCACAAAAACAACTTCTGTATTTGAGTTATTTCATTCAAAAAGATTTACCAAAATCAGCCAAGGCCCAAAGTATGATAGTTCTTCTGCAGTGTGAGAATATGAAGAGCATAACATCACTTACAGAAAAGAGTTAAAAATTTAAAGCTCAGTGTAGAGTAGTCAGCCTTTTTTGATCAAAATATTTTTACTTTAGAAGAAACATCATGAGAAATGAGGAAGATTAGTGCAATACAAAGACAACACTGTTAAGCTTATAACAGGAAAATGTTCAGTGTGATTCCATGGTGGGCAGAGGGCATGCATCCAGCCTGTGGGACCACTGTGCTGTGCTATGTGTAGACACAGCATGTGGTTGTGCCAAGGAGCTTGCCTTACCTACTTGTGCATCATACCCTGTGCCCTAGAGAAATGACAGCTAACAGGATGATAGTAAAGCTCACTGCATTAGATAATGCAAGATATGTGAATGTGTTCGTTTGCTAGTCAGAAAATGCAAAAATAGACTCTGCTCCAAAACAGGGAGCTGTAAGAATGGTCCTTGGCTAGAAGGAGGAAGGGGAGAGGAAGAAAAGAGGTATATGACTGTATTATCAAAGGTTGGGGAAAAGAACATTCCGGCTGTCTACTACCACCTCCACTCAAAATTTCTCTCCCATCTACAAGGACTGAGAGCAATAGTTTTACAAGTGGGGATATTCAGGTTTGAACCAGGGTTAAATTTTTTGGTATTGCAAATTAAATCATATTCTAAAAAAATGTTAGTCTAAGTGTAGTTTGGGGTACCTGGATCATCTATATGGTACTTTTGTGAGTATTGCTACATGATTTTAAGTCCAAGTTTTCATTTTTTCTATATAACCAAGATGGTGCTAAGTGGTGACACTGAACTGTGTTGTTGTTTATATTTATAAAATTATTTTATGATTTCCATAAAGCACATGATTAATATAGAAATAAATCTTGCATTTTGTTATTTCTGCCAACTAAAATCAGGCATTCTGTTGCTCAGTCGGTTCATGGCCATGTTTGTCCCTGGATATAATATGGCTGAATTGACCTACCAGAGGTAAAGCTTCTGCATGTCAGGGTATGTACCAAATGAGGCCAAAACCCAATCAGTCACTCAGAAGTCTCACACCAAAAGTCACTACATTCAGTCAGTCAATGTGCTGAATTATAATCAGCTATGTTTATATGCTAGGTCAAATTGAAAATAAATGCTGGTCAAGGAACAGACAGTTCTGGGGGTAAATGTCCAGTTCCCAAAGCTGTTCTTTTTTTTTTTTTTTTTTTTTTTTTTTTTTTTTTAAATATTTTTTATTTATTTATTTGACAGAGAGAAATCACAAGTAGTCGGAGAGGCAGGCAGAGAGAGAGAGAGAAGCAGGCTCCCTGCTGAGCAGAGAGCCCGATGTGGGACTCGATCCCAGGAACCTGAGATCATGACCTGAGCCGAAGGCAGCGGCTTAACCCACTGAGCCACCCAGGCGCCCCCCAAAGCTGTTCTTCCTGTCTAGAGTGCTCTACACCTTTCAGTTCACATGGCTTTGACTTTCTCAACTTAAATGTCACCTCTTAAAAAGGATAATTAAGGAATAATATTTATAGGAGGAAAAAATAAGCAGAAATAAAAACTTCTTGAAAGAGAAGTCAATAGCTGAGACAAACTATAGTTCAGAAAGAACTGGGGAATTAGTAAATTGGCAGAATGCTGAGGAGGTTCACCTGGCATCAAAACAAAGGAAACAAAAACAATTAGCTAAAGATGTGAAGGATACATTCTGGAGGGCTTCAGACATTTCTAATAGGAGTTCCAGAAGAAAATGAAATACAGAGTGTTGGGGCACCTGGGTAACTCAGTCAGTTGACCATCTGACTCTTGGTTTTGGTTCAGGTCAAGATCCCAGGGTTGTGAGATCATGCTCTGCAAAGGGTTCTGTGCTCAGCCAGGAGTCTGCTTGGGGTTCTCTCCCTCCCTCTCCCTCCCCATCTGTCCCTCTCATGTGTGCACACTCTCTCTCTCTCTCTCAAATAAATAAGTAAAATCTTTAAAAAAAATAGAAAAAAGAAAAACACAGTATAGATGGAAATAGATCCACATAGCAGACACATTATGGCAACACAGCAAAATAAGGGAAAGAGAAAATCTTGAAAGTAGCCCGAGGAAAAATCACATATTATCCACAAAGGAATGAAATTAAATATATAGGTGGTTTCTCATGTACAGTGAAGACAAAAGAAGGACAAAAGAGTAATATTTCTCAAACATTATGTTGAGAAAAAATAACCATCAAGCTAGAGTTTTATACCCAGTTAAACTATATCTCAAAAAAAGGGAGAGTAAAATTTGCCACAGACTCTTACTGAAGAGACTACTAAGATTCCTCTCCATCAAGAAGAAACCTGAACCCAGTTTCTGGTTGGTTGGTTGGTTGGTTTTGTATGCCATGGAAAAGCATGGCATACAAAACCAAGCAATCAAAAAACAGTGAACACAGGAACAGATCAAATGTTTTTGGAAATGTATTTATGTGACTAAAAAGTCCCCCCAAAACAATTTTTGCACATCTTTATAAAAAAAGCACACACACTAAAATTCTTCCTTAATACTATTATTTGTATGTGTGTGTGTGTGTTGTGTGTGTATGTGTGTATTCAATGGGTAGTTAAATATACTAAGTCCTTTAAGACAGTCTACCCATCATGCAGTTTTAGCACTAATCAATATTTTGGCAATTTTGTTTCATATACTGCTAAGGCCCTTAAAATCATACAAATATGGAATGATTTTAGAGTATATTAAAAATTTATGGTTAAGAATATATGCTGGGATTGGGAGTGTTTGGGTGGCTCAGTTGGTTAAGCAACCAATTCTTGATCTCAGCTCAAGTCTTGATCTTGGGGTCATGAGTTCAAGCCCCTCTTTGGACTCCATGCTGGGCAGGGAGTCTACTTAAAAAAAGAATATATGCTGGGATACCTGGGTGACTCGGTTAGTTAAATGTCTACCTTTGGCTCAGTTCATGATCTCAGAGCTGAGCGCAGCATCAGGCTCCCTGCTCAGCAGGAAGTCTGTTTCTCCCTCTGCCTCTCCTTCTCTGTGCCTGCCCCCCCCCCAGTTTGTTCTTTCTTTCTCTCTCTCTCTCAATCCCAAATAAATAAATAAATAAATAAATAAAATCTTTAATCCAAATAAAGGATTAGCATTTAACAAATATGGTAAATATTTAAGACAGTCTAAGGCAATAGGTATATATGCAATCTGTAGACTCTATAATTGCAGTGAATATACAGAAATTTATTAACCCAACAAAAGACAGGAAAGGAGGAGAGGAAAACTTGTGAAAAGGATTGAAAGCAGTAAATTAAAAAATTTAAGATTGTAGAAATAAGTCCAGATAGATCACTGATAACAAAAGTAAACAAATTAAATTCATGTAGAAATAAGTCTAAACAATTATCATATGATCTCTCTGATATGAGAAATTTGAGAGTCAGGGTAGGGAGGGTCATGGGGGTTAGGGTGGGAAAAAAAGAAACAAGATGGGATCAGGAGGGAGACAGACCATAAGAGACTCTTAATCTCAGGAAACAACTTAGAGTTGCTGGGGAACCAGGGGGAGGAATAGGGTGGCTGGGTGAAGGACATTGGGGAGGGTATGTGCTATGATGAGTGCTGTGAAATGTGTGAGCCTGATGATTCACAAACCTGTATCCCTGGGGCAAATAATACATTATATGTTAATAAAAAAATTAGAAAAGAAGTAGGTCTAAATATATCAGTGATAACAAAGGTAAACATATTAAATTCTTATATGGAAAGATGAGAAACTATCAGATTTAATCACGATTCTTGCAAGAGATACACCTACAATAGAAAGACATAGAAAGGTTTACTGAAAGGAAGGTAATAAACTCAAGAAAAGCATAACCAAAAAGGAAAAGGTAAACAATGTAAATTATATTGAAATTAAGAACTTGTTTTTATCAAGTGTCAGCATAAAGAGAATTAAAAAAGAAGCCACAAACTAAGAGAATCTACTTGCCGCAGGTATCCAGAATATATAAAGAAAACTTCTGAGTCAACCAGAAAGAGACAAACAACCCAATAAAGATGAGCAAAACACATGGAAAGGCATTTCAGAGAACAGGATCCAAGAACAGAGAATACACATATGAAAAGATGTTCAACCTCATTAGTTCCTAGGAAAATGCAAAATAAAAAACAAAGATTCTATGTCACACATACTACATGGGCAAAGCTTTTAAAGTCTGATCATTTCAAGTGGAGCAAAAGGACATGTATATTCTAAATATAGAATAAAAATTGGTACAACCTCTATGGTAAGCAGTTCGGTGTAATCTAGAAAAGTTTTCTCATCTGAAAAATGGTCTTGATCATGAGATTGACTCATAGAGTTGTTTTGAGGATTAAGTGGCTTAACACCTTTTCAAGAAGGTATTATTATGCTCGTTTTTTTTTTTTTTTTTTTCATATCAGAGAACTGAGACATCCAAAGGTTTAAGAAATCTGCCTATGGACAGGCAGAATGTATCTGCAATGCATGCAAGTAACAAAGTATGAGTCTCCAGAATGTCAAAATAAATCTTGTTTAAAAAAAAAAGATCATTTCATTAAAAAGAGCAGATTCACATAAGAAACTGAAATGGCCAATAAACACATGAAAAGATCTTCGACATTTTTAATAATCAGGGAAAGATAAAACAAAAACCCAAACGCCAGTGAAAAATCAGAGTAACATGGAGGTACTGAATCGATCGTCCTGCTCTGGGAGTCTAAACGGATTCAACCGCTCAGGAAGCCGATTGTCAATATCTAGTAAAACTTGAAAATGCCTCCAGCTTTGGACTCTGTAACGCCTCTCTCAGACCCAGACTAATGGTTTTCATACTGGGGTATACATAACCTTGTGCTTATATGAAGCTTTTGCCAGACACTGGGGTGCTGATAGTGCAGAGAAACTTCAGCTTCCCTGTACCTTCTCCCTCCAGCAACTCCAGAACTCTGGTGTGTTTCTTCTCCACTTCCTCTTTCCTAACCGCTCTTTCTCCACTCCTCAGAAACAATAAAAGGCATTCTTCTTGACGTTGCAATGGTCTGGGTTAGTGTAATCAACCTACAGACGTCAGTTGCTCGAAGGTGCTTTCCTTTTCCACCAAATACACTGAGTTCCATATACTGTATATGGAATTATTTCCGAATTTTATCCATAATTTACAAAACATTTCCAAAAGCTGGGCACTAGAGTACCTATACATGCACCTGCTTACGGTAAGAAAATCATGCATTTTGTCCTACTCTTCCCTCTAAAAAACTCCCTTATTTCAGCTACATCTTGCACTGCATTATTAAGCATGAGAAACAGGATATTTGTTTAGGTGTTAGGTGATTTATCATAAAATAGGTTATATTAGATCTACCTCATTTTGATCTTGTCTCGATGACTTTCATTAATTTATCATAAGTAGGTGTTCAATAATTTATTTCTAATAATTTACTTTCCAATATTCCTTAAAATGCACATAAATACACTTACATTGATTAAAACACTAAAATTCAGGATGCCTGGGTAGCTCAATTGGCTAAGCATCCGCCTCCAGCTGGGGTTATGATCTCAAGGGGCCTGGGACGGAGCCTAGTGGGGCTCCCTGCTCAGCAGGGAGCCTGCTTCTCCCTCTGCCTCTTCCCTCACTCACTCTCGTTCTGTCTCTCTCTCAAATAAATAAATAAAGCCTTTTTAAAAAAAAATTAACCAAAAAACCCCACTTAAATTTCTTTTAACTGCCCCCTGCCTCTTGTGCTGTTGTTGTCATGCATCTGAATTCTCTATTTTAAACCCCATGCAGTGTTGTTTGATACAGGTAATTTTCCTACATATTTACCCATATACTGACCCTTTCCAGTGGAGGACATTCCTTCCTGCATGCTTGGGCAGCCCTCAGGGCTTGTTTTCCTTTTTCAAGTGCACATATGCTGGTGACTAATTTCTCCATCCCTGTTTTTCTGGAAAAGTCTTTCTTTGGCTTTCATTACTGGAGAATATTTTTCTTACATGAGGACATCACGGTTGGCAGATACTTTGTCTCAGCACTCATGATGGTATCTTTCTATTGCCCTCTGGTTTCCACTGTTTCTGTTGAGAGGTCACTCATCGGTACCATTATTGCAACTTTGTTTTTATTTATTGTATTGTATTGTATTGTATTTTTTTTAGAATACTTTTTTATTTTAAAATTTTTTTTTATTATGGCAACTTTGAAGGTAACGTTTCTTTTCTTCCTGATTGCTTTGAGCTAAGAACGATTCTCTCCTTTTCCTTAGGCTTTAGCAATATTGCTCTGATGTGTTTATGTGTGTGCTTTAAAATTTGTGTTTTTTAAAAATTTATATATACATATGTATATTAAAGATTTCATTTATTCATTTGAAAGAGAGAGACAGAGATGGCGACAGAGCTAGCGAGAGAGAGCAGGAGTGGGGAGGAGAGGGAGAAGCAGACTCCCTGCCAAGCAGGGAGCCTGATGTAGAGCTTGATCCTAGGACCCTGAGATCATGACCTGAGCTGATGGCAGATGCTTAACTGACTGAGCCACCCAGGTGCTCCTGAAATTTATATTTATTCTATTTGGATTTTTTAATAGTTCTTGAATCTATTAATTGATGCTTTCATTTGTTTTGGAAAATTCTTGGAGAGGGGAACTCAGTGTTTAGTATGTTATTCTGTGTGTTTTATTATTAGTTTCAAATATTTGAAAAAATGTTTTAAAAACAAAGTGACAGGTCCTGCCTGAGGTATTTGCCTACAACCCTACTCCTGCTTTTCTGCTTAGAGCTTGCTCCTTACTTTTGAATTCCTGGCTTGCCATTTTGATTTCCTAGTTTACTTCTTAAACAACAAGACTTTCAAGAGTTCTGCTCATGAAAAAATCTGGGAATAACTGCCTAAAAGAAAGACTCAACTCTAGGAAACAGACTGAGGGTTGCTGCTGGAGGGGAGATGGCTATGGAGATGGGGTAACTGGGTGATGGGCATTAAGGAGGGCACTTGGTGTAATTAGCACTGGGTGTTACATGCAACTGATGAATTACTAAACTATACCACTGAAACTAATAATACACTATATGCTAACTGAATTGATTTTTAAAAATTAAAAAAAAAAAAAAAGCAGCAGCAGCAGCAGCTGCTGGAGGAGCAAAGAAAGGTTACAATAATTAGATTGGGGGAAATTGCCGAAGTCTGAGAACTTTGTTGCCATCTGAGAGGCCCACTGAAATGCCCAAGAAATAGACAACACATGTCCAGGACAAAAAACAAAACAGAACAGAACAAAAGCAAACAAAAAAATATTACTCAGGACTATTATAGCTGACAAACCATTCTTTCAGTTGTCCACAATTAGAAGACTTTGCTAATCTTCTGTAAGGACTACACGGTCAAGCAAGAATGCATTCACCGAGACGCTCGTAATCAGCTGGGGTTAAGTACACCAGAGTGTAATATATGGAGTCAGGCATTCTTATTTTGATTTCCACTTTGCCTTATCTATGTGGCCTTGACAAATCACATACCCCCTGGGTCCTTAGGGTGTTTTGTTGTTGTTGTTGTTTTTCATGAAATAGAGATGCTAATAACTCAATCTATCCCTGTCCCTGGGCTACAGTGAGAAATACTAGTGAAGAGCAGGGGCTCTGGAGACAAGTGGGTCTCGGTTCAAATGTTAATTACGAGACTTACCTGGGTATAATAAATTGGGTAAGTCTCAACGTCTTTAAGCTTTGATGTATTCATCTATAAAATGAAGTTAATGGTGGTCTTCTCAGGACTCACCCAGAGCAAGCATAGGTTTTTGCACAATGCGTGATATATGGTAGTTAATATTTGCTATTCCTGTAAAAGTGAGAAGTGAGTCAATGTGTGCTGAAACACTAAGATTATAAAATTATATAGTTGTTATGATTATTGTCTTTATCATGTATTATATTGATTTTTGTAGACAGGTTCTACCATTTCCAAAGACCTGAGTCAAAGAACCCCTCCGGGAACTGTGACCGATGCAGTACGGTTGGTCTCACATATACTGAACAAACCACCTGGATGTGGTCTGTGTTTCATAGAGTCTAATTGATGCTGGTTACATAACTGGTGGATTATCTAAGCTGATGACAGATAGATCTTAAGAGGGATGAGTGATCTCAGGGCATTTTAAGCGTTTTACAGTACTCTAAGTCTTAGGAGTCCCCACAAATAGGATCCTTCGATGGAGAATGTTAGAAAGAGCAAGAGGCAAAGGGCACATGAGGCCCAATATCCTAGCTTTGTTTTCTTCCACTTAGGGCTGATTCTAGAAAGAGAAACCATGTAAGTTCCCTTTTCCCTTTTCAGTCCTCTGTGACATGCAAAACATTTTATAAATATAGAAAGCAACTCTGACTCTATTTAAAGGAATAGAAACAAAGGGTAAATATTTCTGTATCTCCACATGCAAATATGAGAAAGCTAATTTAAGGAATTATCAAACATTTCAAAAAAAATTTTTTTAAATAAGTACTAGATTCACACAGTGCAACACTTAGAAGCACAAGTGGTCTTCCTTCCTTTCCACTTCTGAGTTACCCTACTTCTATCCTTCTCTGGACTCAACTACTATCCCCCATTTTTTGTTTGTTCCAGATGTTACATACAAGTTTGTCATAGGGATTTTATCTGATGCACTTGTAGAAGTCAGCTAAACAGTCCACATAAGGCTGTGATGCTAGAGCTTGAAGTCACTGGACAGGAGGTGAAGAGGCAAGACAGAGAAAAAACAGGAGGAGAATAAGCTGGAACCCAGGATCTTGGGCTGGAATCCACCAGGATGGATTAGAACCTCTGTCTCTTCTCTCTGCCCCTGATTTGGTGAGGATGTCCTCCTGGAGAAGCCAGTACCCGTCACATAGCTAACCAAGTATACACATGGCCCAGAGCTGGGAAAACTGAAGCAGAGCCCCAGGGAAGGAGAAGCAGTTGCAGGCTGGGCTAAAGAGAGGTGCCAAGAGATAAACAACACTATGTGTGAACTTCAAACACGCCTGCTTCCACCTTGTAAGCATAAAAATCAAAATGCTGCTGCTTGACTTCTGCTTTCCAAATCTCCTGCAAAAATTTCTCTTGAGGCCCACCCTACATGGATACATACAGAGAAAGGAATGTGGGGAGATGGAGTCCTGGCTAGTCAAGTGAACGCATCACAAAGTTACCTATACTATTTATAGGTACCATTTAAAAAATTTTTACACAAATGCAATGTCTACTCCTTTCCATCCGGCTTAGAGGCCCCATCATATCATTAGATACAGATTTATGCCATTCTTTTTAGTGGTGATGCAGTATTGCATTTTGTTTGGGTTGTTTTATTTTTTTGCTACTTCAAACAATGCTGCAATACAAAACCTTAAATTGATGTTATTTTGTCTGTGTGCAAGTGTGCCTGTATGCTAAGTTCTTAGAAGAAGTTCAAATCTGGGCTGATGGGTCTCTCTATTTAAAATTCTGATACATTGCCTAATTGCTCTGTAGAGATGTTGTGTCCATTTACTCTCCTATTATGCAACAATATGACAGCGCCTATTTCCCCATATTCTTGTAACAATGTCTTTTCACATCTGTTTATCTTTACAAATATTATAGGTAAAAATGTATTTCAGCATGGTAGTGTGATTGTAATTTGCACTATTATTATTATGATTGGTTTTGATCTCTTGCGGGCTATTTCTGGAAAGGGAAAGGAAAGAAAAAGTTTATGATGTTTAGACAAGTTTTAGAAATTTGTGTTGGATTCAATGTCCATTTAAAAAGTTATCTTTAAAATGCTGGCCCCTTCTCTTCCAAAACAAATTGGATGTTAAATATCCTCTCACTAGCAGTAAATGATATTAATGATGAGAAACAGTGTACCATGGTACTGTAAAACTCCATCCTTCTAGGAGAAAGCAAGGGTAAAGTCCAAACTAGTAAGTTGCCAAACCTGCTTTTTGCTTAGCTTACATTAGAAACATAATATACATAGATTAAAGGAAAACAATGTCTTATAAATATCTGACTTAATGTAATCTACATCTCTAGGCTTGCATTAGTCTGAGATACAAGGCATAGATACTGGAAACAAATTACTCTCTTAAACCATCCTTGGTTGGTCATTAATAGCAAAACATTAACTAAATCTACATCTTAGGTGCTCTGTGTAGATCAAAGTTTCTGGCACAAGTTTATGAGTCAGTGTTATAAAGCTATGACTTTTGGAGATGGCTGGATTCTACCTTTTTTTTTCTGAGTTCTTTCATTGGTAGAAGAAGATTAAACAATTTAAATGGAAAGTAATTTTTTTGTAAAAACAAAAAGTTACAGGATATTCTTAGGTATGGCTGGAAAATGGCCTTAATGTTCACTTTATAACTCAGATATCTGCATATAGCATTTAGCTATTTCACTGTTTCCTGGTTGAAGATTATTTTATTTTCCAGGATTTACCAGAATCTCAGGTTTTCATTCCCTGAAGTGTTGTCTTTTCCTAGAGGAACTCTGATCTACTCGGTGAAAACAAGAGCAGCTTCCTCCAGGGAAAGCTCCCTTCAAAACTGGGTGGTAGCCAGTCCACATTGCTGGCATGTCTAGAGACATTACAGTTGTTAAAGACATTCTGGGAACACAGCTGATGAGTCTGTGTGAAGTTTGTATCAGTTATGTCCTCTGGTAAGTGTAGAAGATATTTTACTATAGCAAGTTATCTATGATAAGTACATAGGAGTGAAAGCTACACATTAATATTTAGCCACCATATACACCTATTCGTTTTGCCTGTGATTTCAAAATTCCCTTCTACTATGGTTAAGGAGAGTCCTCATCCTGATGGTGGACTACCTCTCATTAGAAAAGTCAAGTATTGTGAAGAGTTGGAGATTTTAACAAGTTAGTCTGCCAATTTCCTGCATGTTGGAAGGAAGGCATGAACTTCCTGGATCAAAAGAAAGGACTGTGTTCCTCATGGTATAGTAGGCAGTATGATCTTCACATTCTTACCCATCCCTCTTCACCTCTTCAGGCTGCACAGGGATGATACAAAGGCGGCCCAAGGGAGTGCCACACATGTATTGGCTTTGTACCATGGCTGAGGGACCCAACAATCTTACAAGGGGGTTCCTTCAAACCTGCCAAGACTTTGCCCTGAGAGAAACATTCTTTATTATCCTGGACAGCAAACAAATCTGCCATCGGTCCTGGAGGCAGGCACTACCTCTGTCTACTAATACTGTCTACTAGAGCAGGGAATTTGGAATAAAAACTGCCACAGTTCGAGCAGAAACACAAGAGACCCACAGAAAACAGTCTGAAAACAAGAAGGAAGAATATTTTCCTGACCTATTATCAGATCCAGATTCCTATTTACTTTTGCATTATGTTTTCTATAGCCAAGACATTGTTCTCCATCCAAGGTAGCATCTTCTGCCAATGGGTAGCTTTCACAGATGTGAAGAACTGATTGGAAATAGATACTAGATGATGAGCACAAGATATGGAGAGCTATAATGATTCTGTGAGACTGTCTCCAGCCATCCTTGAATGTCTAACTTTGCCTCAAGGGGAAGCTTCAAATACCAGAGTCTTCTTGGATAATAAGAAGGTGAGGCAAGGAAGTCCCAGCATCCAATAGGGCCAGGAGGATAGGAGTTTTAATGAACTTGGGAAATTGTGAGCTTAGCTATAGTGGCACTTTTTGATACTCAGCGATAAGCTTAAGAATCTCAAAGACATTCAGACAGTTTGAAAGACCTTGAAGAAAAAAGGGATTTTTTTCAGGGACAGAATTTATGTTGTCCATAAGAAAGCAAATCACATACACCAACCCCCTGAAATGGCTACCTTTGCCTAAGGATGCAAAACAGACT
Source organism: Mustela nigripes (assembly GCF_022355385.1). NCBI lineage: Eukaryota > Metazoa > Chordata > Mammalia > Carnivora > Mustelidae > Mustela > Mustela nigripes. Next base: position 61,634,900 of record NC_081563.1, read on the forward strand.
TTCTTGGAGTTCTCAGTAAATCCCTAAGGTGATAGGGAACACTGATCACAGTGAATATTTAAAGAAAGGATCTCTTCGGAGCTTCTGCCAATAAAATATTCTCTAAGTCAAAGAGTACCTACTTTTTCATCTCCCTGCGTCTTAATAATGAACATGCTGGTCAGGGTAGCAAGCTTCAGGCATTCTCAGTGTTCGGAAAAGACTGACCAGTGCGTGTATATCCTTTAGGAAAGTGTTCTTTTCTCACTCTTTAAAAAATTAATTTCCCTCAGTCCTTATCAGGGAACTGTAATTTTCTAAAATCCTACACTTCACTTGAGAACTACTTACTCTGCCAAACAAGATAGACAATGATAACTCTTCCTCACCAAAGAATGGGAAGCTTGTTACAGGGTGTATTAAAAATAGGAAAGGAATCTTCTTTTTCTTCATTTTTTGCAATACATTGTGAGAAAATCATTGATATGTTATAAAAATATTTAAGAAAATTTTGAAAGAAGAAAAAAATCACTCATAACCATGTTGTCTGAATATAGCTTTTACTCTTTTCATTTTTGAACACTGCCTGTTTGTCCTTATTTAAATACATACATATTTTTTGTATAGTTGCAAGAGGTGTTTATGGCAACAGCCAACTTAATTTATGAATATATCCTGTGAAATTTTTTTTTTAAGATTTTATTTATTTATCAGAGAGAGAGGGGGAGAGAGAGAGCACAGGCAGACAGAATAGCAGGCAGAGGGAGAAGCAGGCTCCCCGCTGAGCAAGGAGCCCAATGTGGGACTCGATCCCAGGACACTGGGATCATGACCTGAGCCGAAGGCAGCTGCTTAACCAACTGAGCCACCCAGGCGTCCCTCATGTGAAATTTTTAAGGAATAGGATTTCTCTTTAAAAATCATCAAATGCTACTAATGTGTCTTAAAAGCCATGCCTTGGGTACCTGGGTGGCTCGGTTGGGTAAGGGTCCAATTCCTGGTTTCAGCTCAGGTCATGGTCTCATGAATCATGAGATCAAGGCCCACATTGGGCTCTATGCTCAGCAGAGAATCTGCTTGGGGGTTCTCTCTCTCTGCCCCTCCTCCCACTTGTGTGCAGGCTCTCTCTCAAATAAATAAATAAATAAATAATTTTTTAAAAGCCATGCCTTAATTTATTTTACAGCTTAACTATTACCTTATTTCACTGGAGGGAATAAATACATTCAGCTGACAATACATACTCAGACCAATTGCATTTTGGGTCATTCCTAGTTTTGATAGAAAGACCCTGTTACTGTTCCCTTTTTATCAGGTATGACACATAAGCATGCATTTGGTCAACCTAGAAGTAGTATCAGACTATTAAAGTATAAATTAAACAGAAAAGGGGCTAAAATCATAGCCCCATTTTCTGCTGCTTGAGATTGTTGGATCTGTTGGAACCCAATGTTTGCCATAACGATGTTAAAATTTAATAGCTGGGGAAACTTTTTTGGTCATATTGTCAGACCTTAGCTGATAATTCTCTAAGGGAGCGATCAGTGAAAGCTTCAAACTGTCTTACATTGTTTATGGGTTTTTAATCTGTAAGGTTAAAAGAAGAATAAAGGTAGCGGTATTGGTGTACTTGAGAAGAAGACGGGAAAATTTATTGGTCGTCCATCCTCTCTGTTCAGGATACTTTGCCAAGACTCAAATCTGTGGCTCAGAAGGACTGTGAAAACATTGACTATGCAAATGCATTAATAGATGGGAAAGCTATTATGGCTGAGACTTCCATGTGTTCACCCAAAACTCATTCTCATGTTTTCCCAGGCACACAACTTGTTGGTATTTCCCAGTTTCCTTTGGGGTGAGATGTGGCCATGTGACTGAGCTTGGGCCAATGGCCTGTAAGCCCATGTAACAGGGGCCATTTCCAGGCCTGGCAAATAATACTCTGTAACAGATAGGCTTCTATGCTCTTTTTCTTTCCTGCTTGATGCAGAAGAGCATGATGATCTTAGATGCCACAAGTTTCCAAGATGGTGGAACCAATAATACTGGAAACCTGTTTGTGAAAGGGATCATCTGAGTAAAACAGCTATTTTGTACTTTACTTTTGTAAGAATTAGACTGCCATTGTATTAGGCAAATGAGACATTGGGGTTGTATCCAGAACAGCTGCTGATGTTACCCTAATTAATATAATTATGAAATAGGAAGTTATTTGGCTTGTATAATCACATACACAGACATACATTATTTTTGTTCCTCTGTAAACACACCATGATGATGTTAGAGACAGTACTAGCTAAAAATATTCTGAAGTTAAATCACATTTGGAGACTGAGATACTACCCAGAAAACAATGATCTATAGGATTTAAGGAGCAGCACAAAATAGTGGTTAAGTGGGAGGGATCTGGGGCAGACTGTCTGGGTTCTGATCCTGGCTCTGCCATTTGTCATCTGTCTGACCTTAGACAGATCATCCAAATAATTTTTTGCTCTAATTTCCTCATCTGTGAAATGGAATTAGTAACATGTATAGGGACTCTGTGAGATTTAAATGAGGTAATACACATACAATGCTTCCAGTGGCATCTGGTAAAATAAGCACTCAGCAAATGTTACCTTATTATAATTACCAAGTATGAACCATGTGTCGAACTTGGGCTCAGAATCCAGAGGAGATGAGGGGAGAGGCCTCTTTGTGTAGAGACTCAGGCCATGAAGCTGCCTGGTCTTGTGACTAACACCCCTCCTCACTGACAATCTTCCCAACTAGGCAGATAAAATCTTGTGGCAAGATACCCCAAAATGGAGGATTACCTTAAACTTCTGTGAAGAATATCTCTCCTTCCTGCCCATCTGCTGTGGGCATACCCTGACTCATGAAGACATTCCTTTTGTCTTCATTACCAAGTGGCGGGTTGCACATCTTTCTTCCTTTTTCTTCTCAAACCCCATCTGTCTTCCAAGTCTTCATGGTGGAGAAACAAAACAATATTAGGGAGCCTCACTCTTCTGTCTTTGTTTATTGTTGGTTTTATCTCTTGTTGGACTTGGGTAACAATGAGATGTCTTATAGATACCTTGAGTAAGACTTAAAATTTCATTTAATCTGTAGTGTATTGAATTTTTTTAGTATATTGAATCTTTAAACAAAATATAGAATTGAGAAAGCCAGACTCATAATTTGTTAGTTAAAAATAGGTACAAAGATTTTTAGTTCATATTTTTATTGTGATAAAATATATGAAAATTAAATTCAATGCTTTAACCATTTTTAAAGTGTATAGTTCAGTGGCATTAAGTACATTCACAGTGTTGTGTAACCACCACCACTATCCATCCATTAATCATTCCCAATGTAAATTCTGTACCCATTGAACAACAACCTCCATCCCCACCTTGCCCTCAGCCCTTGGTAATCTCTATTTCACTTTTGTCCTTATGCATTTTCCTATTCTGGGTATGCCATATAAGTGAAATCATACAATATTTGTCCTTTTGTGTCTGGTTTATTTTACTTAGTATAACATTTCCAAGATTCATCTCTGTGTTAACGTGTATTAGAGTGTTATTTCTCTTTATGTTTGAATAATATTCCATTGTGTATATATGTCCCATTTTGTTGGTCTGATCATCTGTTGATGGATACTTGGACTGTTTCCACCTCTTGGCTATTGTGAATAACACTGGTATGAATATGGATGTGCAAGTATCTATTTGAGTCCCTGCTTTCGATTCTCTTGGGTACATACCCAAGGGTGGAAAAACTGGTCGTTTGTGTTTTTAAATAGATTTCTACATATATCTCATTGACCGAACTGTGTCACATGGTGTTTCCTTACTGCAAGGGGATGAGATGGGACTAGAATATGAGGTTTAATGTTTTTTGTCCCCAACCTCTGTAGAAGAGGGCAAGAGAATGTGGGTCAGAAAAAAATGGTGAGTGAATCCACTTATAGTATCTGCCACAATATACATCCAGAAGATGAATCTAGAACTGAGAATCCATACTCCCACAGCAGGAAATATAGATAAGAATTGACTCCCTACAGTGACTATAATGTTACTGGTATTCTATAAATTCAAATTTAATGCTCTCCTTTCCTGGATCTACTTTTGAATGATTTTCTGACTTAAAGGAACTGTCTCGTCTAGTTTCAGTGGGAATTTAGATAAATCTGCTTTTGATAGGTAATTACCCATGGTTTGGTTTATATAAAATAGGCTTTCCAACAGAAGGGGGGCACTCAACTGTAGATAAAGATAATTAAATGATAATTAAAATTGGGTGGTTTAGCAATAACAATATAAATGGGGAAGGAGCAAGATGGCATCTTGAAAAAGAAATCATTTCTATTAGAATGCTCAGAACTAAACACAACTAGTTCTGTTTAAAGATTACTATTCAAAGATTATTGTTCAATTACTCTTACACTTGCTATTTAACTCACCTAAAGATAGTCATTTATCACCTGAAGTTTGGGAATAGGATCTAGACAAAGCATTTGTAGACACTAGACATTCAGAAAGAAGACTCATCTTTATCTTAGATATAATTTTAAAATTTCCAAAATTTAGGGGGAAATCACACTAGTGACAATCTTACCAATGGTGGATTCAAGAATGGAAGGAAGGATAGGAAGATCAAATCGTTAATTAGGTATTTTGTACATGTCTGACACATACATAGCTAAAGAAAGAAAATGATGAGGCTGTTAGGATGCAATTTCAGGTGCATGTAACAGAATTCCAACATCACAGTGGGTTGAACAAGATAGTATATTTCTGTCTTGTGAAGGTGGTCCAGGGTAGCTTTAGTGTCCCTACTCCATAGGATTATCCAGGGACCTTGGCTCCTTTTCTCTTGTTTCTTTGTCCTTCGAACATCAGGAAGGGATGGTATATCCCTTACCTTTATGAATATGACCAGAAATCACACCTCATTGTGCCTAGGATTTAGACATATAGCCACACCTCCCTGGAGGGGAGTCTGGAGATGTAGTTTTTGTTCTGATGGCCATGTGTCCAGGTAAAAATTAACAGTAATAGTACTTTAAAAGGAAAGAGTCAATTTTGAGATACAATGAACAACCTTTCCTACAATAAATTGTAGTCACAGAAAACAGAACAATTATTTTTAAGCAAATTGGAAAAATTTGGAGCCAGAGATCTTGGATTTGGGAATAGGATCTAGAATCCCTCCCATTCTCTTGACAGATTAGTAATTCATTCCTCCCTATGAATTTGAGGCTGTTCAGTACATAACCAGAGCCAGCTTTTGCCCTTCGTTTTCCATCCTCCCAAGCAAGACGGGCTCCCAAGTGATTATGCTATCGCAAGAGACACACACAGAACAAGGCTCTCCCACTGATTGTATACTATTGCAGACAGGATTAGTTCTACACCACTGCCAATTACTTCCTAGGAAGAGGATGGCGCCATATCCTCCCCCTGTAAACTTTATCTACTACCCACCATTTGAATCTGATCCTCAGAAAAGTAGCATATACTATAACTATGTAACTATATATATATATAACTATATAACTAGGATAAAACTGGTATAGGAGGCACCATAGTGAAAAGAGTCAGAGAGAAAGTTTTTACTGGGCCTTCGGTTGGCCCATGGAGAGAGAGGTGGATGTAAGGCAGGAAGGGAACTAAGAGAGGGGAAGGAAAACAATCATGAGCAAAAGGAACTATGTTTTCCTACACCTAGTGAAAGTGAGCTTGGTCTGGATTCATACGAATCTCACATACCAGAGGAACTGAGGCAGGCATACCTCTGAGCTGAGAGAGACTACCAGCCTAACTTCAAGGTGACCTAATAGAAAGGCAGGCAGTGGAGTGATGCTGTGGAATTACAGCAAGAACAGCAGAACAATATATATATCATATATCATATATTGTATATCATACATATATAGATAGGCTTCCTGAGTTTTCAGGTTTTTTTTTTTTTAAAGATTTTATTTATTTATTTGACAGAGATCACAAGCAGGCAGAGAGGCAGGCAGAGAGAAAGGGGGAAGCAGGCTCCCCGTTGAGCAGAGATCCCGATGTGGGGCTCGATCCCAGGACCCTGGGATCATGACCCGAGCCGAAGGCAGAGGCTTTAACCCACTGAGACACCCAAGCGCCCCCTGAGTTTTCAGTTTTATGTATAACCTATTGACTTCCTTTTGTGGGAGACAAAGTCTTTTTACTTTCTTCCTACCATCCTTTCCAGATATGACAATTTTGGTTAAATCAGCATGCATTGTTATTATGACTAATACATAGTCTTAACTGAGCCATTTAATATACTATAATTTCTTGTACAATTTCTTTGGAGTTACTTCCTCATTTTTTCCTTTGCTCGGTTTCCTCTATGGAGGCATTCTTCTTGGAGTCCTCCACCCTCATTCTCCCATCTGAACTTCTTGCTCTCTAGACCTGCTGTATGAACATCATCTTGGATGTCTCTTTGCTGTTCTCCTGGGCATTCCCTTTCATCACTTCCTATGTTGAGTCCCCTGACTCTCAGGTCCCTCTTTCTTGGTTTGTCCTCTTGTTTTGATGTCCTACATCCTCCAATTTTCTCTAAGAGAGAATGAAATTAAGACTTTGCACTTTGGAAATAACCTTTATTTCACTCTCATGTTTGCTTTGTTTCTCCCAGTCCTGTGTCCCTATATTTCATTCTCTCTGGGCTTCTAGTCTTGTGACTGGGTGGTGGAGGAGCAGCCATTTGCTGTGTGGGGTGGAGAGAGGGTGTAGGAGAATTTTTCTTCTCATGAAGGTTTTCACTCATTCCTTCCTGCAGTCCCCTCTAATACCCCCACAATTATGAGTACCTGAAACCTTCACTTCCTGAGTCTTCCTGACATTGTGTGTGTGTGTGTGTGTCTGAGAATTAGACCATTTCTTGTACTTCCAGACTATAAGTACCTAGCTTTCCATTTTTTCAGGCTCCTGGTCAGTTACTACTCATCCTTCTGCCCTCTAGATTCCAAAGCATTATTAACATCTCTCATATGCTCTTATCACCTCTCTTGTTCTCTGTTACATAGGTTTATGCATTTAAACCCTTTATTGTCATTTTAGTGGGACTCCAAAAGGGAACAAAGTAAATGCAGCTGTTCAGTCCTCCATTCAGCCTAGAAATCTCCATACTCTCAACCCACTGCAATTAGACTTTTATCCCCATCATGTTGCTGAAACTGTACTTATCTAGGTCAAAATCTTGCCCAATCCAGTGGTCAATTCTCAATCGTTATCTTAATTGGATTCTTAATAGGATTTTATGCTATTAATTGCTTCTTTTTGCTGCACACCCTCCTGTTTTTCCTGCTACCTTTCAGTCTCCTTTTCTGGCTTCTCCTCTTTCTCACCTCAAAATGTTGCAGTGTCCTAGGGCTCAGTCCTCTACCCCTTCTCTCCTCTTGTCTATTTATATTCCCTTGGGTGACATGCAGTCCTGTGAGTTTAAATACCATCTATGTGCCAACATCTTCCAAATATATATCCTCAGCTCCAATCTCTGCAACACCCTGGAGCTCCATACTTGCGTAAGTCCGTCTATATGACATTTCCAATTGGAAGTCCAATAGACAACTCAAATTGGACTTCAACTTGATTTTATCCTTCAAACCTGCTCCTAACTTCATCTTCTCCATCTCAATGTATTTGCCTAGATTTTTCTCAGGTTGAACATCTAGGAATAACCACTGATTATTCCATTTTCCTTATACCCATATCAATCTAACTGCAAGTTATAGCAATTCCATCTTCAAAATATATATCTTGGTCAGACAATCTCTCATCACTTCCACTTGCTGGTCCAAGTCACTCCCATTTCTCATTTAGACCCTTACAATAGCCGTCTATCTTCCTGATCTGTCATCATTCTGGCTTTCCTCCAACACCTACAGTCTATTTTCTGCCTAGCAGTGAGAATGTTCTCTATAAACAGCAAGTCAGAGATGTCCCTCCCTGCTCACAACCATCCAGTGGTGTCTATAACACCTTGAGTATGAAGACCCCTCTTTACCAGTGCCCAGGGGACCAACATGAACTTGTTTCTACCTCCCTCTTGACCTCATTCTCACTCTGCTCTACACACTGGCCTTCTCTAGCAGTTCCATCCCCTGTGAGCTTCATCCCCTCAGAAAACCACCTGCTTCCTAGGGTTTTTGTGCTCCTGGAGACAGCTCTTCTCAGTGATGACCACTGGTGGGCTTGCCAGCAGGAGCAAGTGGCTAAAACCCTGGTGCAGAACATCTCACCGACAGGAGGGAGAGTGGCTAGAAAACCAATGTGGCATCTCTTGCATCTTGAATGTATGAAGCCAAACTCACATGTGCTGATTCGTGGAGCACAGTGACAAGAGTACAAGTCCTTCCTGAAATATTTTTTATAAATATTTTTTTAAAAATCAACATTCTTCAGTATTGATTGACAAGGAGACAAGACATAGGCAGGGTGACCTGCCTGTATTGAAGACCGAGGGAAGCCAGAGGGACATTCTGGAGGGAGGAATGTGTGTAGGGTGGGAAGGATGTGGCAGCCAGGAAATATCCCATAAAACTGGCTTTTTAAAAAGTTTGGAAAAAAAACAGATCGTAGTGACTTCATCTTCTGGCTCTAGTAATTCTCATCTTGTTCCACCCTGGGGTTGAGATTAAGTAGTGATTGATTCTAGTCAATCCTAGTCAGCACTGAATGACTTGGACCCTGGTTGAGCTCAATCAGGGAGACCAGCTGAGGGAAGGAGAAATTTCTGCCACACTCTGGTTTTGAGATCATTATCCATGCCTGAGGAGTAGCCAGGACTTTTTGTGTACACATTATATTCCAGGCATTGTTACAGAAACTGTGGTTACAGGGGTGAAGAAGACCAAGTTGTCACACTCATGGAACTTACGTTCGGCTGGAGGAGACCAAGGAAACGAATGAATAGATGAGTAAATCTGCTATCAGATAAGATAATAAATAGAGTCACTTGACAGGTCAGTGATTGTCTAAGTGTGAACTGCAGACATGTGAGGGTTTCTGAGACATAGGAGGTCTGGGAGGTCAAAACTATTTTCACAAAAATATTAAGATCTTATTTGCCATGGTCACTCTCAGTCTCTTATGAATGCACAATGACGTTTTCCAGAGGCCACATGACATGTGATAATGTCCTTCTGGTATGTACTGGAATGTGTGTAATATGGTAAATATCGATAGCCCACATAAATATAGCCCACATAAACAAAGGCTCTTTGGGGCCCTTAATAGTTTTTAAGAGCGGGGCACCTGGGTGGCTCAGTGGGTTAAGCCGCTGCCTTCGGCTCAGGTCATGATCCCAGGGTCCTGGGATCGAGCCCCGCATCGGGCTGCTTCCTCCTCTCTCTCTGCCTGCTTCCCTGCCTACTTGTGATCTCTGTCTGTCAAATAAATAAATAAAATCTTTAAAAAAAAATAGTTTTTAAGAGCGTAAAGGGGTCCCGAGACCAAATAGTTTGGGAACTACTGTGATTGAGACTAGGTGGTGGAAGAATTTATATATTAGGGGATCTACGCAAGAAAAAAAAAATTAGTGCTGTCGATTGGGTGTGGTTGTGAGCACCAAGGTAGGAGCTGGTCTTCTGCTCATTGGTCATGACCTTCACTCCAGGGAGGCACAAGCCCTGAACTTGACAATAACCCAGAGACTTAAGGAATTCAGCCCTGGGACATTGCCCAAGGTTCTAAGGGGGCATTGTTGGTCAGTGCCACCAATCAAAAAAGGTTTCTTCCTATTCTTTGGGCCCCAGGAAGACTCCTCTTACTCCCATTCTCACAAACAAAAGATTTGCATCAGGAGCCTGGGAAATTACAGTTGGGACCATTCTTGAGAGCAGCCACTAGAAGCAGAAAGTCCCAAGGCCTCAGCGTCCAGCCCCGGTCCCCACACACCAGTGTCTAGGCCTCTGAATTTTTATGACTTGGTTTATCCTGGCAGAATCTCCAGAGGCACAGGGCAAGGAGCTGGGGGAAGTGGATGGTTCCCTAGGTAAGCTGCTGAGGCTCTGTGTGACACAATGATGTCCGCCATGCCTCTCAGCAAATTGTCCCCCCACCCAGCTGCCTCCGTCCACTCACCAGTCTGTCCACCGCATTTCTGGGGAACCCGCTAGCAATGTGAAATGGTAAGAGATCCAGGCACTGAAGCAGTCCTCCCCGAGAGTTGAGGGCCAAGTCAGCTATCTGTCAAATCCTGTCTCCGCTGACACCTAGAAAACCTAGGAGACACCACACCCCTGAGGCTCCATGGCAGCGGCCCAATTAAAGGTTGCAGTTTTTCTTTCGTTACTTTCCAACCCTGGAGTTTGAGAGGGTAGGTACGGGGCTTTGCTTCTCATCAGACCACGTGAATGTCCCGAGGTCTAAGCCCTTGGAAATGAATGTAGGCGAATGTGCACATGTGTGTGGTATCCATTCCACAGGGTCACTTTCAGTACGACCTAAGACTGACTCCTGGACAATGACTGATGGCTGAGCACTCACTTCTTTCCACAGGCGGAAGCCACCTGCCCAGAAAGAAGCCCTGAACATGCCGCTGGATAAAGGTTTAAATGGGCTTTCTGCCAATGCACGGCATTTGATAGTTGTGTGGGTGCAGCCCATGGCAGGAATCCACACAGCTCACAGGAGATCTGTGGGGCCCTGGGGTGTTGCAATGTCACTCTGTCTGGGTAAGTGACAGCCAGGATGTGGGATTTGGTGATTATTTTTGGTTTGGTTTGTTTCTAGCTCAGAAGAAAGACTATATATAACATTGAGAGAGGCATAACTTCTGGATTGTCAAGGTTGGCGCTAATAGTGAATGATACGCTAATATATGTTATATGGAACCACAAGCTTGCAAGGGCAATGCTCATGCACTAGATGAAAGGATAAATCTTCTGTTGTGTAATGGGAAAAGAAAGCTGGCAATGGAAATGCAGTCTTAATTTTTTTTTTCCAGCATTGCATGTGTAATTAGGCATTCAGTGACTTCCTCATCTAAGGAAATTTGACTTTAATGGGAGCTGTGTTGGTAACTATGGAAGGAGTCTTTTCAAAATGTGGGAGTGGGGATGGGAAGGCATTAAGCGGTAAGATAGATTATTTTCCTGGCCTTGAAACAAACAAAACAAAACAAAACAAACAAACCCCCTCCTCCACCACCACCAGTCTGCAAAACTGTGTGGATAGATGCTAGGCTCATATTCCAAACCTTGAAAGTTAATCCAGGAACAGAATGGTCAGATAATTTCCATCTCCAAATGGGTGTGTCCTGTTTTGATCATATAAGGTCCCCCTCCAATAAGGGCTTCTGCCTTAAATAAATGCAATTTCATGCACGTCTGGAAATTGCACAGTTTAAGATGCAGTGTCATGTTGTCTTGAGAAATAAAGGCATGACATTGGGTAAATCCACAGTTCACCATCAGGAAGAATCAATTTCTAAAACACAGTTTAACCAAAGCTGATACAATAAAGGCACTCCCCATCCACTGCCCACCCCCACCCCTGCAAACTTTTCAGAGAATCACTGGGAACAGCTGGGAGCAGTAACAGCCAGACCAGGAGGAGAGCCAGATCTAAGAGCACTCCGCAAGTGTGCCAGGTTCCAAGGAGGAGAGGGGTAAGAAAGACAGAAACTGAATTAAAGGTTGTAGGCTGTGGATAGTCCTCAAAGGCAACTGCTCATTTCCACAACCCCAGATGCCCCCCCCCATGGGGGGGCAACCATCCAGAGGGGACAACAGCACCGAGTCACCCCCAGCATATGGCCATAGGGCCAGGATCCCTACGTGGCTTCAGTATATGGTGCTTAATAGTTAGTCTATTAGGGAAAGGAATTCTTTCTAACTAATAGTAATTTTAAAAACGTTTTGGAAGAAAATATATTTACTGTTCCCCTTTGGCATTTTACAGGAAATATTTTGAGCCGTCAAAAGGGGGCATCCTTGCTTTTCCAGACAAGAGAAAGAACAATTTGAGTTTGTTTTTCAGAGAAGCCTCGGTGGGAGTGGTAGTCTGTAGCAGGGCTTGTAGTGGTTTCTAAATAGAACAGGTGTGCTATTAAGGATACACCTGGGGGCACGGCGCCTGGTATCTACAAACTCCCTCCCCAAAGCATGGCTACGGGCCAGCAGCATTGGCATCGCGGGGGATCCTGTTACAAGTGCGGATTCTCCGGCTGGGCCCAGACTCACTGCGTCAGAATTTGTATTTAATAAGGTCCCAGGTGGTCAGTGAGCACCTTCAAGTTTGAGAAGCTCGGCTCAATAGCCCCATTTCTTAAACTTCTAGGGGAACAAGAACTACCTGGGGTGCTTGTTAGAAACAGATTCCTGGGCTTCCAACGCTAACCTCCTGACCCAGGATTTCCAGCAGACAAGCCTGGTAATCTGTACACTTGAAAATGTTGCAGGTGACCTTGGTCATGAGTGAAGTGTGAAGACCGCCACAAGATACTTCTATATTTTTGAAAGAAATACATAGTGATCTTAAAAAGAAACTGCTTCCTCCAGGACACTTTTGAACGATGCGGTCTCCTTTTTCCTTCTTATTCTTACTCTTGAAAACAGAAGCCTAATCCTGGGGAAGTGGGAAGCTCAGAAGGGCCAGACTGGCTGCCTGCTCCTGGCAAGCAGGAGAGAGGCCAGAGGGGAGGGGCTCCGGGTGCCCCGTGAGGCTGCAGGAACAGAATTTGTCAGCAGGGGGCAGCAAAGCACGCCTGTTGTAGGACCCTGCAGCTCGAGCGGTGCCGCCCCCCAGATGGAGAAGTGGAACTGGCCTTATGCTGCTTGCTTCTGGGACTTTTTGGAACTGTTGGAAGGCACCCGGGTCTGGCTGGACCGACGCCACGTTGATCAAGTCAGAGGGGTCGTAGTAGACTCTAGCTGGGTCTGAATGGGAGCCGCTAAGGTCTGAGTCAGTGTTGCCAAATAGAAATAGCATGTGAGTCACGCAGATTATTTTAATTTTTCTAGAAACTACATTTTTTTATTTTTTAAAAAGGGACAGGTGACATTAACTTTAATAATACATTTTATTTAACCCAACATACCCAGGTAGGATCATTTCCACATTTAATCAATATAAAAATTACTGAGGTAGTTTACATTCTTTTCCCCCCGTACTGACTCTTTTGAAATCGAGCGTGCCTTTTACACACAGAGCCCATTTTGGTTTGAATCAGCCACATTTCAAGCGCTCAGCGGCCAAGTGTGGCCATGCCTACCATACTGGGCAGTGCAGGTCTGAGTAGTGGAAGAGCTGAGGGGAAAAATGACAGGGCTCAGAGTGAGGGGGCAATTAGAACCAAAACCAGAGAAGAATTAAAATCGGGCCCAGGGTCAGACATAAACAACTATTCACTGAGGGTTTACATTTCAGCTGGTTCCTGAGCACGTACTCTATGCCAGCTAGGCTGGAGGATGAAGACACAAACACAGCCCCGGACACTGAGGACCCAGAGCAGACTCGTGGGGAGACAGCCCATTAGAATCTCTCTCAGCCCTGTGGCTTGGCTGCCGCAGCTGTCTCAGCCGGTGCTAGATGGATCCCGAGACAAATCATTTTGACCTGCCCTAGAGGAGAGGCTCTGAACGACAACAAAGTCAGAGCTGGGTTGGTTTTTTTGTTTTGGGGTTTTTTTTTTTTTTTCCCCTCCTCATAATCATTTTCAGGTTTGCTCAGAAATTGTTTGAAATACACATTTGTTTCTTCTTGCGGAAGAAAATCTGGCTGAGGTGAAAATCCCTGAGCTGCTTTAAGGCTCCCTGAAAGGAAAGCAAGGGCATCTTTGGTTAACTGCTACGCGGAAGCCATGGGGGCATCCCTTTAACCTTTTACCCAAGGTTGGACCCACCACATGCAAGGTCTCTTGTTCCCCCAGCAGTGCTGTTCTAGGTTAATGCTATTTTGGGAGTGCGGTTCTTCATTTCAGCGTGAATTTCCTCATCTTTCCACACAAATTGAGTGAAATCCTTAGTGCATTTTTTTTCTTAGATGGATGGAAGCTAAAAGAGAATGGAAGGCCTCCAGCTGTTTGAGGCTCTGTCCTCAACGACAATCAAAATTCTCCATCTTTTCTTGTTCTTGGCACTTTCTGATTGAAATAAGATTCCAGCATTTATCTGCACCTGCAATTTTGACAAGAAAGGAAAATTTAAAAGACAAGTGAAAGAATTCTCTGAGGGAAGTCAATGAGTCGACAGTAGTCAGACGCCTGCGAATCTCTTTTTGCATTCCTCCGTCAATTAAGCTACAGTCACATATTGGAGAGCAGAACTTAAGTCTGTGAGTAGAAATGCAAAAATGTGCGTTGATCAGTAGCAGGAACCTTCCTTTGGAGCGAATATTACTTGGAGAGTAGCTGATGATCCATTTGGCATTGAAATGGAGAGGATTTCGAGTCAAAGAGGCCACTTTAAATTATAGATTTGAGTTTAGTTGAAGGTCAAACTTACCTTGCATGAATAAAATCTTCAGAGATTTTGGAATATACTCAGAAAATGCAGGCTATCCTGAGCACATAAGCATTTCCTTCAGGGGATAAAAGCAGTTTAATATGACTGCCCTCTGCATAATTATTGATCGTATTAGCATAGCAGATACTGAAACGGAAGGCAGAATAACAATCTGATGACCACTTTGATTCTCAGCAGCGGCCACGGTAAAGGTTAGACAGGAAGTTGCCTGGGGGCCTGGAGGATTGCTTAGGGAGTTTGGTAGTGGCCAGCAATTTCTTTTTGGCTCAACAGATGGCAAAAACGACCCCCTGAGAGGTGAAAGATTAGTTAGCTGATCCCACATGACAGAACTAATCTCCCATCTCCAGGAATTTGGGAACTATCTGTGAGATCATAATGTTGATTTGGTATCTGGATGTGTATGTCACCTGACTCCAAGCTTCCTGGCAGCCAACACGAAGAGGGAAATGTAGTGAGTTACAAGCCTGTCATTTGGGTCAGGGAGAAATGTACTCAGCTCTCAAAGGAAACTGGGATGTTCATAAGGATGCGTTCTAAATACGAATACTGTTTGATTCATGACTGAAATATGTTTTTCCAAAAGGTACTGGTTCACCTTACAGATTCATGATTAGGATTTAGGAAAGCACTTTAAAGATTTGTGAACCTGTTCATATGAATTAACTTCTTGCTCAATTCCTCCTCCCCGAATGCTAATCTAAAGCCTCTGTGTTTTTCCTTGGCTTGCTGAGTTAATTGGATTACAGAGATAATCCCCCTCCCCTAAAAAGTAACCTCCGCAGGTTTTGGAATCTACATTCTGCTACATTTTGTAGGATTATCTCTCCAAGGCAACAGATTAGAAGCACTGGTTGGTGCAAATAAACTGAAGTTGGTGCTATAATCCCTTCCAGGGAAGATGAGGCCCTGGGGAGGCTTCCGGGTTACCGTGGGTGAAAGAATGCTGGATTAGCAGTCTGAACACCTGAGTCCTAATCTCAGTGTCATCTATTAGTAGTGTAATGTGTGGCAAGTCACTTTTTTCTTTGAAATCTGAAAATGAGAAGACACTACTAGATCAACATTCCTCAAAACACACTGGTGCTTCAAAATGTTAATAGATATTCCATGAACGAAGAACTGGAGATCAAGTACGTGTGGGGAACTCTGCATACCATGCTCTCCCTCGAGAGCATCACCGTATCTATTAGAATAAAACATGGTTCTTGAGAGTCCTGCAATAAAGAAATGCTTTTATGTGTGTGTATCATGTATTTTACATACATTATATAGATATGTATTTTTTCTAATAAAGTGCTATTTCTTTTTTTTTAATTTTAATTTCAGTGTAGGTAATGTACAATGTTATATTTGTTTCAAGTGTACGATATAGTGATTCAGCAATTTCATTCATCACTCAGTGCTCATCCAGATAAGCATATATATATATAAGCGTGAGGGCATTGGAGGGGCAGAGGGAGAGAGAGAAAATCTCCAGCAGATACCTCACTGAGTATGGAACCCTAAGCAGGACTTGATCTCACAAGCCCTGAAATCATGACCTGACTTGAGCTGAAATCAAGAGTCGGATGCTTAACCAACTGAGTTACCCGAGTGCCCTTTATATACATACATACCTACCTATATTTTTTAAGATTTTATTTATTTATTTATTTGAGAGAGAGCACAAGCAGTGGGAGTGACAGGCAGAGGAAGAGGGAGAAGCAGGCTTCCCTCTGAGCAGGGAGCTTGATGTGGGACTTGATCCCAGGATCCTAAGATCATGACCTGAGCTGAAGGCAGATGCTTAACCAACTGAGCCACCCAGGCACCCCATACATATATTTTTAAATGCAGGAGTTTTCAGCTTTTTTTGGCCATAGTCATCTTTTCTAAAGCAGTCTTATTAACTTTAGAAATATGGTTGTCAAATGTTGGACTAGATGAGAGTTTCACAAACTTTTTTCTCAAGACTTTTAAAAATTGTTGAAAGCTCCAAGGATGGAGCCTTCAGGCTCCATCAGTTATTTTATAGTTATATATCATATTAGACATTAAAAAGGATATGTTTTAAATATTTACATATTAGTTTAGTAAAAATATAACAATAAAACATTGCATGTTATTATAAATAACATTTTTTTAAAAGTGACTGTATTTTCAGAACCCAAAAATATTGAAAGAGTGGTATTGTTTCACTGTCTGGGTTGGTAAAAGATATCCGGATTCTTATATCTGCTTCTGCATTCAGTCTATTGGGATATATTGTTTTGCTGACGTATATAAAGAAAACCCAGCTTAAAAGAGATGTATAACTGGAAAAGTGAGGAGAATGCTAATAAATGTGGAATAGAAAGCAATATCAATGAACTTTCCAGGCTCTGTCCCATTAAAACCCATCGGTCTATCTTATACTTTGAATGGATGGTTTATTCAGGCAGGATTTTATAATATCATGGTTTGTCATTTGGAAAATATTATAGAGTTAGGCAGATCTGATTGTTTACACATCCATTACACAATATCAAATATATGATACAAAATATAGAATATTTAAAAATCACATTTGTTAATAACATCACCAATCTATCAGGAAAGCCTTTATTGTTAAAAAATTGTTAATTTTTTAAAGAGGAGAGTGGAGGGACAGAGGGAGAGGCAGGCAGAGAATCTTAAGCAGGTTCACGTGCAGGGCTCGATCTTACAACCCTGAGAGCCTCACCTGAGCTGAAACCAGGAGTCAGGCACTTAACTGACTGAGCCACCCAGGCATCCCCAGAAGAACCTTTAAAGATTGGGAAGCCATCAAGCACACTGTGGTGGGTCCAAGTTTTCCAAATTTCAAACTTTTATTTGAAAGCTTGAATTTTATCCTTGGTAACAAATGCTGTCAATTGTTTTCTGCGACTTAGCAGGCTCATTTAGTTATTTTTGAGATGTCTGCCTCCTATCCAAATCTGAGGAATCATGATTTGTTAGTTATTCTTTCAAATAAAAATGATGCTGCATGGTAAAATCCGCTGGTTCAGCTTACCACTCAACAATCATAGAAATGTGTCGCTAAGGGTCACTGTGTTGGGAATGCCGCGGATTCCTTGATGTATTTCCCTTTCATCCCATAGCCTCTTAACTCAAGTGTCAGGATGTAATAAGATTAATAATTTTTACTGCTTCACCAAGGACATTCTTAAGCAACTCTGCCTCTTTTCTTTTTGACTTGTGCTGTGTAGCAATGAAGAATGCAATGACAGCTAAGCACCTGGGTGGCTCAGTCAGTTAAGCATCTGACTCCTCCTTCCAGCTCAGGTCATGATCTCAGGATCATGTTGATCAAGCCCCCTGCTGGAGGGGCATGGAGCCTGCTTAAGATTCTCTCTCTCCTTCTACCCCTCTCCCACTCAAAAAAAAAAAAAGAAAGAAAGGAAAGAAGAGGAAAGAAAGAAAAAAGTATTTCCCACACTCCACTTCTAATGGTCCCAAGTCTGCTGAAGATAGTGATTACCTCCTCTCGTTTTTTATTCTTCCCATCTGTTCTTCCCCCTTCTGCCCACAAAACTTTAACTACCTATGGGCAACCTTGGGTGACCTTAAGACACCCTTTAACAAGTCATTGGTGATTGTAAGATACACCATTGATTTAATTCTAGCTTTTAGGAATGAGGGGGAAAGACGTACATAGACATATATTTTTTTCCACAAAATTATTTCAATGTCAGAATGTTAAAGTAGAAAAAATCTGGAGTTCTAGAACCAAGAATATATGAAGGAGACTGAATGCCTTTATATTTTAGACAGTGCTATTAACACCTATAAAAAAGAATGTATATCTGATAAATGGACTGTACCCAGAACACATAAAGGACTCCTATAACTCAATAGTAAAAGGACAAATAGCTCACTTAAAAAGTGATCTAAATAGATACTTCCCCAAAGAAGATATACAGATGGCCCATAAGCACCTGAAAAGGCACTCAACATCAGAGAAATGCAAAACAAAGCTGTGAGATATTACTTCATACTCAGCAGGATAGTTACGATCAGAAAGTCAGATAATAACAAATGCTGGTGAAGATGTGGGGAAATCAGCACTCTCCCCCTCAGCTGGTAGGAATGCAAAATGGTACAGCTACTTTGGAAAACAGACTGGTAGTTCCTCAAGAAATTAAACATGAAGTTACTATTTGACCCAGCTCTACTTCTGTCCCATCAAACAAACTTCACATTAATTCAGCATGACATAGGGGAAGGGTAGCACTTGGGTTGGGGGACTGGAATTTTCTGGCTTTTGGAAAGAGATAATCCATATAAAAAGAATCAGCTGGTATTCTGACTTACATTTCAGCCTCCTGTGAGTTTAGTTAGCTGGAGTTTACCATAGAAAGTCTGATCATCTTGGGGTTTGTTGATCAAGTCCATTTTCAAATACCACACAGCTGAGAGTCTGGAGCTAGGCAGTTATTTATTCATGACTTTATTCATTATTTATTTATTATTTATTCACCTCAAGCAGTGCGGTCCCCTGAAGGCCCAGCAGCTGAATTTCCCTGTACAACATTATGACCTTTCTGCTCACACATCTTTCTAACTATAACCAATGTGGCCTCATGTTACATGTGTTGACATGATCATCAGTAGCCCAAGCAAAAATTCTGCCAGTGCTACGGATCAACCAGCCAGTTTTTAAGCAGGACCCTTACTTGCTGTTGCCTGACCTGACACTGTGAGAATGGACCTGTGGTCATTTGTTTGGCTGCTTTGACTTAAACGAGTGAAAAATGCACTCAGAAATGGAATAGGGTTTGACCCTGTTGGTAGGCTCAATGGCCTAGAACTTGTTACTGAGGCAATTTTGTGCATGTCTCTTCTCTCCGCCCTGCCTTCTTGGCTGGTGAGAGTGGGCAGCAGTAGGCACAGGGAGAAACAATCCCAAGCCAGCGATGAAGAAGGAGATGAGTGGACAATTCAGGACGTGGGCAGACTTGCCTGAGTGGGTACGATGGAAAGCCCATTTTGAGTTGTATAATCACTTTGGGGATTTTCATTCATACAACAAATACTGACACAGTTTCAACCCTAGACAGCAAAGAAGACCAGCTACTTCCATCAAGGAGTTTGTGTTCTGAAATGTGTGTTAGGTGACCATAGTAACTAAACTGCTAGTGGAGACACCTAGTTGGTAGCTTTGTAGGACACATTGGTACTAAATACTGAAGTCAGGGTGCTACCAGAAGGTTCAGAGGATATGAGTCTGGGGAGGGTGGGAAGGACACAGATGATGATAGAATTTGTATGCTTCACGACCGAGGCTGAGAATCCAGAGTGGGCTTGAGCAGCAGAATCCGGGCATGAGATTGACATGTTGACTCGCATACTCCGTCGAATGCATATACATATCGCATACAGACTACAGTTTTCTGCTCCCTTCTAGAACACCCCCAAAGAGTGCCATATTTGAGGAAACCTGTAATAATCACCCGATTTGCGTAATGTGCATCATGGGCGAGAACACAAAGCTTGATTTTCGAGGAAGGACAGGACCTGGGGCGGTGACTCTGGGCCTGTCAGAGGCTAAGAGAAAAGAACTAGAGAGAACGTAAATTAGCGGAGAATTGGAGACAGAGGTCAAAGGGAGGGGAGAAGCTGGTCAGAGGCTGGGCGACAGGGAGAGAAGGGGCCCTGTGGGGGCTCTTCACCAGCAGAAGGCCCTGCTATGCAATGGAAGGGGTATGCACAGCCTTCTTCTATTTGCTGTTCACCAGACTCTGTTGTTGTTTACACTTTAAAATATTATGAGGTGCAGCAGAGAGAGAGGAATGCTATGAAATACAGCAGCAGTTTGACAGTAACAAATATAACTAGGTGGCAAAATGAAAACAAGAAGATAAGAATAGATTAGGATATTAAGAAAAACAAGGTATTTCTTTTTTAAAAAAGAGGAAGGGAAACTAAACTCAAAAGAGGAATTTAAAGAAGATGAATTTTATTCAAGCGCTGGGAATCAGAAGCTGGCGCAAGACAATAATTACTACTCATTGGGGGGCAGACTTGGTTTGGGGGGCCTAAAGCTTTAACAGTTTTAAGAGGAGGCTTTATAAGAGAAAGATGGAAAAATTATGAATACAGAATTTGAAAGAGGCCTTGGAGGGGGCTTGTACTGGGAGTGGGCCCTGAGCTAAAACTGCAGTAGCTTTGGAAGGAATCCTCCCCTGATGTGCTTGGGGCTTGCTGATCTCCCCAGTGCCAACCACCTTATCCCCCAACTCCCATTCCACAGGACCTCCAGCACCATCAGCAAAAGGTCCCATCCCCTTCTTTCACACCCAGCCATTGTCTCCTGGGCACAGGTGAAGCTCCTCAGTGGGCACGCCAATCCCCCTCGGGGCCGGTCTGGTCCCTCCCCTTCCCCATTGCCCATTATAGTTCACCAACCTCACATCACTTGCCACTCCCCCAAGAGTCTACCAATAACAAGCACTCATTCTATTGCCTCTGCCTAGAATGTTCCTCCATCCCCACTCTCTACCTTGAAGAAACCCCAGTCTCCCATCCCGGGCTGGGTTACCTAGCCTCATGCTTTCTTAGAATTTGGCATAGCTTTTATCATAAGACTTTCTACGTGGCATCTTATTTACCCATTATTGTCTGCTGCCTGCCCAGGCTATACACTGCAGATGGTAGTTAGGGACATGGGCACTGGAATGGACTGCTCTGCTTAAAACTCTGGTTGTGCAACTTCGAGCAAGTAGCTTAACCTCCCTGATACTTCCTCACTTATAAAAGGGGAATAAAGATTGTGCTTAGTTAGGGTTGTGCTATCACTGTTAGAGGAGATAATACATGTAAAGTGCTTATCTGGTACTTGGAGAGTGGCCCTGGGCTCTGCAGTGAGTTATTCTTGGATTCCCTGTGCCTAGCGTATTGCCTGGTTTAGAATGCATCACTGAATTAGCCAAAATGTATACTTTGCATTAATCTCCAGATGACCAATTTAAATAACGGAGACACGAACATTACAAAATGCTTCCCCCCCAATAAAAATAGCTGTTTTCTTGATGGTAAGAACAGGCCAAGATGCAAAAAAATACAAGAGTAAAGTAAAACTACCATATAGGTGACCATAGGGTGGCCATATAATTTATCATATAAACAAGAACACTGTTTATATGGTAATTGAATGGGAGTAAACAGGCGTATTCTTTTAATTAGACTGTTCCAGGTACACCGGGGAATAGGGACACCTACATATAAGCTCCAGCCCCCCAGAATGGCCATGGGTAGCATATTTGTTACATTGCCTTCTAGGTTTTTTCCCCCCATATATACTTATGCTGTAAATACTATTTTCCAGCCTGCTTTTCTTTTATTTAACATTATGTCATGAAATCCTTTCATGTTGATGTATATCGGTCCTTACCATATTTCTAATGGCTGCATACTATTCCATCTGGAAGTACCATAATTTATTTAATTCATCCTGCAGTGATGGATTGATTGTTTTTGATTTTTGAGAATTATAAAATATTCAAAAAGAAATTCCCTTATTATAATAAGTTGCTTATTATCACTCTGTGAATTGGAATTTTTGAGGGATAATATCCATGAGGCCAATTATTTTCCCTAAGCTGCTTGGCCCTCCATGGTGCCTATGTCTATTACCTCCAGAGGCTCAGTTACAATCTTTGGACTGGCATATGCAAACGGAAGTTAGTGTATCCTCTCCCTCAATTAAATGGGATTTTTAAATGTAACCTTTTTATTAAAGGAACTAAGCACAGACAGTAGCTAATATTATTGACATTTGTATTTAAACGGCTGACACACCATTCATTCAAGAAACTGTAAATGCTGATGTTTAATTAGGTACCATTCTTACATGCTCTTTATTCTATTGCTGCTGCAATACTATGTTTTGCTCATTCATTCATACATTCATTCATTTAAAAACTGCTAACCATGTTCTCATGCCGGTCATAGAGAAGTCTTCTGCAATCTAAACCAAATACAGCAAAACCTCATTTGTGTGGTTTCCGCTGGTTCATCAGAGAAATTTTACTGTAATTATGTTTGGTGTCATTCATTCAAAGACTTCACTTTAATTGAGAATATTGGTTACCGGTCCTGCCAATTGCATCCTGTGTGGAACTCCAGAGTGCTACTCACTCTGGACGTAGCCAGGTGAACTTTACAATCTCCAAATCCAGAAAGTCTGCAATAGCGCTTCTAGGGGATGCAGACAGGAGTGGAAAAAAAGCTGTGCTGAGATGCGCATGCTAAGCTATCAAACCCAACCTAGCAGGTCCCAGTGACGTGGGATACTGAGGATTTCCGTGGACTGAGGATTGAGCAATTGTTTCAAAGCAGGACAGGGAGCCAAGACTTGGGACCATAAAAGACAGAGAGCGCCAAACTAAAAATGGGCAGATGTGTGGGAAGTATTGGGGGAGAAAGATTAGAGATGAACAAGCTAAACAGGAACGGGTCTATGTTAAGCCCTATCTTAAAATTGATGTGATAGGAAAAAGCCCCAGCGTGAGCTCACAGCTGTAGGACTAAACCCATTTTCTTGCTGGATGTTGGCAGGGGTTGCTGTCAGTTCCTAGGGCTGCTCTCAATTCTGAGCTACATGATTCACTCCACCGGCAGTTCATAACATGGCCATTTGCTTTGGTTGCTTTTTTGCCGGGCCCAAAGGGAGTGCCTCTTGCTGTTTCCTGTCTCTTTTTAGGACCCAGCTAATCAGATCAGATGCATCCAAGATAACCCCTCTTTTGATTAACTTGAAGCCAGATTAAGGACCTTAATTACATCCGCAAAATCCCTTGTGTTATATGAGATACCATCCTATTCATGGGGATCGACAGAAGGGTGTTATAGGATCTGTACACCAGGGGGCAGAAATCTCAGGAGGTACCTTTGAGTTCTACCTACCACCATGAGATGAACCAAAACAACTAGAAAAAGCATTTTTATTGTGGGGCTTAAAGTGACTTGGGTTCTTAAACAGGAATGTGGTAAACACAATACATGCTGATATGGATGTTTTGGTGATAGCAATTACAAACCTTTGAACAGCATAATAAAAATCTCTAGGAGCCATGTCACCGGGCCTTCCCTTTGGTTAAAGTGCCAGGTTGAAGGGGCAGTCAAGGATGGGGAATGTGACAGAGTTTGAGTGGAGACACAGTTCCAGTTCTTTCCGCTGGGGCCCAGTGAGCTCATTACCTAAGTGTACTGGTTTAGTCCTGAGGGACCATTCAGGTGAAAGACCACTGGGAATGCCCAGGGCCCCTAAGAGAAGGTCTTCAGGAAATGAGCTCCTAGCAGAGGGTGGTCAGGATGGTGTGTGGTTTCTGGGGCTAGGCAGGTGTGTATGGGAGCAGGGGTGATGGGGAGATGTGGAAAATGTTCAATTTAACCTTCAATAGCCAAAACAGGGGTGCCCACCCTTAACCTCCACACTCACTCGTGATGGGCAGACAGCGGAGATTTTGCATATGAAAAGGCCACTGACAGGGGACAGTAGCTCTATCACTGAGCTGTTGTTCTCTCTTAACTGCCAGAGGTTCTTGTGGATGGACCAGTGAGGTACCATTGTGGAAGCTTTAAGAGTACTGGTCACCATTGTACACAAGACTATGTTTTCTCTCAAACTTCAACATTCCTTCCATGGCCAAAGCTGAAGGAGAGGGGAAGTAAGGGGGTGTCAGGCTGTTTTGATTCTGAAGAGATGCCCTGCTTAGCCAGACTCGAGCACGGAAGAGGGTCAGGGAGGGGAGCAGAAATCCTGGTCATCACGGGAACCACTTCGATAAATCCGAATGTAAAGACTCGGGCTTTGAGTTAACCACACTGGAGTTAACGGCCTCTGAAACTCCTCTCCCTGGTAGCCGCTATCCTGTGCTGTGGATTGAACTGATTCAACTCAGGTTCGCAAAGCCAATGGACAGAATTCCATTTACAACTACTGGGTGCTGTCAGCATCACAAAAAGATCTTGGCGGAAACAAAAAGCAGCAAAATTCTGCAACACCAGGTCTGAAGGAACTAAAGCACCCACACAGGTGGGGACTTAGAGAACGGTGAAGCAGGGGAGATGTCTGCGGGAGGGGTGGGGGGGTGGGGGGGGTTTAATCTAATGCTGGGCAATTGGTGGGCCTCACTCATTGGAGATGTTAGCACCCTCCCTGCTCCAGTGAACAGTGAAGGTCAATTCCTTTCTCTGCCTGGGCCTGTGCTAAGAATCAGAAGGGAGAAGGGGCCCAGCTCCATGCCTGTCCTCGAATGTCTTGCTGTCTGCTGAGGGCTATTGTAAGTGACGTCTGTAGGTATGCTTATCCCTATGTGACAGATGGGGAAGGTTAAGGCATACACAAGACAACTATTTGAGGTCATTATGAATAATATGTGGCAGAGCTGAGATTTGCACCAGGTCAGTGTGGGGTCAGAGTCCTTGTGCTCAGGGGCCAGGCTCTTCTGACCTCCGGCCATGCTGTGCTGCCTTATTCGAAGAACAGAGCCTTCACAGAACTTGAACCTGTTTCCAAGGCAGGTAATACTCACACCCAAGCAAGGTAAGAAACATCTAGTGGACAGAAGACTGGAAAGGGGCATGTGGGGTGCCTGGGTGGCGATGATGAGCTGAAGGAGGTGTCCTTCTTTCTCTTCCATGCACACTACCTGCAGGATGACTGTGGCATTCCAGAAATGCCACTCTCCCCTTCAGGGCCGTTGGTACTCGCAGCGCCAGATGGCTGTCCTCAGGGTTCACTGCAGCTGAACATAAATACAAAGCCCGCCATTTCTAAGGGAGGCCCCGACGATGCCCAGGTGTGTGGTTCCGGAGCAATTTTGCCTCAAGTAAATCAGTAGGTCCATATTAGGAGACACGTGTTAATTTATTACAGCAAGATTTTATGTCTTAGTCGGTCATTAGCAAAATTTCGTACCAGAAATTCTTTCCTCTTTAATCTTGGCGGGATTGGTATTACACATAACTTGACTATTAAGACAAGAAAATCTTGCAGATAGGGAGGTCATTAATCTAAAGGGTTTTTGCAGTGTGAAATGCAAATGCTCAGTGACAGGTATGCTGGGATCCCCCAAAGCCTTCTTATTCCGCCATAAAGGGATCTAAGGAAAGGTTTGATTGTTTTGTTAACACAAATAAGAAGCCCTTCTGCAGCTCAGCTCTCTTGTGGCTCCAATTCCTTTACCATTTGTTCAGATAAACTTTCCAGCCTTTGGAGGGCTGGCTCATCAACACCTTCTTTCCCTCTGTGTTCCCAACAGCAGACCTGGGATCCAGGGTCTACGTTCCCAGAAGGTGAGGGTAAAGCAAAGATGTGCCCTCTCGCTCTCCCCCCCCCCCCATCCCCAGTATCTCTTCTGTGGGCTGCTGTGACCAGCTCTTTCTCTTGGGCTTCTCTTCCCTCTGGGGGAGCACACCTGGATCCTTCCACATATTTCTGGGTTGATGGCACCACTGGTCAATTCTGAGAATTGAGTAGTGTTGACACGTGAGTCATCCTTGCTTCAGGCCAGAAAGTTAGGAGGCCCTGATTCTAACCCAGCTCTGCCACAACTACGGTTGTGTGACCTTGAGCAAGTCATCCCTATTGCCTCAGTTTCCCGCGATGGGACTGATGCTTGCTGAAGCCCTTGCAGCTTTAAATGTGATTCTGCAACCTTGACTCCACAACATGCAGAGGCCTTCAGTGAAGAATCTCCTAGTTCTCCCATTCACAGTATGGTAAGCCTTCTAATGTGTGTGACAACTGCCCAGACAATGGGGTGGTGGAAAGTCCGTGTTGAAAGGGTGGGCTCTGGTGTTGGACAGCCTTGCTCTAAGTAACCCTGGGCAAATTTTGTGACCTGTCTGTGTCCTAGTTCTTTCATCTAATAATAGTATTGACCTCACAGAGAACTTGTGAGGTTTAAATAAACAAATGAGCATAGACAACTTGACGGAATTCTTGGTAAATACTACATGTTAGCTGAATTGTTAATTTCACTATTCTCTAGAGTTTGGAAAAACTATGGACTTAAATTTCTATTACAAGTATAACCAGCAAACCACTCTCCCTATCCAAAAAAAAAAAAAAATTAGTCTTTCTTTAGCGACCTTGAACTCCTTTTTCTCCTCCCCCATTCCCCAAGTTCTTAAAAGAGTGTTGCCCTCACTTGGGAGGATGAAGGTGAGAACAGGAACTTTTTTGAGTTCTGCAAGCAAGCCTATCTGAAGCTGGCCAGTGATCTGCTCCAGCCCTGCCTTTTTGAGTTCACAGATGCCCATCCATGTTCCACATGTGCCCCAATTACGTGTAGTTTTTTGGCTTACCTACTCTCAAAACCTATGGAGCACTTATAGCATCTTCAATGGTCTTGAGGCCATAAGGGATCTTTGTACTTTTCTTTTCC
Organism: Mustela nigripes; assembly: GCF_022355385.1. NCBI lineage: Eukaryota > Metazoa > Chordata > Mammalia > Carnivora > Mustelidae > Mustela > Mustela nigripes. The sequence goes on from NC_081563.1 coordinate 61,661,771, forward strand.
CCTTCACCATTTCCTCTCCCTCCTTCTTGGCTCTTTCCACCCCCTACCATTTTCCTCCCCAGGGAGTGCCTTCTGGTTCCTCTCTCCATCTTCTCCTCATCCCCAAAGAGTCCTCCAAGGACTCATCTGCAATGGTCTCGGCTTAGTGCTTTGCAAAGAAAATTCTGTCTTTCTGCACCTTTCAGGAAAATGATCAGCCCAAAAAGTTTAGGGGAAAAAAAAATCATTATCTTTAATAGATTTTGTTACCAGCCCTGGCCAGGAGAGACCCGAGTTCCCAGGAAATCTAAATTAATAAATGCCCTACCAAGAGGCGTAGAGGGGGGTGAGCAGGAAAGCCAACCAAACCAAGATATGATTTCTTTTTGAGCTTTGCCATGGTGAGAGTCTTAAACAGAAAACCTAAAGTGCTATCTAGCTAGGAAAAAGAATTTAAAGCATCCCCGAGAACTCCAGGACTGTTTGGAATCCATTTTGAGTAAAGTGGAAATATTTGGATGAGGGAAACGGCTGCTCTCTTTTAATTGGCATCTGGTTGATCAGGGACTGCTATCTACGACCAAGAGAGGGTTGTCAGGAAAATCAGCGTATAGAACATTTCACTAACAAATTCCTAATTTCATCTGTGCCAGCCACAAAACTTATTGTGCTCATTTTGGCTCTCAAATGAAAGAGCAACTGGCGGGTACCTCTGGGGTCTTGGAAGAAGATTTAGAGAGGTTTGTTAGTCTATTAGAAGGCAGAGGGAACCGTTCTTCCCTTCAGCTGTAAACTCGAGAGAAGTCTATTAGAAACTCTCCATGTGGGGCTCAAATCCCCTTCCCTTTTGATTCAATCACCCTGACTCATTAGGCTGGTTGAACACCGCTTTAGACTGTGCACTATAAAAAATTAAAGCGTACAAACATGTACGGTCACCTGATTCAGTCCCAAGAGGAAGTGGTAATGCAGAGGACGTTTGACTTGGTGCCGAGCTTCCTGCTGATGGCTAGGATTTAAAAACTGTCTCCCGTCCTAGCCCAGTCCTTCGAGCAACAGCCCTACATCACACAAGCGCCATCCTGGCATTTGCTGCACCTGACAAACTCTGTCGAGTGAAGCTTGAAATCGCAACCTACTCCTTGAGGTTGACTTGTCCTTCTGATGTGACATTGCAGGACCAGATGTCCAACCTTCAAGCCACTGAGTATGGCCGACGGTATTCTCTAAAAAGCGCTCAGTATTAGTTTCCTATCGTTGCCCTAACACATTACCACCTATTGCAGAAATGCAGTCTCTCACTGTTCGGGAAACCAGAAGTCCAAAAACAAGGTGTTGGCAGGGCCGTGTCCCTCCAAAGCATGATCCTTCTTTACCTTTTCCAGCTTCTGGGGGGCTCCTGAAGTTCCTTGGCTTGAGCCAGCATCACCCTGGTGTCTGCATCTGTCTTCACACGGTATTATTCTTCCCTGTTCCTGTCTCTTCTGTGTCTGCAGATCATCTCCTCTTTTTAAGGACAGCCATCACTGGATTTAGGGCCTACCTTAATTCACTTGGACCTCAACTTACTTACCTTTGCAAAGACCTGATTACTAAGTAAGGTCATATTCTGAGGTCCGGGGTGGATGCGAATTGTGGGGTGATACCATTCAACCCGATTCAGGCTGCAACAAACTTACCCCTTCCATTTTTGCTTCCAAAACCTTGTCACTCTCCCATTATGAGGTGAAGTCTAGGCTCCCTCCCTTTGACATGGGTGGGCCTTTTTGACAGCGGCAACTAACGGAATGGCAGAAGTGAGGTGGTATGGCTTTTGAGGCCGGGTCATGAGAGGATATTCGGCCCCACCTACCTCTGTCTCAGAATGAACTGCCACGCAGTGAGGAAGCCCAGGCACACAGAGGAGACCACCCTTCCGCCCCAACTGAGCTCCCAGTGACTGCCAGCACTGACGGTCCAGGTATGCGAGTGAGCCATCTAGGAAGAGGGTCCTCCAGTCTTCAGGCAGCCGCCCCTGCTGACCCTTCATGGAGCACAGACAAACCTTTCCTACCAAACCTTGCCCAAATCGTATATTTGTAAGTAGAATAAAGATTGTTGTTTTAAAACACGAAGTTTGGGGTGGTTTTGTGTGCAGCATTACACATCTGGAATACGGAGCCTTGTCACTCCTCTCCTCTGAGTCTTCCTTTCTACCTCTAACCTGTTAACCTGCACGTTTCTTCCTCCCTTCTGCTCTCACCTAGCTGGGCACTGAATTTTTTCACTCTGGATTACATCCTTAGTGTCTTAACTGGTCTCTGGACTTTGATCCCTACTTTCTCCATCCTACTAAGAGATGTCAGTCGCACCTTTTGGCCTTGCCACTATCCTACTCAAAATTCAGTGATGCCTCTCCATTGCTTGGAGGCTTTCCCTTACCTGAGAGATAAGACTTCATTAATCTGGTCTCAATTTGCCTTTGCTGCCTTATCTTTTATTCTTTCTCTGTCTTTTTAGGCTTCCAACAAACCAGATTATTCTAAACACACCTTGAGCTAACTCTTCTGCCTCGAAACTTGGTTTAGCTTTTCAACATATAATGTTTTTTGAGTACCTGTTCATGCCAGGCAGAGTGCAGGAAACAGAAATACTGGAACACCACCACACTTCCCACTTCATCTAACTGAAATTCTTTCCTTTTCCAAGGCTCAGCTCCAAACCTCATTTCCTCCATGAAGCCTCCCCAGATCCCGAGCTTAAATGATCTTAGCTTTTCTCTGAATTCTTCCTACATCTTCTTCACCAAAAAAACCAAATGACTTGCAGCTGACTACACCAATCTTTCCCAAGCCTCTTGGCCCTTGTGCATGCTGCATGTTTCTCCTTCACCCTTTTCTACCTAGATAACCCTCACTAACCTTCATACCTCAACTCAGATATCATTTTTTTTTAAGATTTTATTTACTTATTTGACAGAGAGAGATCACAAGTAGGCAGAGAGGCAGGCAGAGAGAGAGAGGAGGAAGCAGGCTCCCCGCTGAGCAGAGAGCCCAATGCGGGACTCGATCCCAGGACCCTGAGATCATGACCTGAGCCGAAGGCAGCGGCTTAACCCACTGAGCCACCCAGGCGCCCCAGATATCATTTTTTTTTTTTTTTTTGAGAAATTTTCTGTAATTCTACCTGGTCTGGCTTAGATGTCCCAATGTATGATTCATCTAGGCCTGGAATGGATCCTGTGTCTATGGCCTGGAAGGCATGGACTGGGTCTTTTACTCCTGTATCCCGTGTACCCAGCCCACAGAGAGTGCATCAGAAATATTTATTGAATGGCTGGATGTTGACTACTTGGGAAACTCACTAGAAAAGTCTCAAAGACCTATCAACATGGCTGGATATAGGGAAAGGATTTGGAAATGAGGCTTTGTTTAGCCATTAAATGTTCATAGCTGTATTTCAGGTTCCTTGAGCTGGGTTTTTGAGCTCAGCTCCAGGTAGAGGAACTCTATACACCCCTTCATTGGTGCCCAAGCATATTTTGATAGTGCAGAAATGTTTTAACTGGAAGACATTCAATTTAGCGTTTTGCTAATTGTTCTTTGTCCTCTGTGTAAAAGTCTTATCTCGTCAACAAAATTATAAAATTTTCAGCATAAGAACTGCATATTCTATTTTTTGTTGTAGTTCTCCCACAGCCCCTATTTTATATTGGGAACACATAAGCTCCTCAATATTTATTCAGCAGATTTTTGTGGGGAGATATAACTAGCCCCCCAAATTACTGATGGTTTCCTTTGAAAATCACTGTTCTTATGTATACCAATCTACAAAGTTGCTTCCTTGCTTTGAATGGATAATGAGGCTCCTAGACTCACTGGACTCTGGGAAGAAGAGAATTCTAAAGAGAACTGCATTCTGGGAGGAATCCTCCATCTCACACTGTTTAACTTGTCTTTCATTTTGGGGGTAAGATGGTGAACCCAGAGTTTCCTGGGATGTCATTATACATCCTGGGGTTTAATCACCCAAGACTTGCCCCACCCTGCTAAAGTGAGCCTGGGGACCATGAAGACATTACTGCGGAGAGAGGTAGCTTCTTAAAAAGAATGGATTTCTTTAAAAAGGAATCCAAGCCTCAAGTGATAGTTAGACAACCTCTCTTAGGCTCTGATGTTAAATCTGAGACTCTTGAGAACATTTGCTGAGGGAATCCATCATTCTTTTATTTTGTGTTTCCTGGGTCTTACTCAACATTATGACTCTAGGAGAAAAAAATGCCATGACTAGTACTTGAAATGCTGGCACCTATAGTATCTTGAGTTAATGTTACTTGCAGCTTTATCCACGAACAATTCTGCCGTGAAATACTCAGCTGTAAAAGAAACGAGACTACTGAGAAGGATTCCTTTGAGTGTCTCTGGCATGCAGAGAGGCGATGGGGATCTGTGTGTGTACGTGTGGGAAAGTGAGGGGGGATGATAAATAGTGTGCTACCTCTCCTTTAAGAGCACGTCCTTTTATTCCTGACACTTAAAAAGACACTGTCAAAAAGATGTTTTACTGATTTGACTTTCTGTGCAGGAGAACGTGCAACAGTTACCTAGTAAGTGGTTTTATAGGGAGTTTCACCCACACGTTATAATAAACTGAGCCCGAAGATAACATATCTTTTGTGCTTTTACAGTGCTTGGATGATAACTGTGAAAAATTATCTAGTGGAGGTTAGCAAACTGTACCTGTGGTCTTTTTCTCATGACCTCTGTATGATAAAGTTTACTATCTTGGAGCATGAAGCATTGTCAAATAATAGGTTTGCTTGTCTGGCCAACAAGAAGTAATTGAGGAGTGTTATAGTTTTACAATCCATGTTTCAATGACTCTGCGGCTTTTGAGTTGTTAGACCTGAACAAAATGGGTCAATGTTGAAAGAATGAAGTTTTTTTTTCTCTCCCTCCCTCCCCCATCTCCTACCTTCTTTATGGAGGTGTTTTTGAAAGGGAGGGATGGGGTCTAGGCCTTGGCTAGGATAGTTCTCTGCCTTGGCATCCCCAGCTTCCAGTTATGGTTTGAGGTGGGAGATCTTGGTTTTTCTAGCTTAATGACTGAGAACAAATCTGGATTTTTACCTAACAACAAATAACTATGGAGCACCCTCGTATTCCTTTTGTTCTCATATTCCTTTCATCCTTTATTTTGGTTTAAAGAGTCTTTGGACCTCAGATGTATGTCTTTAAGGAACAATCTTCCCCTCACAGTCTTTAGATGTATTGGGAGCTGGGGCACCCGGGTGGCTCAGTCAGTTAAGTATGTGTCTTTGGCTTAGGTCATGATCTTAGGGTCCTGGGATTGAGCCCCCTCTTCTTCCTTTCCCTCTGTCCTTCCACCCTCACGCATGCTCTCACTCTCTCAATTAAATAAATAAATAAATAAATCTTTAAAAAAAAAAAAAACAAAACTTATTGGAAGCAAATCAAAGCTTGGGTGATGGGACTGAGCTGGGGCAGGTGACACATTAAAGGTTTTTGCCACATTCTATTTTCTTTGGGGCTGGGTCTCACCCAGCATTTTACAGAATGTGTTATATATAAAACTAGTTGCATGAGATGCTCTGTGGTGAAGTGACTTTGGGAAACATAGCACACCTAACCTGAACCCTTATTTTAGTGCCTCACAATGAAAATTAGCTTGAGGGAGTCCAACTGTAGAGAAGCACCTTCACTCTAGCATTTCCCAAAGATTACAACAGAATCCCACCCACCCCACCCCCAACACTCTGCAGAACTAGTGTGCTGCACAATGTATTTGGGGGGAATTTAAAATAAACTGAGGTTTTGGTGATTTATAAATATAGTTGTCATTCTTTCCAGAAAGAAACCATGGGGAGGCCAATCACTGCTTTGCAACCTCCCTCCCCCCACCAACATATACACATATACTTGTTTTAGCAGTGTGGTTGTTGTTGTTTTAAATAGGGCTATGAAGGGACACCTGGTTAGCTCAATTGGTTGAACATCTGCCCTTGGCTCAGGTCATGGTCCCAGAGTCCCAGGATTGAGCCCCACAGCGGGCTCCTTGCTCAGGGAGAGTCTGCTTCTCCCTCTTCCTGCCATTCCCGTTGCTTGTGCTCTCTCTCACTTGCTCTGTCGAATAAATAATAAAATCTTTAAAAAATAAATGTATAAATAAATAAATACGACGATGAAGAGGAGAAACTGCAAGTTTCCTCATGTGTTATTTCATTGCTATGGGGACCAAAGAGCTTCAGTCGGTAAGTGACTAGGATTTATATTGGTGTAAGAATGTTTGATGGGCTTATTGGTGTTTGCTGATGATCATGGTTACTAAAGGTGCAAGGAAGCTGTAAAGGACCGGTATCTAAAACATGCAAAGAACTCTTACCACTCAACAGGAGGAAAACAAACAACTCAACTAAAAATAGAGGCAAAGACCTTAACAGACACCTCACCAACAAGATAACACAGAGAGCAAATAAGCATATGAAAAGAAGCTCCACGTCCGGTCATCAAGGAAGTGCAAATTAAAACGACAATGAGGTATCTCCACACATCTATCAGAAGGGCCCAAATCTGGAACACCGGTAACACCAGTTGCTGGCGGGGATACGGAGCAACGGGAATCCTCGAACGCTGCTGGTGGGAGTACAAAACAGCACAGCCACTTTGGAAGACAGTTTGGCATTTCTTACAAACTAAACATACTCTTACCATATGATCTAGCAATCATGTTCCTTGGTATTTACCCAAAGGAGTTGAAAACTTATTTCCACACAAAAACCTGCACATGTATGTTGATAGCAGCTTTATTCATAATTACCCAAACCTAGAATCAACTATGATGCCCTTCAGTAGATGAATGGATAAACAAACCGTGGTTTATCCAGGCAGTGAAACATTTTTCAGCACTAAAATGAAATGAACTATCAAGCCCTGAAAAGACATGGAAGAACCTTAAACGCATGTTACTAAGTGAAAGAAGTCACACGGAAAAGGCTACTTATGTATGATTCTGACTGTGGAACATTCTGGAAAAACCATGAAGACAGTAAAAAGATCAGTGGTTACCACGAGTTGGGGTAGGGGGAGGGATGAATAGGAGATGCACACAGGATTTTAAGGGCAGTGAAAATACGCTGTATGATACCATTATGATACATACATGTCATTATACATCTGTCCATACCCATAGAATATATGGCACCAAGAACAAACCCTAAAGTAAACTCTGGGCGTGGGTGATAATGATGTGTTAGTGTAGGTCTATCGGTTGTAACAAATGTACCATTCTGGTGGGAGGTGTTGACACTGCGGGGAGGCCATGCATGTGTGAGGGAGAGGTATGTGGGAAATCTCTATATTTCCCCTCAATTTTGCTATGAACCCAAAACTGTTCTAAAAAAATAAAGTCTTAGAACAAAAAATGCAAGGAGGGGCCTACTGGGTCTGGGGGAGAATTTACTCTGAAGAACAAGTATTACATGTGATTCACCAAATTCAACAACAGGGCTGTGGGGGTCCTTCTCTGGTGGCCTGGCTGCTACCTGCACGCAACACCCCAGTGGTGGCAGTCTCCCTGCAGAGGGACGGCTGTGTGTATAGTTCAAGTAGCTCTGATTCTGCTTTGGGATACATCTAAGAGATCCTAATGGAGGGGAGGACCGCTGTTAGATAGCCCAGTATACAGTGACAATACCAGGACCCCACGGAGTGTGATTCAGTCAGTATCCAAGAGGTGGACAATGGTGGCCTCAGAAGATGAGCCTCAGAGATACACAGTGGCAGTTGTCTGGCATGTGGGAAACGGACAGGATTGAGTTGGGAGTGTTGTGGGCTTTTCCCCATCCCCCTAGGAAATTGAGAATTTTGAAAGTGGGCCTTGGGGCCAATAGAAGCTAGCTCTATTAAATACAGTAGAACTGAATTTTACTCACAGGGTCAAGGCCATGGACAAACTTCCCATTACTTGTTACCAGCCAATCCAGCCCAACTGTTTCAGAAAAACAGACAAGAATCTCAGGGAGTGCAGTCAGGATATCATATAAGAACTCATAAGATGGTTGTATTAGTAATCTATTGCATTGTAACAAATTATCCCAAATCTTAATGGCTTAAAACAATAATACATATCTCAGTAGGTCACAAACCTGGGAGTGGCTCAGTTGGGTGATTCTTTCTCAGAGACTCTTATGGATGCAAATCAAGGAGTTGGCTGAGGCTGCAGTCTTCTGATGCCTCAATGGGCAGAAGGATCCACTTTGAAGATGGTTCCCTCAAAATGTCAGGGCCAAATCCTGGCTAGCTATTGGTAGGATGTCTGAGTTCCTCAACATGAGAATCTCTCCATAGATCTGCCTGAATGGTGTCGTGATGGCAGCTGGTTTTCCTCAGAGTGAGTGATCCAAGAAGAAGGCCACAGTGCCTTTGATCCTGCAGCCTTGGAAGTCAACCACTTCCCTTTGTAAGAAGTGTGTGTTACTAAGTCCAGACCACACACGAGGAGAGGGGTATTAAGCTCCACCTTTTGAAAAGAGAAGAATTGAAGAAATCGTAGACATATTTTAAAACCACCACAATGGTGGTTCACTTAGTTTAAAGGGTTAACAAGGATGTCAGGAAACATGGGAGAGAAGGACTTTATTTGGAGAAAGGTGTGGATAAATTTGCTAGCCTTCCCAGAGGTGAAATCTATTGTGAGTCAGAGAAACTCTTTTTTATTTATTTTGAAATCAAAAGATGGGCTCCAGACATGACTGGTTGTTAAATTGGATGAAATTAAAAATAGCTTAAACGTTTGGGAAGTGGGGGGAGCTGATTAGTTCTCAGGATATATTAAATGTCCTCACATGAGAAGGGAGTCAGCTATTGGGAAGGGCTGCTTTGGAAAACATATGCTGTGTCAAACTCCGCCAGCAGATGCAGAATCTGCTGCTAAAGTTAGCTCCCTGAGAACAGAGCTGGATGGGCTGCCATCACAGATGTCTCTGGAACCAGCACCCGAGACAAATATAATTCTTACCACTGGAAAGCAAGGCCTCACACAAGAGCCTTCTCACCCTGGTTGGAGGGAGGTGCGAAGGCAGATTTATGACCCCAAATGTTGACTCTTCTGTGATTCTTCAGGATAACAGATGATTTCAAAGCCACGAGGCGTCCTGGTATTTTGCATTTCTAAATTTGAGAATCCCTCATAAGGTGAATTCACGTTACCTTAAGCGGAACCCATGCTATGTAAAAATCTGAGGCCTGATTGGAAAAGTTTTGAAACGTGCATTTTGAGATTTATAGTCTGAAATGTTGGAACCAGACGAGTGTTCCAAATGCCTAAAACAGCAGAGCGGGAGTTAGAAAACCACAATAATGAGAAATGATTTAAATTATTTCATTAGCGCAAGAACCAAATGCTTTCCCCAAACAAAAAGGGGACCCAGTTTCACGGCCGACAAAAGACAGATGATGTCATGTGCTGAGCTTCCAGTACATAATGGAGCGGGATTCCTCCAAAGTGGGTTTACAGAATTTAGTCTCCAGGGATGTCTCACAAAAGGATTCTCTGATAAATAATGCTGGGGAATGATGCAAACACAGTTCCTCTCTTGAAAGGTTATGGGGCACATCAGCCTTCTAACGGCCCTGAGAAGCCCTTAAATGAAGAAATCGGCTTAATTTTGTTTGGTTCCTTAGTTCCCAAACATATATCCACGGATTTTTTTTTTCTCCTCTATATTCAATTAATCTCCCGTTTTCTATTTCTACCTTTTTAGAATATGAGCTCCACATGGGCAGGTATTTTATTCATGATTGTAAACCCACATCCTGGAATAGTTTACAAAGGCACCATGAAGTAATAGAGTTTAAGCTCTGGGATGTCCCTTCCAAGGCCCAGGACCTACTTTTGTATTTACAATTCTGTGTTCTTTCATTAGAAGGGACCTCCGTGATTGGGTGGCTTCTGGTCCCACAGAACCTAAATCTGCACCTGCCTGGAACACATGAGGTGCTCAATAAATCCTTATGGAATAAAGGAGTAAGCGACTTGGTGCTTCAAAATCACAGTTCCTTGGAATACACATTGGGAAATGTCTTCGTAGAGACAGAAGACTGCGGCAGGAGGGCCCAGTAGTTACTGATCACATTAGATTGAGAAGGTGGGAGGACAGGAATAAAATCTCTCTTGGGAAAGAAAATTATTGCAAAATATTGGAGTTGGAAATAAAGTCCAATTGATTTACGATGGATGATAAGGGTTTACCAGTGTCTTGTGTTCTCACCAGTTTGGATTTATCTGATACAGCGTTAGAGAATTTCATTATGAGGGCTTAGAGGGCCAACAAAAATCACAATGCAGTATTTAGTCATCTCGCTTAGCCACCGAGGTTCCCAAGAAACCAAGTCCTGGTGCTCCTGGACAGAGACCCCCCCAGTAGCTCCCCACGCAGGCCACTGCTCTGCCAGCCTACAGCAGGTCCCTCTCCAATGTGGTAAATTAGATTCTGGCAGTTTTGGATAATGACCAGAGTTCCATAAAACCCAGGGGCTGTCCTGTTCTGACCCTTCCTCCAGTTTTCCCCCCTTCCAGTTCTGAATGTAAGTTTGGCCCTTAAGGAATGAAGCAGATTTTTAATAGTTCCTCCAGACCTCACATGTCCAGGTGAACATTGTTTTTAAAGACAGTACTTTGGGGAGCAGTGCACAGACTCCAATACAGCTGTTACTAATAAAAATGTTGGGGCCCTCTTTTAGAATTGCCACTGTGTCGGTTTTGAGGCACATGAGATAAATCCATCCCCTCGGCCATATGTTGTTTTTGACCAAAAATGGTCTTACCCAGCTTATCTTGCAAAATGGCCCTGCATATTCAGCTGGCTTGATTTTAGAATCACTTTAGGATTTTTATTCAAACTCAAATTCACTGTCAAAAGACAAAAATTTGCCAGTACTGAGATCATTCCAAAATATATGCCATGCAGTCTGAAAGCAACTCCCCAAGAGGAGACCAAAACCAGTTTCAGCAAGGACAGTGTGGAGAGTTTCTGGGAGGGCTGGCATCTGGGGCATAGTCTTTGCTGTCATTTGTCAAGTTCTAATAGAGTTTTGAAAGTTCTGATTCTGAATCCTGGCTACACATCAGAATCACCTGGGGAGTTTTAAAAACCTTTCCCCAAAGGTTCAAATTCAGCTGGAGTAGGGTCCAGGGATTGATTTTGTATTTGTGTGTGTGTGATTTGAATGTGCAGCTAGGATTAGCCTCTATGCTGAAGAATCAACCTTATTAACTTTAGTCACATCTGTTCCTGTTTAATTTTTCTGTAGAGATAAAAATCTGTTATGACTAGGCCAAGAAGCACCAGTGAAGGTTAATCGGATGGGGGTAAATTGGGGGGGTCTGAATTGTCATTAGCAAAACTGGCACTGTGCGCCACAACCACTAGAGGGCAGACTCTAGCGCTTATTGATAAATGTGCAAAGAAAGTAGCTTTCATGAAAAACAAAAACAAAACTCCAGGAAACAAAAGGAAAAGTGTTCTGAGCTTTTCCTTGTGATCAGATCCTCCCCTTAGATGTCTTATTTTACTAAGTCTCCTAAATGCCATGATTTCTTCAAAGATACCAGTCATGGAACTGCCAGTGCTAACTATGGAAAAGGGACTGGCACAGAAAGAAAAGCTACTGATGCTTTTTGAGCTCTGTGGTGTGTCAGGCACCATGTTGAGTGCATTGCATCCATTATCTCATTTAATCCTAGATAACACTATGAAGTAGCATTATCAGCTCCTTTTTATAGATGAGGAAATTTTTTATGGATGACTGAGGCTAGAAAGGCAAAGTCTCTTACACAGCATTACACAGCCATTAGGTATATATATTTTTTTAATATCTTATTTTAAAGAGAGAGAGAGAGAGCACTCACAAGGAAGCACAAGTGGTGGAGAGGGAGAAGCGGGTTGCCCATCAAGCAGGGAGCCAGATGCTGGGCTCAATCCCAGGACCCTGGGTTCATGACCTGAGCTGAAGGCAGATGCTTAACTGACTGAGCCACCCAGGTGCCCCACAGCCGTGAGGTATTAACAATAGATCAGAGTTTCAAATCCAGGTCTTTCTGGTCCCTAAGGCTGCGCTCTTTCTTTACTCACACAACCTTTCTGGGGACAGATGTTGTTTAGGTATGTGAATTTTCGTTTTTGTTTTTGTCATCACAGATCAGATGGATTAAAGTGAGTGGTGGTGCTATTGTCATTTTTGTCAGAATAGCTGTAAGTGGTGTACACAACTGCAGATGTACCATTTTCTATAGATGAGAAGAGTCAAATTTGTTGTCCAAATACCAGCTGTGAGATTTAGGGGCAGAGCGCTGGGCTGTAAATCTTTGTGGAAATGGTCCACTTATGGCCTATGTGCCCTGAGAGAATAAAAACTCTGAGGGGAGGGCTCTGTCTTATTTACATACTGCTCAACAGGTCACAGATACACAAAAATATTCATCAAATATCCCAGTTGAAGAATAAATGTATACAAACATACATGAAAGTTTTGAGATCTAAATTGTATTTTTGGATCTAAAACAGCCATTGTATAAATCCTGTCTCCTCCCTGGACTACAGCTTCCTTAACAAGTGAGTTGAAGTGATGATTCTAGCTGATATGTAAGATTCCTTCCAACACTTCTAGAACGCAACTTTCGTCCTCTCATTGGATAGACAATATGAGGAGGGGCTCTGGGCTTCAGCTCTGGTGTCAGAGATCTCCAGGCAGGGAAACGGTAGGAAAGACCCTCATAAGGTGATGTGGAGAAACCCCACCCTACTTGCTGATGGTTAAAAGGTCTGAATGTGGAAACGGGAAGTGACAAGAGAGGAACTGGGAAAGCATACTCATAACTTTAAATGAATCTTTGTTGTTTTATCTTTTAAAGTCAAAAGGAGATGGTGGGGCTCTAGAGGTTGAATTCTTTATATAAATTAAGTTTAATTACCAAATTTCACTATGATCTGAAGGAGAGTGGATTGGTTTCATTTTTTGCTTTACATATTAAGTCATGGTAAGGGTGGCTCAATTTCTCCTATCCTTGGCTTCCTTGACTGCCATCTAGGGCTGCGCCATCCATGTGGGACTGTCAGTGACAGCAGAGCCTGGAAAGAGGGACAGGGAGGACATTGCTTATTAAGCTGGCTTTAAAGAGCTATTTCGACAAGTTCTCTAAACATTTCTCAGCCTCCAGAAAGCTGGTTTCAGCAGAGCATGCAGCACATATGATGCCTTCATCATGTTCAAAGAGTCTGTGTAAACACACACTGATCACCAATAGATACTTTTGAAAGATTAATTTAGTTCTTATGGACTTTCTGATTTGTCTCCAGACACACCAAAAATAACTCACTTCTCATCCTGTTAATGAACATAATCACAAAAGCACATGAAGCATGGCTTTACATCATCAAGGATGGAACCTTGCAGGGAGATACCCCCAAACCCAAGTAGAATATAATTGAGAATATATATTGGCCATTTTTTCCCACCCATAGAGAAGGAGTTTAATAATTCAAGACCAGCTTTCTGAATTCAGCCCTTGTTTCTGCCACAACCAGCTCAACTTTCGTTCATTCAAAATGTAGTAATACTAGGTAAAAGTCATTAGTTTCGGACTATGTGTCAGACATGTTCTAAGCACTTTAGAGCTATTAATTAGTTAATTATCACAACAACTTTATGAAGTGGGTACTATTATTGTCCCTATTTTATGGAAAAGGAAACAGGGAAAAGAGATGTCAAGTAACTTACACAAAGGCACACCGTAAGTGGTGGAGCCACTGGCTTCAGGATTTGTACTCTGAACCACTATAGACCTTCTCGAAAAACATTTAGTAAGCACCATTGTATAATGGACCAGGACCATGCTGGGAAAATAGCTTTCAGAGTGTCAGGCCAAACTGGCTAGAGTTTGGGTTGTGTCCCAAGTATGCCAGGAGCTAGGAGACACACGGAGAGTGGAAGGGAAGCCCAGTTGTGCAGACTAGGCATAGGAGATTGGAGATAGTTATAAGAGATCATGGCTCCATGGGTGTGCAGGTCTTTAGGGGCTCTTTCCAGGAATAAAGCATAAACTAGCCCAGCTCCCTGCAGATCGAGGCTACCCCCAACTCTGATGCCAATCACCATCTCATTGGCTCAAACCTTGGGGAAGGGCCTATGAGGTAATGGTCTTGGTAAGGCTGGGATAAGGAGAAGGTTTTCTGCCCATGAGAAATTGGGTTGCCCAGAACCCCCTCCTGGAGCTCCAAGCCTTTTTGACCTTCTGGAGTTCATGTCATTCTTTCAGTGCTGGGATATCATGAGTAGGAGGAAAAGTCAACATCACTTTTTTCCCTGTAGCTTTGGGTCAGGGACAGCAGATTTCATGGATTAGGGTCCCTTCTAGAAGCCATTGATGTGGCTGGACTAGATAGTCTTTTTTTTTTCTTTAAAGATTCTTTATTTTTATTTATTTGATACAGAGAGAAAGAGTGAGAGAGAAAGAACAAGTAGGTAGAGTGGCAGGCAGAGGGAGAGGGAGAAGTAGTCTCCCCACTGAGCAGAAAACCCAATGTGGGACTTGATTCCAGGACCTTGGGATCATGACCTGAGCTGAAAGAACATGCATAACTGATTGAGCCACTCAAGTGTCCTCTTTTTTTTTTTTTTAAACCAAATTAGCATTAGTTTTATTTAAGTTGATAAGTGAAAGAAACATACTTTGTACACAAATATATTAAATATTATATACTAGACACTGTCTACTTTGGTGACAAAATATGTTTTAGTGTAGGTTGAAATATATTTATCCATTATGACTTATAAGTGCACACACATTTTCTGATCTGATATTAGAAATTCTATATATTACATATGAAAATAAACTTTTTGAAAAAATTTCAGTGTAGTTAACATATAGTGTTACATTCATTTCAGGTATACAGTATAGTGTTTCAGCAGTTCCATGTATTACTCAGTGCTCATCAAAATAAGTTTACTCTTAACTCCCTTCATCTATTTCACTGCCCCCACCCCTACCCTGTACTAGATATTTAATTCTTTCCTCCAGATCTCCGCCTTTATCTATGTCCTTGGAAGGCAACCTTGGCAGGTTGATTACCCTAGTTTCATTGTGTTCTGGGTTGGCCAAGAGGAGTCATGGGCAGGCAGACAGAAAGCTGGAGGAGAGCGCTCTGGTTCGAGTAGGGTTGTATCACTCTGTGAAGTTAGCTCCAGCCAGGGGGCCCCCTCCTCCAGTTCTCACTGGCATTCAGCAATTCCTCCCCTGGCCCCTTGAGGGGGGATGGAAAATGCCACCCTCTTGGCTGCAATCTGGGGCCTTCACTCTCATTAAGGTTCACTTAACTCTGACTACGCCTCCCTAAAGAGGCCCTTCATTCAATACTTCAGTCAAAGCTTTTTAAGTGGCTTCTGATTCCTTCCAGGGCCCTGCCTGATATCTGGTCCTTGCCCCTTCTACCACAGCTGTCTTAGCTCCAGGTCTGATCCCTGATCTGCTGAAGCTGCTTGGCCTGCTTCTGGTTGCTGGTGCACTCCTGGGAACACCCATACTCTTATCATGGGACTTCTCTCCTCTGGCCTGACACACAATTCCGTCTGTCCCCAGCCAACACCACCTTTGCTGGCTTTCTGCTCTGAAGTTTCTGTCCTGGCTCTTGACCCTATTTCTTTATGATAGATATATTTATGATAAATATATCTATGAGGCTCCTGCTCTGCCTGGCATTATACTAAATTCATTTATACATGTTATCTCATTTAATTCTTATAATTATCATATCTGGTTAGTGTTATACTAAGAGATGAAAAAAACCCCGAGCTTCTGTTGCCTCTGCCTGACCAGCATAATTTCTCCCTTTTCTGCTAATAGCACTCCCAGTTTCCTCTGGGAAACCACTCCTCCCTCACTCTCAGCCCTTGTGATTCAGGTAATACCAGACCCACCCAGCTCCCTGGCCAGTTAGAGACACTGTGATAGGCTCGGACAAGTGTAGATCTCCTATGCTGGACCAATTAGAGCTAACTCTGGATCTCTGGTTAAGAGAATCAGAAAAAGGACTCTTCTTCAATGGGGGGACTATAAGCCCTGCTGGTAAACTTTCTGCTCCTGATGATACAATCCACCTGGGAAAGATGCCAGCTCTGGAGGGAAGCAGAGTCAAAGACTGAAACATCATCACATGATTATATGCAGTCATTCTTGAAGCTAGTCGGCATCTTAAACTTTTGGGTTGG
The DNA here is from genome assembly GCF_022355385.1 of Mustela nigripes. Classification (NCBI taxonomy): domain Eukaryota; kingdom Metazoa; phylum Chordata; class Mammalia; order Carnivora; family Mustelidae; genus Mustela; species Mustela nigripes. The sequence continues at coordinate 61,678,012 of NC_081563.1, forward strand.
GGCAAAGCAGTAAATTCCATATGTAATTTAAGCTAATTTGAGTTGAATTTCCATCATTTGCAACCATAAGTAACCTTAGCATCACACATCTGGTAACTGATGGAGCTAGGCATTGAACCCAGGTTTGCTGGAGAGACTTGAGTTAGCTCCTTCAAGGGCTTAAGGTTACTAATGGTCGTGAAAGCTGCACACGTTTAGCTTTCCTCTCCAGTGATTTTCATTAGGGCCTGAAGCAGGTTGCATGAAATGGACCATTTCTTGCCTGGGTGTGATCTTGCTTCCAAGTGGTAGAGTAATGACTATCATGTTCATTCTTAGTGACCTCACTGGGAGCTCTACAGTCTTCCTTAAAGGAACTTGAGTTCTGTGGCTAATTGATTCTTACTATACACTTCCTCTCTTTCCTTAGTAACAGAAACCTTCACATTTAGTTGTTTGCATGGTCATCCAGAATAGAGACCATAGTTCTTGGTATGGCCATGTGACTAAATTCTAACCAATGGGATGCAAGCTTAAGAGATATGTGCAACTCCTAGGCACTATCCTTAAAGAGAAAAATATGCATGTCCTCCAGAAGTTGATCCTTTATGTTGGCTATAGGTGATTATTGGACTCAGGCAGCCATCTTGGGCTGTGAGGTAGAAACCATACATTAAGTATGCAACAAGATAGAAAGAGCTTGTGTCCTGGATGACCATTAAGTTGCCATGTAAACCAAACTGTCCACATTTATATGGGGAGAAGTAACCTTTTCTTTCATTTATGCCACTGGTTTGGTGGTATGGTGGTGGTGGTGGTGGTGGTGGTGGTGGTTGTCACTACTTGCAACTGAACCAAATCCTAAACAATACAGGTCTTTTCTGTAAGTTGGATTCTGGGAGGACAGGAGACTTTCACAGCTTTGTAGAAGGATCGGCAGACGGTTCCTGAAAAGAATCTGGGCCTTATGAATGTCAGTGATTGACCAGAGGTGGGTTTATGTGATGCTAAAGATTTTTAGGGGCCTGTCCTAGAGGGCCCGGAGCATTTTTATATTTATAATTTGTATTGTTTTTTTCTTCAATATTACACATTTCAGACTCCACAAAACCTGGATCTATTGATGGCACAGACTGTTGTTTTTGTCTTGAATTGTAAAGGCAGGAGTTGAGGGCACCTCAGGTCATTTTAGGGAGGAAGGCCTGACCTTGTGCCTAAGACCTCTTCTTCCCTAGTCCATCCATCCTATAGGTTCTCCCCCAAATCTTGTCTCCTTCAGGAAGCCTTCCCTGCATAACAGAACCCACTTGTGTCTTTTTCTCCTCCTGCTAAAAGTCCTCAGGATTCACCTCACTTCCTTTTCTGTTTTCATCTGGATATTGCAGAAGGAGAACTGACCAGGACACCCGGGCAACTCAGTTGTTAAGTGTCTGTCTGCCTTTGGCTCAGGTCATGATCCTAGGGTCCTGGGATCGAGTCCTGCGTCAGGCTCCTTGCTCAGCAGGGAGACTTCTTCTCCCTCTCCCACTCCCTCTGCTTGTGTTCCCTCTCCCACTGTGTCTCTCTGTATCAAATAAATAATAAAAATCTGAAGGAAAAAAAAAAAAAAAAGAAGGACACTGACCTTGGAATCAGAAGACCTGGACTTGAGACTGGGCTCAGCTTCTGCCTAGACCTAAGACTTTAACCAACTAACAGGCTCTCTGGGCTTCAGGTTTTTCATCTTTACTGAGAGGTGAGAGCACTTGCTTCCACTAGTCAGCCAGAGGGTTAAATTAGATTAAATATGTGTAATTGCTTGATTGATGATGAAGTGTGATAAAATCAAACATATTATGATTATTAGTGTCATAATACTAATCCTCAAGGGTTGTGCTCTTCTTTTAGCTTTAATGGTATCTGATGAGCCATACAGACACTTGATCACCTGCTATTGTATATTGTTCTCTCATTGTTTTGTGGGTCCTATTTAATTTTCCCAAGTAGATTGGCAGGTACAAGACACCAAGGACAATACTTTATAACCTCTGGGCACCTAGAGTGGGGCTGGGCATGTGAAAAACAATTTAGGTACAAAAGGGGGTAAGGGGGAGTCAGAGTTGCTATTCAACCAAAAGATAATTTGTTGGTAAATGTACTGTTGTCTTGGGCCTGGCTCTTCACTGTATTATTATCAGAAGCTAATCGGACTTGAGGAAACAGACTCACATAAAAAAAGCTCACAGGAGACTGATGTATAGAAGTCAGACATCTTCTCAATAGTTAAAGAACTGCTTTTTAAAAAATGACTGAAATGCTAGAGCTTCCTGCCTAGCTCCTTCCTGGCATCTGTGCTTGGGAGGCCTGAATTGTCTTGAAAGGGTTGTTTGGTGAGTTTGGAATGATAGTGTAGAAAAGTGGACTGCTTTGGGGGAATATTCAGTCTTGCCCACTGTGTGGCTTCATGAGTCACCTCTGCCCCAGAGTCCACTTCTCCAGGGAACAGGAAGTTCACATTCCCTGGTCTTGGTGACTCTCCCGCCTGAACACCAATGAATAAACAGGGTTAATTTCCCCCTCCAAAGACTTCTCTTTCTACGTTCCAGGCTTTCTCCTAACTATGTATAATACCATTGATTTTTGTGTCTCCTTATTAAATCACAATTGTATTAAATTCTGCTTCCCCAAGTGTCTTAGTCAACTCAGGCTGCTACAACAAAATATCCTAGACTGGGTAGCTTAACAGAAATTTATTTCTCATAGCTTGTGAGCCTGGGACTTCAAAATCAAGGTGCCAATTTGATTCCCGATGAGAGCCCCTCCCAGGGTGCTGAGAGTCTCCCTGCTGTATCCTCAACATAGTAGAGAAGGAGAGAACTCTGGGGTTTCTTTCTCTTCTTCTAAGGACACTAATCCCTCCAGGAAGGCTCCCCTCTCAGGACCTCATCTAAACCTATTTACCTTCCAAAGACCCCACCTCCTAATACCATCACATTGGGGAGTTAGGGCTTCAATATATGAAATCTGGCAGGGAGTAGGGGTGGCACAAACATTCAGTCCATATCAATTATTAGTTGGGGTTTGAGAGTCCCAAACTTCTCAACCTCTTGGCTTTCTTCCAAAAATGGATAATCATACCAATAAGTGCAACTTAAAAAAATTATTTTAACTCTTGCAGAGAAACCTGATTTTAAGTTTTTGAGGATACCGCATTGCCATCCTTTCTGGAATCAGGGAATCTGGGACTACTTGTACATGGGATAACTGAATAACATTCGTGGTGTTGATCACTGGGCTCCGTCCTGTCTTCCAGACTTATTGGCAGGGACTGACTTGCTGATTTTTTATTGCCACCTGTTTTCAGTCCACCTGAAATGGATCATCTGAAAATTTACCCAGTCCTGAGCCATAATCCAATGCAGTTAAAAGGCACTTTTTCTCCTGCTGAGAAATTAACACCTTCTCTTTTGTCCCAACTTTCTGGGATCATTTCCAATATGTCCTGGCTAGGAGTTAATTAAATCTGTGTTGACACATACTCAATTTCAAGTGGCTTTGCACATACAGGAAACCTGTTGAGATTTTCCCTTTCGAGTCCAAACCCACTGATCTATCTCTTTATCCCAGTTTTCAGGGTAAGTATTCCACTTGCCAGGAAAGGATGGAATTTCAAGTGGGAAATTAATGGGATTCCCCACTTTAAGAAAATCATGGTTTTCTATTTTCCTACAATGCTTCCCAAATTTCGAGACATGTCTTGTGTGAAAATTGCTGTTTTCTATTAAAACAACTGGATTTATGATTACAGGAAGCCCTCAGAGGCAGGGCACAGGCAAGTAACAAACAAGGTTAGAATCCTCAACTCCACAGCAGCTGTTTCAAGAACACAGTACTCAAAACCAGAGTCAGAAGATCTAAATGTAGGTCAAGTAATTTTAAATTCCGATTGGATATTGCAAATGCACAGCCGGGAGCTTTTTTTTTTTTTTTCCATCTAGAGTTAGAGATTTGGGTGGCTTACAGGAAAAGTTATTAGCAGCAACATCTAGAGTCTTTGGTTCACCCCAAGAGGCACGTGTTAGTCTCATCTGATGCTATATGCTTATTTTAGTGTCCGGAGCATGGTTGGTGAACATCCAGGGAGAGCATCTTTCCACGCTGAGCTGCGGCCACCGTGCTAAAATTCCTACATATGCTGGTCCTCACATAGCTAGTCTGTCAATGCTGCTGTGTTACTTTGGGGCCGAGGTTGCAAACTAGCAGGTGTGGGCTGTATTTAGACTGCAGGTATGTCTTGTTTGGCCTATAAGGTATTCATTCGTTTTAGAAAATGAGCTAGCTTAAAAAAATTAGAACACTTCCTACAAAATCTTTATTGTGGGGTTGTTTTTTTTGTTTTTTTGTTTTTAAATTTGGGTGTTCTGGTCATCCTGGCATCACTGCTTGGTAACAAAGGGCTGTTGCTGAGTGGGGCTGCCCACTTTGGATGGAATGTGAATCTCTGGTTTGCCAATTCCCATATGGCTTACTTCATTCATATACATTTTCTGCTATATATAAGAATTCACCACTCTGCCATCAAGCAGTGTCCTACACAAATGGCCTGATACTCTTCAACAGCACAGGATAGATGCTCATGGCCCCTTTTGGATCAGAAGACGCATGTTATTCTCAGTTATTTACATGCAAGTCCAGAAGGAGCATGTCAGAACTGTTGGCCTTGAGAAAATGAGTCAAGAATTAAAGGCTAGGGGTTTTGGTGAAGAGATATAGAAGGAAGATTGGAGATTGGAGTAGGGGTGGGAAAGAAAAGGGGTGCCTCTGAGACCTGGGGGAGGGTCGTACCAGACGGGAGAAAGGAAACTGAAACTTTTGCCAAGAGGACTCTGAAAAAGCTTCCGGTTGTCTGGGATTATGCCAAGGAAGAGGTTATGATCATGAGATATTGTGCACCATTATTTGAAATAGTCTCTTCTCCTCAAGAGACTGTGTATTCCCTCAAGTCCAGAGCCCTAGGCAAAGGCCCTGTTCCATTTATTTTTGAGTATGGTATCCACACTAGGGGCTCAGTAACAGCCTTCCAACGGGACTGAAACGTATGCCTGTGCATGTGTGCACATATCTGAATGTGGGAAGGGGCAGGCTGGAGGTGTGGATGAAGGGGGGACATTAACAGAGACAGAGAGGAAAAGTGTCTTGGGAATACATAATACGTGCCAAGAAATACAGGGCTTTGTCATCAAGATGACAATGGTTCATTGAGAAATATTTCTCCTCCTTTCCTAAGGACAAGGAGTGGTGACGGTTAGTGGATTATATTCTTGCCCCTAAGGCCCAGGAACGCACAGCGACAGCTCTGAGTAATGGAGACTGGGGTGAGCGGCCTCATTTGGTGAATCACTGGATATTCACCAATCCTCTTTTCACATTCATTTTGTTTAAATCTGTCCCTGTTTCTAACTCCGAATACTCACTCTGTCCCTGCTTCCCCTTAGCTGCGTGGCCATGCCATGGGCAAGCTGCTTGCTAGCTCTGCTTTGGCTTCTTTGCTGCAAGTGGGGAGAATCACACTTTTTACTCTTAGAGAGGATGTGAAGAGGAAAGAGAGCCTAGGATTTAGTGAGTGCTCAATAAATATTCCCTATGATTATTCTCAAATCGTGGACTTTCCAATCTCTGACTTTTCTCTAAGATGATTTCGCACTGTTCTACACCATCAGAAGACAATTGGCCTGGGTGTTTCAGATGAAGTGCAGTAGTTGGTTCCCCAATACTTCAATTACTTTCCATGTTTTGGGGTGTAGATGTGCTGTGGTGGCCCATGGGGATATGACAGAGCAGACTTCTATTTGTGTGCCATGACCCTTTTCACCTCGGAATAAGGAGTTGGCTCTGGTCCCTATTGTGTCACACCAACTCTCAGATCACTTACCCTTGTTAAAAAGTGCCATCTGCCTCAGTCCTCTTTGCAGAAAGCTTCCCTGACTCCCATCGGGGTGTCCCAGGGAGCTTCCTGACCACACTGCTCAGGCCTAACCATGCTGGCTGCCCACATCACAGCGGGAGGGGTTGGCTCAAAACCTCACACCAATTTTCCCCTCCTCCTCCTTTAGAAACCTGGGACGTCTCCCAAGTGTTGACAGATACCCACTTTGGATATGAACTAGAGAAAATTCCTTATAGCCCAACATATGAAATTGAAGACTCTTTCATGCTTTGCCCATCTCCACCCCTCCCCCGCCCCTTCCCCATGATAGAAAGGGAAGATGAAATGCAGCATTAGCCCTGTTCCTACAGCCCAGCTCCTCGGATGAGCATGTCAGGCTGGATACTGTAGCTAAACATAAATGAACGGTTATTAATGATGGGCATAATGTTTTCTAGCAGTTAGCTGGCTGTGATTCTAGGATTTTTTTTTCCACTGTGTTTTGAAGGGTTAGGTTATTTAAACTTACCATCAAATAGAATCAAATCAAAGTGAGCTAATTTTTCTTAAACACTAATCATTTTAAGGCTATTGAACTAAATATAGAGGCAGTTCATTAAATCATTAAAACAGCCTGCAATAATGCTCACAAAGTCATTATGGAGCTATTCCCTAGCCAGAGAGGTAGTGTTGCCTTAAGCACAGTTTAATCAAATTAGATGGTGGGCTATGTCATGGGGTTTCTCCTATTGATATTCATTAAAAATACATGATTTATCACTAATCTCTGTGAGGTAGATCCCACTCTTCCAAATGAATTTTGTAAATGTCAAGGGGAAGAAAACAGAATGGCGTATTGTTATAATAATTTAAGAGTGGTGTGATCACATTTACATTTTATATACTATGCAGTTTAGGAACAGATAATAGCTTTAACAAGGCTAAACTTCTCCTTTTAGTTAAAGTTAGAACAGAAAGGCTGAACCCTGAGGATTAGCCATTACATAGAATGAGCCCCAACAGTTGAATGATCTCTAAGTATAATGGTAGCTTGTCCCATTGTTCACCAAATGCTTTTCTCCCATTCTTGGGTGGAGGGATTTCTACATAGATGTATGCTGTCCTGTTTTCAGATCCTGTCCTGATTCAGCAGCTGGGAGAGTCTGGTTGGCTTTTGCCCCTGGGAGCTCTCCTGCTGTGTTCACACTTCATTTCCTCCAGAGTTCTCTGGCCTCCAGACCTCTCCTCACAACCCTAGTGAAATTTGCCCAGCTCCTTCCTCCTCAGTGGACTGGAAAAGGGCTGATAACAGTTTAAAAATGTTACCCCACCCAGAGGTATTTGCATTTTAACTGGGATCAAAGCTGAAACGAAAGGGATTAAGTCGTAATAGTAGAATTTTAAGCATCAACCAGTGGGTGGAAGAGGGATTTTCTGTTGCTGAAGGACTCCTCCCTCTGGCCTCCATCGGAGAGGAGAGTGGTCCTTGGTGGGTAAGGTCAGACCAGAGATGGGGGAGGGAAGTTTGGTGATACTACTGCTTTATCCTTTTCTAAGTTGTATCTTTTTTTTAAAACTGGGAAATGAGCTTTCTCTGTTTCAAGAACTTTCTTCCGAAACAGATATCTTTCTAGAGGGTACACTTTGAAATATTGATATTCTGACTTGTCCTCTAAACATTTTTCCTCCCCAAACTGAGGACTAACATTTGAAACTCAAAATCACAGTTTGGTTTAAAACTCTCAGTCTTGCCTTGAAAATACCCCGGAAGGAAGGAAGACACTTATAGAAGGAGCAGCAGTACCTTTTCTATATGAAAATGTGCCGGTTCTTAGCAAGACACATGAGATGTCTCCCTACAGTTAAGACAATTATCAAAAGCTTTTCAGAATATGACTAACAGCCAGAATGGTCAGAATCAGCAGACAGAGGCACTTGACTCCTGGACGATAGGGAGCTTTTAGCATCTTGGCCATTTAACCTAATCTAAAAGAGAAACCCAGCTTAAATGAAATCCTACTTATTTTACTCTGCTGTATTGCAGAATAATGGAATGCCCACCCCTTTTCTGCACAGGAGATCTCTAACTTGACTCTTGGCTCAGTGGGATGCTCTCAGAACCATTTCCAATGCCAAACTCAAGATACAAAAGGGTCTGGCCATTAGCCCTGGAATCTCCCGCCCGTGGAGTAATGGAGATGTGAACAGGACAGTACTGAATTATCAGCAGGAACTGACTTAACATCTCAAAATAATAAACGAGGGTCCTAGCAAAGCGTCTTGTTAAGTAGCTAAACGTCTAATTCACCTGGGATATTGTTTCAAAATTCATTTCATCTTCAGTAATTTGATGAAATGAAGCTCTGTACTGGTGCTTTCTCTCATGCAAGGCTGCACGCACCTAAGGGCAGGGCACATTTATTTTGATGATTAATACCTGCAGGTTTCGTGGTTTAATGGGAAAATGCTAGATATATTTGAAATGATACTGCCTTCTCCCCCCTCTTCATTCATCAGGTAAACACCTTGATTACTTGCCTTCCAACTTTGAGCTCAGTAGAACTTATGTTATCCATTGACACTCTGGAAACATTATTCTTGCATATTTGTGGTTGGAGAAGCCTGGGAGTCACACGGTGACTGATTTCAGGTGGGCAGTGTTGGGTGTGCATTGTTTAACTCAACAGCTCTTTTCAAAGATGGATAACAGGAGGCTGGGAGAATAAATGGAATGTGATAGAGTATTTTTCCTTCTGCTCTCACCCCTGAAATCTCACCCAGAACCACAGGGGTAGCTTCTTTGCCAGTCCCTTAAAGGCTTTTGCCCTGATTTTCATAGGTTTATTTGAACTCTGTTAGAAGTGAGAGGACTCAAATTAGAGGTCATGGAATGGAGGAGGATGAACAAGAGAGAGTGAGCAACTTATCCAGGGTTTAGCCCAGATAGTCCTGCATCTGGAGACTGCCCTCAGGCCTAGGTAAACCACCATGAAGGGCGACCCTTGAAACTCTTATGCTTTTGTCCTCCTTAAACTCCATTTTAAACAACCTGCAGGAGGGTACTGAGTCACATGCATTTTAAATATTATGTATCCAGACAAAGAACATCTCCTTTTAAAGCCTTCTTCCACTCTTACCCTTAGTAAATTGAAACATTTAAACAGAAAGCTAACCTATTAATAAAAATTGTTGTTTACATCCATGCTCATGTTCATAATTGAAAAATATTTTCATGTTATTGTCCCATGTAATCCTCAAAATTAAGGCAACAGCCCCATTTTAGAAAAGAAAGCTGAGACTAAGACTGTTCCTGTGTCCACTCTTCTCCTGCCCTTGGGTGATGGAAGGCAGACTTGCCCATTTTTCTTACATTTGAAGAGCTTCATTTGGCAAGTATTCACAGAGCACGCATTCCACTCCTGGGACATACCAAGGTGGACACCGTTTTCAAACCTGCCCTGTTGACTCCTTGTCAAGCCCTTCCTAGTTGTGATGCGGAAATTATGACCTTGCTTTAAAATCTCCCTGTAAGAAATCCTAAACCCTCTCCAGGCTAGGCTGCTGCATTTTGGTATCTTCAAATGGGTTTCACGCAATATTCAAAAGTTAAGTTCTCCCAATTTTAGCTGATGCCACAGTCATTTGAAAATCCAAAGACAGTAGAATGAGTCTCCTTGGCAAAGTGCTTGGGGTGTACACAGATGTAAGGGTGTTTGTGTGTATATGGCTTCTAATACTTACCCCTTTCCATGGTTGTATTCGGTGCACCCAAGGAGCAGTTATGGTCAATTATGTCATTGTTTTTTTTTAAAAAAAAAAAAGGTCTGTCTCTTTGTTGATACAACATAGACTTTTCAGTATATAATAGTGTCATTAACCTTCACCTTATCACCTGGCAGCCCCTCCCCACAATATCCCTGAGTGCAAGCTTGTTGGGATGTAATTAACCTCAGACCCATATCTACCTCTTTTTCACACGTTGAAGCTTCGTCCAAGACCCGGATCCCACACTCACCATGGGCCTTTGAGCTGCAGTTTCCTGTAGAGTTTGGTGTGTGCCAAGGTCCTGCAGGGAGAAGAGACACACACGTGCTATTAGCAAGAGCATCTACCACAGGGCTATGTACAGGTGGCAGCTTAATACGTACTCTTGGGTGACAGAATTGAGTTGTCAGGCCTTCTGTTCTCCTGGCTATTAATCCTTTTCTGTCATGGTTTAAAAGACAGGATGAGACAGCCAGAAAAATAAGAAACCAAAAGCTCTTAAATCCTAGCCTTCAAATGACCAGAATAGAATAAGAGTATTTCAAAAAGATGAGTGAGGTTTGAGTCATTTGCATAGAATGAATGACCACTGGACTCCCAAAGCCTGGGCATGGTCTCAGAAGGCAAGTTTTTAAACTGAAAGACAGGGATTTCCTTTCTAAAATTTACCTCTTCCCCTTTTTTCTTACATATAATAACTAGCTTTCATGGTCAAACGCATATACCCCCCTCCAGGATAGCAGGGATTTGTCTGTCTTTTCAGTGCTAATTCTTAGTGCTAACCAGTGCCTAACACATAGCAGGTGCTCAATACATGTTTTGTTGAATGAATGAATGAATGAATGAATGAATACCATAAGCCCTGGCAAAAAAAAAAGGAGTAAAGATAGTATTTGTCACTTACCTACTTCTGCAACCCTACACTCACTAATGCTAGGCAGTAGTTCTAATTATAGACTACTCTATGCAATAGCAGGCAACAAAACTGGATTTGTATGAAGCATGTTTGATGAAATCTTGACTGTTGGGTGGTCACATTAACCACCATTCACACTTCTTCATCTACTTTAATTAAGCCTTGAAATTTCTTCTGAGCAAATACTACAACTACTAAACAAATACACTCTGGGGAGTAGGACATGGATTCTGTTTAGCATTTGACCTATAATACAAAGAGTTACCAATGGACACAACATGGTATATGTTCCTAGAATGTTGAGTGATAGAGAAAGATAGATTGGTGTGTAGCCTTAGAGCCAGACTTGATTAGGCAGGCAAGAAATACTTAGCCAGGTGAGTGACAGCTTCCTGGAATAGGGCATAAATCCAAGCTTTCTACATATGTCTACCAAAAATAAGAGCTGTTCTTGCTCAAGGTGAGCTCTCTTTATAACCTCCTGAGCTATTTTGACTCCCAGATCAGAATCAGTGTATCACAGATGGAACGCTGGCCAAACACATCCACATTTTTTCTATGGGGAGGGGCATGGGAGTGTCCCTAGGGACAGCGGCTTTTCAACATCCAGTCTAAGAGATATTTTGTGTTCCTCCTGAGTCCTTCCAGAACACAGCCTCTGATGTTCCTGTTTTCCTTTAGATGACGGCAAAAGATGCAGTGAAGAGGAGTATAATGCTGAATACTCAAGGGAAAGGGCAGTTGTTTAAGGAAGATGGAAGCAGGAATTGAATTTAGGTTAAAGACCAGAGGGAGGAGAACCCAACCCAGAGGGTTCCAATTCTGTGAAATCAAATGCAGAGAAAATACAGTCGACCCAAAATGGACAAGGCCAATTTGGAGCTGTCTTCAACCACAATGTGTATGAATGGCATTCTGAATTGCATCTTCTCCCTTAATTTTTTGAATTGCATCCTTTCTTATCACCAACATCCCCCTGTAGATTAGAGTCTACCACTGGGTTTGAGGCTGGGTGAGATCTACCTACAAAGACATTGTCACTTACGTCTTCCACCTAATGAGACAGCAATGTCAGGGGAGGTGAAGGTGAATTCCTTTACCTAAAGGCACATAAGCAAAAGACAATCATGGCACCCCTAAGAGGGCATCAAATTGTGGCTGCTTTAAGTCTCTCTTCTCAAAAGGGAAGCCATGGTATAACGATGGAACTGAACTTGAACCTTTCTAGAAAGCCTCTAAGGTTTATCTCTTTTCCCCTCGAATATGAATGCAAGAGAACAGAAAGCTGCCATCCTCCGTGGTCAGATCTCTCTGAAAGATGGACAATTTCTTGATCATCACAAGTGATGAGCAGGTGAGTCTGAATTTATGTGTCCGTTTGGAGAGAAGTTTTATACTAGATGTGGTTCTTGCCATTCAGGGAATGATGATATTTACATTAATTGAAAATCTGAACTACGTATTTTTACTCAGTGAAAGCTCATGGCCTGATGAGAACAAATTTCTTTATATCCTTAATTCAGACGGTTGGGAACAATTTATCAATGTGATGGAACTCCTTTATGGCATGTGAAAAAGATCACTCTTAGGAACAAACAGATACAGTTTTTGTAATCATTAAACATCTTAGTTCATAAATCTTTTTTCCTCCTGACCCTCAAAGCTGAATTGAAAATAAATGCAGTAAGGTCCATGATTCTTGGAACTTCGACACTAAAAACAAACGCATACACTATAGCCTTTCCATGTTAAATATCCTCTTGGTTTTTAAATATGTTTCCTTGAAAATGGGAGCAAAATGTGTCATCCATCGACATAGACTCTTGTTTGCTTTACAAGATTGAGAGTAATTAAAATATACTAACTTAGGAAAGTCAGCACGTAAGAACTATTTTTATTAATGTGTCTAAAATACAGGTTTTTCCTTTCTATAGAGGAAGACATTAGAACAACAAGGATATTATAATCCCACTCTTGTAAAGTGAAATAATTACATGTGTGTTTAAAATAATTACATGTGTGTTTAAATGATCTACACCCAAAAAAGGTACTGAGAGTGGTTGCCTAGGTGCATGAAATCGTGAGCGTTTTCAGATTTCTTCTTCTTTTCTTATTTTCTCTTTTATAATGAATATGGATTGTTTGCAATAAAAATTAATCAGGATTTTTAAAAAATACTTAAAATAATACTCATGAACAATATTCATAATACACATAAAAATTGAAAAACAATACATCATTGATTTGATATGTGTGACTTTTCTTCCCTTACCTCCTGAAATTCTCTGAGTATAGCCAGCCTTTCCTTCTGCCTCCTTTTCCTGTGTCAGCAGACTCTGATGCTTAAATCTTTTCCAGTAGGTGAGGCAGTTCTTAAGAAATGGGAACCAGGAGCTGGCCTGGGACATGAGACAGCAGTTTACTTAGTGTCTTCCTTTTGGTGGTATTGGTACAAAAAGATAAGCTAAATCCAGTCTCTCTTTCAAAGCTTCACTTGACACCAGTTTTGTTTTGGCTTGGTTTGGTTTTTTTGGTCTGTCTTTCTTCTCTCTCTTCATTTCCCCCTCCCATTCTTTATTTTTCTCCTACTAAATTTGAAGCTTCTTTAGGGTAGGGGCCTCCTCTTAGCCTGCTGTCATGATGCTTCATACAAGGTAGTTACTCAATAAGTGTTTGTTGAATGAAGGCCCAGAGGTATTAATTGATTTGGCTAATGTCACACAGCTGGTTAGCAGCAAGGTCAGGACTAGAATTGAGGCAAAATGAGGAAGTCCACTGGCTACAGAAAGCACACTGTGCCAAAATAAAAAGAATGTTGGTGTCGTAGGCAGTACGTCTATGTTAGTAAACAGACAGGGACATGGGGGAGATATAATATATGTCATCAGGCTAAAGGCAGAGATAAAGGGAGTAAAGGCAGGAATCAAGTTGATATACTTTGGTGCATATTTGCCAAAGCTCTGGTTATTATTACAATTGTGCCTTCATGGAATATCTATATTTAACTATTGCTTTCAAACTTCTCATAGACAAGAAGATATGTAACTTTGTAAAAAGTGCAGGCAGAACCACCATTATATTTTTGCAGAGACCATTCATGATAAATTTATTCAGCAAAGGGAAAAAATAAATCCATCTACATTGAAATCACAATGAACATGTCTCCATTAAAGGCCCCCAAGAGATAGAACGCCAAGTGCAAAAGCAACAAGAGTGTAGATGAGAGATTTCTCCCCATTGAACTATCTACCCCAGGAGGCAGCCAGTGCAACCTTCACACTCAGGAGGTGAAGAAAAAATCGTTTTGTTGAGTAAAAGTATTCTGAGTAACTGCCTTCTTTGAAAATGGAAGAATTTCATTTTTCCATCTGACAAATGGAGAAGAACCTGTTTCCCGTGAAGACACTAGAGTTAATCGTCCCAGGATAATGGCTACCTTTGACCAAAGACACAGCCCCAGGAGTTGTGGCTTCATTCCCTTCAAGTGTTGATCAAGTCTCAATCTTCAGGATGGTTGTGACATATTCTATTTCTGAAACTCCCTTTGAGAAAAGCATCCTATAATTTTTCTCTACTTCTCGTAGTTGCTGCTGATGGTGATTTGTATCTCCACTAGAAACATGCTGGGTGGAATTGACCCTTTGTAAGCATCCCTTCATGACACAATGAATAGGAAAATAAAGGGGTGGAAAGAGGAGAAAGCAAGCAAGCAAAGGGGGAGGTGAGAGAGAGCCCTGGGATGACAGAACCAAGAAGAATCAGGATCTCTCAACAATCTGACCCTCACATGCCTCTGCACCCACATTCAACTTGTTTTATTAAAGACATGTTGTTTTTAAAAGCCTCTAAGTACCTCAGAGCTGGGTTTAGGGTCATGAAATCACCCCAGGCATGCCAATAATTTGACTTCCCTTTAAAATAATATTTTTAAAAAATTGCTTACCTTGAATTTAATAGGATGTGGAAGACACTGATTTTCCAGAAATAAAAACTGTAGTCACAGGCCAATTTTCTTACTAATTCACTTCTACTGGCTGAAACAGGAGCACTGCTCTGAAAGAAATCCAATATAATGTTTTTTAACCTTTCTGTTCTTGTCCTCTTTTCTGTTTTTGTTTTTAGTGATTTTCTGAACTTGACCACTCTCTGGAGAAGTCTTAAAGTATTTAAATTTTAGATAAAATATATCGCTTGCTCCTGATCATAGCACTGTGCTATTGTGTGCTATTATGTAATTTTAGAATTTTCCTGAATGTGACCATCAGCTGACTGACCTTAGGGGGTATCTCTGTCAGTGTGCAGCTTATATGGATGTGGCACAAAGATACTCAAGAGAACAACATTGGTGAGAAATGTCGTTCCAAATATTTCTGTTCAAAATCTTGTATTTTGAAATAATGACAGATGCACAAAAATTTGTAAAAACACGAGATGTCCTATGTACCCTTCCCCCAAAGGGGATATCTTGTGCAGCTATGGTATAATATCAAAACCAGAAAATGAACATTGGTATATTTCTGTTAACTAGACTACAGACCTTATTCAATTTTCACCATTTAAAAAACCTACACTCATTTGAGTGTGTGTGTGTGTGTGTGTGTGTGTGTGTGTAGTTCTATGCAATTTTATTCCACTTGTAGATTTGTGTAACCACCTCTATAATCAAGATTTGGAACTGTCCAATTCATCCTTACCAGACAACTCCCACATGCTACCAGGGATTTCTTCTAAAATTTCCTTTTCAGACAATTGTCTATTGATGCAGGGATTGGTTTGCTAGGGTGGCCTTGACAAAGAGTTACACACTGGGCAGCTTAAACAACAGAAATGTATTGTCTCACGATTGTGGAAAATGAAATAAAGGTCAAGGTGTCAGCAGTGTTGGTTCCTCTTGAGGCTTTGAGGGTGAATCTGTTCCATGTTTCTCTCCTGGCTTCCTAGCTACTGGTAGTTTGCCAGCAATCTTCGGCCTTCCTTGGCTTGTGGAAGCATTTTCTCATTCTCTGGTTTCACCTTCATGTGGTGTTCTTCCTTTGGGCATATCTGTATTCAGATTTCCCTTTTTTATGAGAACACCAGCCATAATGGATATTGCTCACCCTAGAGACTTTGTTTTAACCTGATCATTTCTTTAAAGATCCTATCTCCAAATAAATTAGGACTTCATATAAATTTGGGGGGGGTATAATTTACCCTATAATAGGGACTAATTTATATTTCTGCAAGCTACATTGAGTCCTGGGTGAAATCTGAGTTAACCAACGTCATATTTCCAGATTATTCTGTGATGTTGAAATGGCATACACAGATTGGTATTCTAGGCTGCTGCCTGGAAGGCCTGATCCAAGTATCCCAATGAAGGAATTCTCGGGATCTAAAAAAATTCCAACACTTGAATAAAATAAAAACAATACAGAGAAAAATGATATGTTTATTTGGAAGCTCGATAGTAAATGGAAATTTTCCATACTAGATTGCTGGTTCTCACCAAGCATAAGGTAACTTGAATCATTTCTATGTTGTATGTTTCTGAGACACTTTTTAAAAAAAGAACGCACTTCTTTTTTAAGCTTACTTATTATTATTTTTTTTTTTTTTTAGTAATCTCTACACCTAACATGGGGCTCAAACTCACGACCCTGAAATCAAGAGTCACATGTTCTTCTGACTGAGTCAGCCAGGTGCCCCAAAAAGACACTTGCAACAACAACCAAACAACAACAAAAAGAAAATGACCTAATTCAAAAATAGAACTTAAGTAGACATTTCTCCAAAGAAGATTTACAAATGCCCAATAAGCACATGAAAAGATGTTCAACATCATTAGAGGAATGCAAATCAAAACCACAGAGAGATCCTATTTCACACCTTCTAGGGCAGCTATAATTTTTTTTTTAAAAAAACAACAAGTGTTGGTGAGGATGTAGAGAAATTGAAACCTTGTGCACTGCTGTTGAGAATGTAAAATGGTGCAGCCGCTATGGAAAGCAATTTGGCAGATCCTCAAAAAGTTAAACATAGAACTACATATAACCCAGAAATTCCACTCCTAGATATATATTCAAAAGGACTGAAAGCAGGGACTCAGAGAGATACTTGCACACCAGTGTTAATAGCAACATTATTCACAAGAGCCAGAAGATGGCAAATATCAACAGATAAACAGATATACAAAATGTGGTATATTACACGTGATGGAATACTCTTCAGTCAGATAAAGGAATGAAATTTTGACACATGCTACAGCATAGATGGACCTCGAAAACATTATGCTTAGTGAAATAAGCCAGACACAGAAGAACAAATTGTGTATTTATATGAGGTAATGAGAACAAGCAAGTTCATAGAGACAGAAAGTACCATAAAAGTTACACAGGGTGGAGGTTGGGGGAAGGGGAATTATTGTTCAATGTATCTAGAGTTTATGCTGGGGATGATGAAAAAGGTTTGGGTGTAGACAGTGGTGATGGGTACATGGTATTTTGAATATATTTAATGGCACTGAATTGTACACTTGCAAATGGTTAAAATGATAAATTGTATATTATATATATGTTTTTCCACAATAAAAAATGTAGCAAATGCATTAAAAAGATCTGTTTTGGGGAAAACAGTGCTCATAGGCTCATCTGTTTCTGCCAGATTGGTTAAAAGGACTCCTTGAAGTCCTATTCAGACATGGCTTCTCTTCACTTCATTAATTTATTGTAACTCAATATACCAAATGCTTATTCAGCACTTACTCCATATAAGGCACTGTCTATGTTCCTAATTAGTTCACATAAAGGATGGGAATTGGTGGAATGAGAGAAATATTAGCAAAGAACCATGGAAAAGAAAGGCTAACTCCAGTTCTGGGATAGAACCAGTTCAGGGAATCATTAAAGTTTTGAAAAGAAATTGATCTTGAATGGTGGATAAGATTTTACCATGTAGAGGAGAGTGGAGAGAGCATTTTGGTCTAGAGAGTGTGAATACCATGGGCAGAAACCTAGGAACAGCAAATAGTCAATGTGACTCTGAATTAGGGTGTGCTGAGGGAGAGTGAGGAGCCGAGCCTGTCAAGTATGGTTGGTGGCCTATCATAGAAAACCTGGTCACTGGGTTGAGGACATCATACAGCCTTTGGTAGCCAGTTGTGAAGAGATGAAATGATTGGAATTGTGCTTCTGCGAGACTCTTAGTGGAGTTTGCTGGGTTTAATGTGGTAGTTCAGACAAGGGCCTCAAATAGGGTGATGGCAGCAAACATGGAACAGCCCAGAGCAAGATGATGGATGTTCCTCAGAGGAACATGTCTTTGTGTGGAGGGTGGAGAAAAGAAAGTAAGAAAGTCTCAGGAAGAAGGCATTTGAGGAGAGAAATCAGAGAGTCTGATTCCCCAGCAAATGGATTGTGAGGGCTTCCCATATTGGAAGCACTACAAATGCATACTTTTAACCTTAACAAGGCCTTTGCCCATCAGTTTTCTCTCTCATTCTCTGAGGAGCTATTTCAGGCCTTCTCCACCTTTCTCAGATTTCCTCCTGTTCCACCATTTTCCTCCTCATTCTCAGCCTCCAACTTTGCCAAGAATCCTTGAAATCATCAAATCAGCATTCCTTCAGCTTCTTTGTCATCTTGGCAACAATCTGGCCTGCACCTGACCCTGCTCTCTCCCTTTCCCTCCTGCCCCATGCAACTGAACCCCCTTGGAACCTTAAATGATCAATTATTCCCACTGTCATATGAACATTGATCACTTCTCTTCTTACTTGACTACACTTGGGTTTTTCTTTTTAACAGATTGATTGAGATATTATTTATATACCATACAATATATTCATTTAAAATGTCCAATTAGTATATTCACAGAATTGTGTAACTATCTCTACAATTCATTTTTTTCAGTTATTGCTTATGTATCTTTTTTATTGTGAGATACACAAAACAAAGTTTACCATCTTAGTCATTTTTAAAAATATATTTATTATTATTATTATTATTTTAAAGCAATCTCTACACCCAATGTGGGGCTTGAACTCACAACCCCAAGATCAAGAGTCCGATGCTCCACCAACTGAACCAGCCAGGATCCCCATCATTGTAACCATTTTTAAATGTATGCTTTATGGGTCGCCTGGGTGGCTCAGTGGGTTAAAGCCTCTGCCTTCGGGATCAAGCCCCACATCGGGCTCTCTGCTCTGCGGGGAGCCTGCTTCCTCCTCTCTCTCTCTGCTCTCTCATCTCTGTCTGTCAAATAAATAAATAAAATCTTTAATTAAAAAAAAATGTATGCTTCAGCATGTCACATTGTTGTGCATCACCATCTTCTCCAGAACTCTTTTCATTTTGTAAAACTGAAACTCTGTATCTACTCAACAATAACTCTCCCCTCCTTTTTCTCCCTAGCCCCTGGCAACTACAGTTCTATTTTCTGTCTTTATGAATTTGGCTACTCTAGCTATGTCATGTAAGTGGAATCATACAGTTTTTGTCCTTTTGGGATTAGCTTATTTTACTTAACATAATGTCCTTAAACATCCATGTTTAGCATGTGTCAGAGTTTCTCCTTCCTTTTAAAGGTTGAATAATATTCCGTTGTATTTTGTTCTTCCATCTCTCCTTTGATGGGATCTTGGGTTATTTCTACCTTTTGGTTATTCTGACTAATGCTACTTTGAACATTGGTGTTCAAGTAAATTCCCCATTGCCTATTCTTGGTTTTGTTTTTTTTAAGACTTTATTTATTTAGAGAGAATGAGCGGGGGGGGAAGGACAGAGGGAAATAGAGAATCTCAAGCAGTCTCTGCACTGAGAATGGAGCCTGGTGAGGGCCTCAATCTCATAACCCTGAGATCATGACTTGAACTGAAATCAAGAGTCAGATGCTTAACTGACTGAGCCACCCAGGCGCCCCTTTATTCTTGGGTTTTTGACACTAATGTTTTTCCTTCCTTGAAGAAATCTCTTGCATTGGCTTCTAGAAAATGACCCTTTTCTGGTTTCTCTCTACTTCTCTAGTTGCACCTTTGCTCCATTTCCTCTGTCATCAGTTAAACTTTGACATTTATCTGAATTCCATTCTTGACCCTTTTTTCCTCTCATTCTATACTCTCTCTGGGTGGTCTTACTTATTTTCATGATTCCTATGGTGATTTTCAAATCTCTATTTCCAGTCCTAACTGCTTAAGGCCACATCTAATTTGTTTTTACTTCCTTGTTGGCTCTCACTCTTTTATTCTAAACCCACCGGCTTCTCTTCCTCTCCATTGAACTCTCTGGCTCTCAACAAGCACCATTCATCATCTCTTGCCTAGATTACCTCACTGCCTCCTACCTGGTCTGCTTATTTCCAGTCTTTGCCTTTTTCAAATATACATAGTTCCCAGAGAGATTTTCTACAGTGTGAAATCTGATCATCTTGTTCCATACTAAAGAACTGCTTCTCCAGTCACTTCAGTAAGTTTTTTCTTGCCTTAAGGTCACTACACGGGCTGTTCCTTCTGTTTGAATGTTCTTCTAAACCACCCCCCCACACCTGATTATTGACTTCACCACCTATGTCGGCTTATACCTCACTTTCTCTGGAAGGCTTTGTCCTACCCCCTACCAAGGCAGGGTGGCTCTGCTCATACCCTAGTTATCCACTTATTCTCCTGCATCTCCTACCTCAATGCAAGCTCCCTGTGTGCTTGAATGGCACACAGTAGGCCCTCAATATATATTTGCTGCATGAATTTTTGACAACTGTTTTCTAGCACAGAGTTGGAACTATTGCTCTGGAACTTGATGGAGAAGACTAGTTTGAGGCTCTAAATGGGAACCTGAGAACTAAATGCATGCAGGAAACAGTAGAAGCACTGAATTACAGTCAATGTTTATTGAATATGAATATATATATCTTACTAAAAATAAGTATGTCAATATACTATTAGTATGTATTACTAGCATATGAAGTATATGCTACAAATAGGTATGTATATATAAAATAAGTATATATGTTGTTATTAAGAATCTGAATATATACTCTACTACATAAACGTTGCTGCTGTCAGATTTTTAAGGCAAGTGCCAAGAATTTTCAAGACTCTATTTTCAAAATTTCTATATTCGTGTTTTAAGCCCAGAGTCATTAATAACTATTTGGGCAGCTCCACACAGTCCACGTTCAGCATAGACTTGTTCAGTCTAAGATTTAAAGCATCCATTCCAGTGAACTGCATGCTCACAAAATCACCTTTGCCTGTTGTCCTGGGGTGCCTGGTGGCTCAGTCAGTTAAATTTAAATGTCTGCTCTTGATCTCAGCTCGGGTCTTGATCTCAGGGTTGTGTATTCAAGCCCTGCACTGGGCTCCACACTGGACATGGAGCCTACTTTAAAAAAAAATTTTTTTTTTAAATGCCTAGCCACCAAAAGTATGATGATGCTATTCCTAAGCCATCACTGGGTGTACTTCATTTCCATGACACATGTAGGCCTCCCAACAGCCCAAAGAGATAGAGATCGTTATGCCATTTCACAGATGCAGCTGCTGAGAGTTAGACAGGTTATGTAGTTTGCCCAAGGTCACTCAGCTTAGAAATAGGGAAGCCAGAATTCAAGCTTCAGGCTGGTCCAACTCAATGCCTAGGCTCACCAGCCCTGTACTGAGAAGCTTCCTTTGCCCTGAAGCAAAGCCAGGCTGCCTGGGGTCTGATGGCGGCATGGATAAAACAGTACAATGGCAAGCACATGGCAAATGTACAGTGTTCCTCATTCATGAGGAGCTTCTAATTCCATCACCGCTTTTTGTCTTTACAAGAACCCCAGGAGTGCGAGGACAGCGCCATTATCCCCATTTTAGAGATGAAGGAACTGAGACACACAGGCAGGTTAAGCGACTTGTCCACTGTCTCACAGCAAGGCAGCATACAGCTGATATTAGAACCCAGGTCTCCTGGCTTTTAGTTAAAAAGCTTTTTTCCATTACAGCACAACCTGTGGCCTTCAGCTTTCAGACTCCGATTGAACAGCAGCATATGAATTAACTAAGGTTACTGTATTATCCCCTAAAATGATGGCTTCCCATTTAAAAAAAAAAAAATTCACCAATGGAACATGTGCAAAATACATTTTCACAAGGTCATTCTTACCCAGAGCTGTTTTTAAAACTATTATTTTCCATTTGGGCTTTTGGTCTATGATCCCATGGTATGTGCAGTTAAATTGTAAATTAAAATTTTAAACAAACAATGTTTCAGAATTGATTTCTGGTTAACAGGACTGGTTTGGAAAGATGGTGGGTTTGGAAGATGTACGCTAAAAGGTGTTGAGAAATCGATTCACCTGCACAGTGAGGGAATTTAGAGATGTTGATTTGGAAAGAACCACCCGAGGAGTTCTAGCCGCAGGTGGGTTTGGTGATCCTGCATGCCAGTGTGATAGACACTATGTGTTAGTGACGTGTATGTCACAGAACAGGCCTGCATGACAGGCCACAATGGGGACGGCAACAGTGACACGGTTACCAAATACCGTATATAATGTGCACCCTGGGCGCCTGGGTGGCTCAGTGGGTTGGGCCACTGCCTTCGGCTCAGGTCATGATCTCGGGGTCCTGGGATCGAGTCCCGCAGTGGGCTCTCTGCTCAGCAGGGAGCCTGCTTCCTCCTCTCTCTCTCTGCCTGCTTGTCATCTCTCTCTGTCAAATAAATAAATAAATAATTTTAAAAAAAATTTATATATAATGTGCACCCTTAGCACACTTGTTGGGATTGGTGCTGGTTTAACTGAAAAACATTTTTGTTTGTGGAAAGTATGGTGTCTTTAAAACACTTACAGCTATATCTGTTAGACTGTGATTCAGCAATATTGATTGGGGCCCCATTCTGTTCAAGAGAGGTGCCAGGTCTTGAATCAGTATTTTTGATGTTACATAAATCTGAGCTTCAGGCAGGATGCAGGAGCTGCCCCGGTGCTGCCTGTGCCCCATCTCCTGCCCCCTGCTCTTTGTGGGGAACTTAAATCCTCACCTCATCCATAAAGGTGCTTGGGGGATTCCCAGTTTCTGAGCTTCCAGCAATCCAAGAAGCAGATGTTGGAAGGGAAGCCTCACCTACCTTTCAGCTTTGTTCCCAGGCCAAATAAAACCAGGAAAGTCTTTCTATTTTGAGAAAAGCAATTTATTCTGGACTCATGTTTTCTCCCACACTTGGGCAGGTGAGATAATCTTAATGCAGTTTTATCAGCCTTAACTCTTGAATTCTTGGCTGCTAAACTTAAAAAAAAAAAAAAAAAAACTCAAAGAAGCATAAACCCCCCATTTCCATACCAAAGAGTGCTAGGCTGTTCTTGGAAACTTTTATCTCTTTCATGGCGGTGCTTGTCTCATATTCTGTCGCAGAATGGTGAGAAAATCAGCTATAAGAAGAGAAAATAGTGCGACAGAAACTTAAAACTAACTCACTGATAACAATGAACCAATAAGCATATGTTCTTTCCTCTCCTCTTTCTTCAGCAAATATATTGAGAAGAAAACATGTCTTACATAAAGCAATCTTTCACATCTCCATACATGAAGACTCAAAAACATAGATAGACTTGACTTCACAGTGTATGGATTCAGAACCACTTTTGTTTTCAGCTTTTGCTCAAGTTCTTAAGAAATGCCTCTCCAGATGGATTTCAATACAAAACAGGAAAAATTAAAAGGTGCATCTGAGGAAGTAGAACACAAATCAGGGTTCATCTCCCACCAGAAAAGCATGGGTGTTTGCGTGTGGTGGAAGTTTTATGGATGCTCCGAAGGTCACCCAGATGTTAAGGGAAGTCTGCAGCTACAATTTCACGTCTGTGCTTATGTGCTATATGATAAATCACATTTATCTCTCCAAACATTTCAGCCACTTGTTATCATTTTTCAATTATTTTTACTCTGTTCTAGGGGGCTTTCTCAGGGATAATTTGTCTCTTAAATCTCCTGTTTTTTATTTGCCCCCAGTGAGAGAAGCAGGAAGTACACAGCAGATCTTGGAAATGAAGGAATTGGCTGTTCCCCACGAAACTCTGAGCAGCTCTTAACCCCTTTCCCCCAACGAGGTTGTTTTTTTTTAATCTGATGAGAGAATGGCCAACAACTGAATGGATCAAAGGATGGGAATATGAGTTCAAAAACCATGTACTTTCCCAAGTAAAGTAGTTTATACATGGGGAAGAATCAAATATGGCCACAGCTCTAAGACCCCAAAGTACAGTAAGACTAAAAACATGTAGGAGAGTATGTGAAATTTATATTTATGATTTTCTATAGAGTCACAGGATTTAATTTCTATTTTTATTTTTTTTAAGATTTTTATTTATTTATTTGATAGAGAGACACTGCGAGAGAGGGAATACAAGCAGGGGGCGTGGAAGAGGGAGAAGCAGACTTCCCAACAGAGCAGGGAGCCTGATGTGGGGCTTGTCCCAGGACCCTGCGACCATGACCCGAGCCAAAGTCAGACACTTAACGACTGAGCCACCCAGGCACCCCTAATTTCTATTTTTAAATATTTAAGCAAAACTCTTTCCTTTCTCTCTAATTTGTGAATATCAATATTGTCATACTTAATCTGTAGGAGATTAGTCAACTCTATTGAAGGTGGTAAAGTAGGATAAAAATAGGACCTCCATGGGGCTGTGTGTGGATTAAAATATATAACGTGTTTGTAATAGGGTAGCACAGAGTAAACTGTTCAATATTTGTTGTTATTATTATTGTTATTTTATTACTTCTAAATGTATTCCCATATTTATTTTTCACACAATGGGGATCAAGTTAAATGTACTCTTTGCCACCTACTTTTTTTTTTTTCCTACATAATAGCTTTTAGACAGCTTTCCATGTTAACTGTAAATTTATATTTTCTTTAAAAGAGAAAAAGAACAAAAAAGAAAGCAGACAATACTGGATATTCGTTGGACTCCACCAGTCTTAAAAATAAACGCCACAAATTCACCCAGTCATTCTCCTCTAGATTCCTATCATAGGATTCAGTGTTGCCAAAAAGAGCAAAATAAATAACATCCAGGGTCTGTGAGCTGACTTGGCAGTCAGACCCCAAGCAAACAGAAAGCAGGTGGTCTGCAGGAGCATCTAAGTGGCTCATCTACACCATGGTAGGCACAACTTCCCCCTGAAAATTTTGTGATATCCTAGGGTGACAACATGGTGGAATTCCTTCTTCAGCAGAATTCACATTTCATTATTGTTTGAGGACTTGAACTTTCAACTCAGGTCCTATCCCCAAATATAAGCTGATTCTGAGGGGTAGAGGCAAGATACTCCAGAAGCCAGCTAGCCTTGCTGTCCTGTCCATGACGCTGGTTTTCATCTGAGAGGCTTCTAGAAGGGGCCCATGGAAGGGAGCAAGGGGACTGACTACATGTTTGATGGTAATTGTCCTCTGCCCAGGGTTGAATAGTGTCCCCCAAAAGTTAGTTCAAGTCTGCCTGGAACGTGTAAATATGACTTTATTTGTAAATAGAATCTTTACAGATGTAATCAAGTTAAGTTGAGGTCACATCGGGTTAGTTTGGGCCCTAAATCCAACATGACTTGTGCCCTTATAAGGAGGAGGAAATCTGGGCACAGAGACACACCCGGAAATGCCATGTGACAATGGAGGCAGAACCAGCAGTTATGCTGCCTCTAACCAAGGAGAGCCGGCACGGGACTGCTGGTAACGACCTGTAGCTAGGAGAGAGACACTGAACACAATCTCCCTCTGAGCCCCCAAGAGGGAACCTTCCATGCTGATGCCTTGATTTAGGATACCTGGTCTCCAGAACAACAAGAGAATACATTTCCATTGTTTTCACCAGCAAATTTTTGGTAATTTGTTATGGCAACCCTTGGAACCTAAAACACCTTCTTATGAATACATGCATATTGGAATGGAAAATATGCAAAGGACATACCCTGATCAGATAGACAAGTAAGAAAGGAAGGAAGGAAGGAGAGAAGGAAGAGCAGAGAAAGAACAAGTGTCGAGTTGACCAATACTGTTTAATCAGAGGAGATCAGATACTGCTTTGTTAAGATGCTAAGGCTCAATTAACTCCTCTAAGAATCTGGCCCTGAATCCACAACTGATGGAACACACACTCTGGTGGAAACCCCAGTCAGCTATAGTCAACATGTTTGATTAATAGGGGATTTATCTGTAAGCAGTATGCTACTTAGATGCTCTGTGTAAGTTTACTTTCCCACTGTTCACCCACAGCCCCCTCTCTTGAAGACCCAGGCACAAGACTGGTGGCCAGGAGGAGGCCCTTCTTGAGTATTCCTCAAGGTGCTCACTCTAAAATTACACGGAGCTCTCTTCTTTATGCAAACCAGGGGGACTTGCCCCTGCCGGTGAGAGTGTTCTGGAAACACTGGCAGCCTTGCACCCAAACTCAGTGGAGTCCCGAGCTTACTCTGGGCCCTGCTGCTGCTGCACAGAATCTGGGTGCATACTACTCACCCTTGCCTAAGAATACTTTAGCCTCTGTTAGTCCAGACCCTGCAGACCTAAGATTTAAGAGTATTTGAATGAACCCCAGGCAGATAAATGACCACATTGAAAGAGAAACCAAGAGTTTTTGTTAAATGAATTTTAGAGTGTCTTTGCTTTACAATGAGGAATAGTGACTCTGCTATTTTACTAGGGCTTCCAGACAAAGTACCACAGATTAGAAGGCTTTGACAACAGAAATGTATTGTCTCACAGTTCTGGGGGCCAGAAGTCTGAAATTAAGGTGTTGACAGAGTTGGTTCCTTCTGAGGGCTATGAGGAAGAATCTGTTCCAGGCCTCTGTTCTTGGCTTATAGATGGCCATTTTCTTCCCTGTGCCTCTTTGTATTATCTTCTCTCTATGCATGTCTGCCGCTGTGTCCAGATTTCCCCTTTTTGTAAGGACACCAGTCATATTGGATTACCCCAGTGACCTAACTTTAATTTGGTCACCTATGCAAAGATTCTATCCTTAAAGACTCTGAGAGACTGAGAGTAGATCACAACATATCTTCATGGTGAGGGGATGCAAATTCAGTCCATAACACTAACTGAGCTGAGCAAAGAGCCTGTACACTGCCCAAGTTCATATCCTGACTGCTCTTTACTCACTTTGAATGTTTAGGTAAGTTATTTAAGCCCACAGGGCCTCAGTTTCCTCATTATACACAGGGATAGTAATACTAGAACCTGCCTTTGAGTGCAGCTGTGAAGAGTACTTGTAATAGTACTTGTCACATGCTTAGTGCACGGCAGGAAGCTACTAAACACTCAAACAGATATCAGTATTAGTATAAGGGAGGTGACAGACTGAATTGAAGAACAAGACATTAGTATGATGATATCAGGCCAACCCGATGCAAGCTGATTTACTGTTGACTGTTTTCTTAGGGGGTGGTACCCGTAGGATCATCCCAGAGTTCTTATGGCCCCAAGTCCCTTGAAGTGTCTGTGCTTTTGGAAGATTCCAGCAGGTATTCATATTACTTCCCTGAGGGTTTGACCCGAGTCCTAGTTTTACCATCCCAAGTCTACACTTGGGCTTTGGGGTGCTATTGGCTGTCTTAACTAAAATCCCCATCAAATCCAAACCAAAAGAGGTTATGTGTGTGTTTGTTCTCTTCCTTCTCCAGGAGATGGCAGAGTGCCTTGCGTTGGTATTAGAAGAGGCTCTTCCTCACTCCAGCACACAAGACACTCACTCTACATTCCACCCCTCCGTTTCTTTAAAGTATATATAAACAGACAACACTTTAGATGCTAGGAAATGATGTGACCTAGAAAGTGAGATGACAGATAAAACGAGAGAAGGATCTCCAGGAACACAATCTTGTCGAGGTAGATCTTGTCAGAGCAGATTTTCTGTGACCATAATAAAGGGCTTTTAACACGAGCTGGGTTGCCTCATTTCTGAAGAGTAGAGGCTAGAGAGATTCTTAAAAGGGAAAAATAAATATTGCTCTAATTGGAGCAAGAGGTGAGGCAGGGTGGGACAATGAGCAAGCAAGGACTATTTATGTTGGAAAAGGGAAGCGTTAGAAACGATGTAGCTGAAGAATTCAGGAAGATGAAGGGCTTGGTCAAAACCAAAGCAGTCCCTCTTGTTTGAGAAGAAAGGACAGGGTCCAGGAATGAAGAGGAAGAATCAAATTACAGGGCAGTGGATGTAAGCCAAATGAAAAGAGAAACCCCTGCTTTCTGCAGGTATTGAGGCTAGGAAATTCAGTGTTAAGACAGAGCGTGCAGGCTGAATCTCCAAAGTTTGGGGGAAATTTCATGCTAATGAAAAATGTTTGTGGTTAATACAGATTAGATAATAGTTACCTGAGCAAAGGCCAAAGGTATTTTAAAAGACTATCCCCCACCAGACTAGAAATTTCTAGAAAGCTGATACAATGTTCTATATTTTTCATTTGTATTTTCCCATCCATGGGGAATGACACACTGGTCATTGCTACCTTTTCTTTTTTTAAGCAGATACATTACATGTTTTATTTCTAATTCTTACCAACAACCCCCCTTTTATATTTAGGGAAAATGAACAAAGCTCGCAGAGCCAAAATGAGTTACTCACTCATGGTCCTTGGGAGGCAGAACTAGATTCAAACCCAGGTCTGTCCCGTACCTAAATGAGCACAATTTCTCAGTACATTTTATAGAACTTAGAGTACTTGAAACATGAAGTAGAAATTAGAGGCCATACAATCTGGCCACCTCTCCTCCTATTTTACAAATGAAGACGTTCAGTGTAAAGATGTGAAGGGATTGGTCTAAGCTCCCATAGGAAATGGCAGAGCAAAGTCATTTGCTAAATAAATTAATTCACAAATCTGTGGAATTTCTAGCAACTAGAAGAAAGATATTTGTACACCTTACAATTCCAAGTTCCCTCAAAATCCACGTCTGGATAAATAAAAAGGAAATTATACTCTCCTACTTTTAACAAATCTCAAATAATAGCACTGGAGGAAGTAAAAAATTTTCTTAATCTTTCTGCCTCTGCTAGTCTCAGTTTACCAGGATTCAATTTACATCAGGATTCCTCTTGGGAATAGAACTAGATTAAAGATCGAATGTTTGAATCAAACAAAAGTGTGAATATAGAAATCTTGAAAATATTCAACAACTGGAATCTCTTTCAGCTAGCACACTTAGCCACTAATAACTCTATATGCCATGCTAAGTGTTAGGGATACTAAGTGGAATGGAAGAAGATTTCCGTCTTCAAAGTTCTTATAGCTTCATACAGATCTTTAATACAGAGATAAGTTGTCATGTGGTCTGAAAAGTGTTATTAAAAAAAGAGAGAGAATATACACAAATAAGAATTTAACCTAGTAGAGGTCCTTAGGGAATCTGTCAAATGAATACATAAATATAACTCATAATTAGCAAAGGTATATTTGTAAATTAGTGCTCCAGAAGTTCTTCAAGTATGCTTGAAATTTTTTTCTTTTTCTTTGTGAATATTACCCTATCTTGCTTATTGCTTTGGTTGGTTATTACTGTGTACCAAATCACCACAAAGCATATCTCACAATATCCATGGATCCGGAACCTGGGTGTGGCTTGGGTCTTCTGGCTCTGGTCTCTCACAAGACTGCAAGGTATTGGCTGGGGCAATAGTCATCTTAAGGCTTACTTGGGGTGGATCCACTTGCAAGCCCACTCAAATGGTTGTTGGCAGGATTCAGCTGCTACTCTCTCTCCCCATGTGGGCTCTCCATAGGGCAGTTTACAATATGGCAGTGACTTCCCTCAGAGTGAGTGAGTGAGTGGAAAGGTAAGAGAGAGAGAGCGAATGATACCAAGACAGGAGTCACGTGGTCTTTTATAACCTAATCTTGGAAGTGACATCCCATTTCTATTGCCATATGCTATTAATTACAAACAAGTCACTACGTCTGGCCCACAGTCAAGACAGGGGTATTACATAAGGGCATTAGTGCCAGGAGGTGATCACTGGGGACCATCTCAAAAAATTGCCTATATACTTATCCTGTGAATTGATTTTCTTTATGAAAAATGTTTGCAACAACATCCTATTGGCCCAAACCGATACCTTACCCCTCACCCCAGTGAATCCATCATGATGCCTTTCCATTTCTATTCCACCTTCTAAATATCTCTCAAGGTCACACAATCAGGAGGATCATTCTCTCCATTCCTATTGCCACCACCTTGGTTAAGGCTCTCATCGCCTCTTGCCTGGATCTGGATAGAGACCAAAATCTCAGTGTTTTTCCTGGCTCCAGTCTGGGTTCCTAAAGCCATTCTGCATACCGGGCTGTACCATCATTCTAGGGCACAAATCTGGGTAGGGCAGCCTAGCTTAAAGTCCTTCAGTGGCTCCCACAGTCTCCAGATAAAGCCAGAAGTCCTCAGCATGGAGAATAAGGCCCCTCATTTGGTGCTGCTGACTTCTTTGAGCTCTCTTCTCCCTGTCATCCAGCTTTTTGGAACAACTGGCATCTTCCAAACTGCCCATGTATTCCCTGAGTCCTTGGGATAGCAGCTCCTTTTTCTTCCTCTGAATAATTCTCACTCAGGGCACTACTCAGAGAGGGTGTTTTCTGAGAAGCCTCCTCTCTCTTCCCAAAGCAGGTGAAGGCCCCTCCCAGGGCTCCCACCGTCCCTGGGCAGACTTCTCATGATATTCGCCACCCTGCACTGCAGTGGCCGGTCTTCACACGTGCGGGCCCAGCCCTCTCCAGTCTCAAGGTTCACTGACTTCCCCAACTGTTGTTGGGGAAACTGTCTCTTTAGTCGTGTATCCCCAGAGTCTTTTAGGTGCTTGGTAACTATTAGTAAGGGAAAGAGTGATTGAAAACTCTGGGAAACTCTGCTTCTAGGTTCTCTCAGCTTCTTTTGTTCCAGTCATTAGGGACAGCTGCATGATCTGTGGGCCTGCTGCCAAATGAAAACGAGGAGTCCCTTGCTGAAAAACCATGAAAAAAGCCATTTCCTTTCTTCTTCCCTCTCTCTTGATCCATGGAGGTGTTTTCTATTGCTAGTTAACGTTGCATACCCTTCTGTATGGGGATAGTTTCCGGGAGAGTGAAGACCCTCACTGGTGGCTAAGGGTTTGTACCCCGCTCCCCAGCCCCACTTGTGCCCATGCCCTCTCACTCACTCCCTCTGGGCAGGGCAACGCTTTTTGGGTGGGGTGAAGAGGGAGGGGCCAAGAGCCCCTCCTGGGGAGGCAGTAGGAGGCAGGCCCGCATTTGAGCCAAGGCTCCAAGCCCTTGGTGCCTTCTCCATTGTCCCATCAGACTTCACTTACAAAATATAAAGCCAAAGATGAGATTGACAGTTTTAAGACTGTGACCACAGAGCTGTAAGCCCCAAGCACAGGACCCCTTCTGAGCACAGGGTGTTGTGTGACCATATGGGTCACAAGGCCATGAAGCCAGGCCAGCCAGTTATCCCTATGTTACTGAACCCCTTCCTATGGAATTTGGGTCATTCCCACTGTTTTTGTTTCTGCATCCATCAGTTTTTGTAGGACCAGGCTTTGGAAACTTCGTAAGGCAGATAGATCTGCGTGCTTGGGAGGAAGTAGCAGTAGCTTTACAGGGAATAACAGAGAAGACCAGAAGCCTTGAACACATCCCTGAACGCATCCAGAAGGCCCAGAGTTCTCCTCCACATTAATGAATTATTAGCAAATATTATCCTCAAAGTATAATAAGATAAGATTAAGGCAGAATAGAATGGAAAAACCTATTCCCTCTGAAAGCCACTTTCCATTAATTTCTTCTGCCTTCCTCCTTGTGTCTAAGCTAATCCCCCCACTCTGGGCTCTGGACCCCGTCCCCTGCTCCCTTCTCAGTAACACTCCCCTGATGTTACCCTGCACCTTCAATCTCAACCCTCTGTGGGTTCCTCTCAATGCTCCAGTCCCTTCTATCTTAAACTCCCAATCCCCTATCCACCCAAAGTCTCCCTACAGCTATCCATGTGTTTCTCTCTTCCTTTCCCAACTGATGTCTTGTAAGAGCTTCTGCTCTAGCGTCCTCTGCAGTCTACCTCTGGCCCCAAGCCCAGGAACTCTAAGTACTCTTGCTTCTCCTCTTTCCTCTCTAGTGCCCCCCTCCCTCTTTGCCTGCCCTGTCAGCTTCTTTTCCTCTGCCTATATTTTAGAACATGGTTTCCCCAGGGTTCTTGCTAGGACTAATCTCTTCTTGCTTATTCTCTGGGCCAACAGCCTGCACCCTGGTTCCAGTTTTGCCCTAATGTTCTTTTCTTTTCTTTTCTTTTTTAAGATTTTTATTTATTTGACAGAGAGAGACACAGTGAGAGAGGGAACACAAGCAGAGGGAGTAGGAGAGGGAGAAGCAGGCCTCCCGCTGAGTAGGGAGCCCAGGGGCTCGATCCCAGGATCATGAGATCATGACCTGAGCTGAAGGCAGATGCCCAATGACTGAGCCACCCAGGTGCCCCTTGCCCTAATGTTCTTAGTGACCTTGTGAATCACTTGAACTCTCCAGGCCTCAAGTGTCTTTAAAAGAGGGTTTCTGAAACTTGGCAATATTGACATTTTGAGCCAGATAATTCTTTGTTGGGGGAGACTGTTCTGTGCATTGCAGGATGTTTAACAGCATTCCTGGCATCTATCCCCTGGATGCCAGTAGCACCTCTGGATGTGACAACTAGAAGAAATGTCTTCAGACATTGCCAAATGCTCCCTGGGGGGGGGGGGGCGGAATTCCCCCATTGAGAACTATTGCTCAAAAATGAAGAACTATTGCTCAAAAATGAACGAGGCTGTCTAAATTTGCTTGCTATGGCTCCCAGAGCAAAGTGACACAAATCAGGGGGCTTAAATGACAGAAATTTATTGTTTCACAGTTTTGGCAGCTGGAATTCCAAGATCAAGGTGTGAGCAGAGCTGGTTCTTAAGGGCTCTGAGAGATTCTCACGCATATTTTTATTCTACTTTCTGGTGGTTTGCTGGCTACCTTTGATACTCCTTGGCTGATCTCTGACTACACGTTCATGTGTGCCTGTCTCTGGCCAAATTTCCCCATTTATCAAAACACAAGTCATGGGGCACCTGGGTGGCTCAGTGGGTTAGGCCTCTGCCTTCAGCTCAGGTCATGATCCTAGGGTCCTAGGATTGGCTCTCTGCTCAGCAGGGAACCTGCTTCCCCCCACCCCCACCTCCCCATACCTTGCCTGCCTCTCTGTCTACTTGTGATCTCTGTCAAATAAATAAATAAAATCTTTAAACACACACACACACACACAAGTCATATTGGATTAGGGGGCATACCCTATTTCCATGTGACCTCAACTTAACCAATTATATTTGCAATGACCCTATTTACAAATAAAGTCACAATCTGAAATACTGGGGGTTAGAACTATAAATTAATTTTGGAGGCACACAATTCAGCCCATAACATCATCATTTATGCTCCTTGTGAGCTCTAATGTTCTGTAATCTAATGAAAAGAAAGGAAATATTGGTCTTTGCAGACCCAGTGTAGATTCAGATTCTTTCTGCTGAGTTTTTTCTTGCACCAGCCACATCTTTGGACACTTATCTATGGGCAAACCATTCCTTCTCACTTCAGATAAATTTCAAAGGAAGTGATGAAGAAATGGGAATTTCAACTGCAGCTAGTCTACACAGACTCTAGTAGGTAAGACTGACATGGACCTCAAAGAATGTGATGGGCTACCATTACAAAGCTCATCTCCCATCCTATGTTACTGTAAATACACATCACTGAACTAATAATATGAATTAGTCTGCATATATGTTATAGAAATTATGTTTTTTGGAATTATTCAATGACCTCCCTCCACCCCTCTAACTTGCATCCTCTCTCTCATCACAAAAAGGATACAGCTACAGATCTGCCCAATCTGTCCAAAGAGACACCGTTTGTAGAGTAGAATGATGAACAACTTGGTTGAAGTATTAACATTTGGGGGCTGGTTATGCTTATGTACTAATCACTCCCCTCTGCTTAGTCTGATAGGGGCACTTCAGAAACACATAAACAGTATACAACAATAAGATAACTTCACATATAGAGAAGTCCTTTGAGGAAGACAAACTAGGGTAATGTGGTAGAACATAACTGGGGAGTGGAGCTGGAAAGGATGTCTCAGTGAAGGTGACATCCAGTTGAGACCTGAACAATAAGAAGGATGGAACCATGTGAGGATCTGAGAAAAGAGCAATCAAAGCAGGAGGAAGAGCAGGTGTCAAGACCCTTGGGCTGGTAGAGGCACATCTGAGAGTGGTGCATATCTAAAGACAGACAATAAGTGGGTGAGCATAAGGACAGAGCATCAGGGGCCAAAGTATGTATAACCCTCCAGAATTTTCTATTTATATTTTTATTGCAATGGAAAGCTATGGGGGGTTCTAAAATGATGGGGAGGGGGAAGCTCTGTGATTTAAGCTTTAAGAAGATTCTCTGGTTACTGTGTGGAGGATGGACACACAGTATGGAATGGAGGGAGAGGGGAGCTGGAAGTGTAGTTGAGAGATGGTTACGGTTGTCCACATGAAAGTGGGTAGAACTAGGGTTGTAGAAATGAGTGTGGTGAGAAGCAGTCAGGAGGGCAATGTAATTTGGAGATAGAGCTAATAGGACAAATTGATGATTTGTTTTGTGGTTTCCCTTGTGTTAACTAGGATGGAGAGTACTATGGGGAGAGGTCATGGAACAATTCTGCCTGGGCCACATGATATCTGAGGCACCTTTTGGACATCTGTGTCTTTCAGAGTTTAACCAGAGAAGTAGAGGCACTAGAATATGTATCTTCTAGAGTAGGCATCCTGCAGAAGCTGGGGCCCTTTGTCACAAAGCTAAACAGACACCTGACTCAGGATCTAGAGAAGCCAAAGGAAGGCCCAAAGGAAGGTAGAACAGTTGCAGGCCTCACTGCTGTTTCATACCAAAAACTGAGCCAGTAGGTCAGCAATAATCCCTGGGAACTAGGAATTGTTGGGGTTGTTGCTTTCCTTCCACCCTCCAAAATCTTCCAAGAATCTCTCCTGTACCCCAGCCTATCTGGAAATATAACAGAAAGGGGAGCCTTGGAAATGTAGCTCAGTCTAGTCAATAGGACTCATTGCAAAGCTGCCACCATAGCCACATGGAGTGGTTGAGTGAGTGTTTGGAAATATGAGTCTGGAATTCAGGGAAGAGGTCCAGGCAGGAAGGAGACATTTGGCAGTCATCATGAAGCCAGGGTTCATGAAGCCATGGAGCTGGAGAAGGTTGTCTAGGGAGAGAAGGAGGACAGAGAATAAGAAGAACAAAAGACAGAGCACTGAGGCACTTTAACATTTACAGGTTTATTAGAAAAGGAGGAAACATCAAAGGAGAATGAAAAGAAGCCAGCGAGGTGTGAGGAAAGGTAGGCAAGTAAAGTAGCATGGAGGTCAGGGGAAGATAGGAGGGTGTGGTCACACACATCACACACTTGGAAAATGGAAGTCGGATGAAGATGGTATCAGTATGACTCTGGGAAGATAGCACTCAAGGGTTACTTAAGATGTCATCTGCTATAGTGTGCATGTTTGTGTCCCTCCACCCCAAACATATACAGTGAAATCCTAACCCCCAAGGACGATGGTATTAGGACCTTTAGGGGATGCTTAAGTCACGAGGTGGAGCCCTCATGAATGGAACTGATGCCTTATAAGCAAGTCTCCAGAAAGATCCTTAGCCCCTTTCCATGCGAGGGCACAGCAAGGAGGCACAAGCCACGAGCAAGGAAGAGGGCCTTCAGCAGCATGGGACCATGCTGGCACCTTGATTTTGGACTCCTCAGTCCCCAGAACTGGTAGGTGTAGATTTCTGTTGTTTATTAGCTATCCAGTCTGTGGTATTTTGTTTTAGCAGCCCAATGGACCAAGACATGATCCAAGGATAAGTACAGTATTGAATAAAGGGATCGTAGGGGGTCAGCAGTGGGAAGGATCAATCTGCATGGACCTCTGAATTACTGGGGAACACCTCAGAAACTAGTGCATGTTTAAGAAGGGCTCAGAAGGTCAGGAGGAATTGGAGCATCTGTGACGAATAGGATCTGCAGGGGCTTGTTCATCTCCAAACATTTTCAAGAGCCACTTAAAAGTCACAAATCCCTAACCATTTCCCAACAACCCACACAGAGACCTCTCAGCCTCCTATGCACATCTAAGAATAGCCTACTTGGCTGCAGTTGGCCTGAAATTCTTGCTTTTTGCGTCAAAACACTTGGCCACTATTTTCAGGCTGACGCTCCCGTCTACAAATGAGAAGAGGTGCCATTGCTCATTGGAAGTGTTCTCACTTATTTGTTGTTGGCAAAGGAATGTGTCAGAACCTGGACAGTAAGTCAAAGAGTTTGCTGAAAGGAATCACTTTGGTTCTCTGCCTGTGGGAGAATCTTGATTTCAGTAGCTCAAGAACAGGCAGAAGCAGGATTAAAAGATTTTAAAAAAACCAAAAAACCCAAAAAACCTCTTAGTTTATTTAGCTTCCAAGTAATCCAGAAATCTCCAACAGGGCCTTTCAAACAAAAGGAATCCTCGATTATAAATGTGGAAGCACCACTAATTTTTTGGGAAGCCCACTTCTGCACAATGGAAGACTGTACGAGAAAAACAGAGGCAGACCCAGCCTCCTTTATTATAAATAAATCACTTGGATGTGTTTGGGTGAATAAATTTAGCACATTTTAAAATTCTATTTAGAAATATTGGTTTTTGATGGATTTATAATAAGTAGCCAGAATGGTGGCTTGAAACAGATTGGTGGATTGTTTAGTTCTGCTTTAGACTGTACGTTCTTGTCTGTCTTATTGGTCTAGAATTGCTAAGTGGGGGTGGGAATCCTTGTGATCAGTGCTACTCGAATCAAGGGTGCTTGTGACTTTAGGGCCCCTGGCACTTTTGCCTTTGGGGACACCTTCCTCCATTTAAAAAAAAAAAAATCTATCTCTAACTACATTGGTATAATGATGACTGTGATAAAATTATATTTTAAAATTTTTTCTTTTTTTTTCTTCTTCTGAAAAGTACACATTTTTTGCGGGCCCCGTGTTAGTTTCTTCTTGCTGCTGTAACAAATTACCACAAATTAAGCAGCTTAAACAACACAAGTTTATTTACCTTACAATTCTGGTTGTCAGAAGTCCAAAATCCATCTCACTGGGCTGAAGTCAAGGTGTTGGCAGTTCTGGTCGCTCCTGGAGACAATCAGAGAGAGGCTGTGCCAGCTTTGCCCGGCTTCTCCGAGCTGTCCACATTCCTTTGCTTGTGGTCTCTTCTTCCATCTTCAAAGCCAGCAGATTAACATCTTGAAACCTCTCTCCAACCCTGACCTCTGTTTCCATCAGCACATCTTCTCCAACTCTTCCCCTCTGGCCTCCCGCTTCTAAGGGGCTTTGCAATTATTTGGGGCCCACCCAGATAACCAGGGATAATTTCATTGTCTCAAAATCCTTAATGTCATCACACCCACAAAGTTTCTTTTACTGTGTAAAACCTACAGGTTCTGAAAATTAGGATGTGGACATCTGCGGCAGGGGGCATTTTTAGGTTACCCCTGCCCCTAACCTTATTGTGGGACCGAGGCAGGGTGCCTGTTGTGACAGGGATAGATTGGTCCTGACCCAAAGTGCAGAT
The DNA here is from genome assembly GCF_022355385.1 of Mustela nigripes. NCBI lineage: Eukaryota > Metazoa > Chordata > Mammalia > Carnivora > Mustelidae > Mustela > Mustela nigripes. Next base: position 61,715,214 of record NC_081563.1, read on the forward strand.
CCAGGAACTCTTTGCAGCCGAATGTAAAATGCACTGCTTCCTTCACTGAGAAAGTCTTGCTATGAAAAAACCGCTTAGTGACACAGTCTATTTACAGTCTGGTGCGAGCTCCTCATCTCCTAGCAGGCCAGGAACCAGCGATTAGGGGGCTGACAGACTGACGTGGGTGGATGAGGTCTGTGTTAAATAGCTACAGGAATCTTCCCATTATATTACTCGCTCTCTTTCTCTGTGGTGCTTTGGGCTCTCCTCGGGTGCACCTGTGAGCACACTGTGTTTCCTCGCTGGCAGCCTGCACTGGCGATAATGCAGGCCTGATCTCTGGTTGGTGCTGGGCCCTGGCTGGGGGTTCCACTGAGGCTTGTCGAAATGGGTGAGTGCATAGATTCAAATGAATGGAATTCGAGTATCCAGTGACTCTGGGCCCACCAAGGAAGTAGTCTGTTTCCAAGTTGGTCTACAATGATCTTGAAAGAGAGGAAAGTTCTGTGCAAACGTCATGCGTTGGGGAAGAGGGTGAGCTTCTTGGTCGCCTGGATGGAGGCTTCCAAGTGGTGGCGCCAGTGTGAGGCCCCTCCGCATCACGGCCTTCCAGGCTGCGTCTCCACCCGTGGAGAGGGCTCTCTGGCTCCCCCAGGCCAGTGGTGGCGGCCTGCAATGCGGTGGGGGGCCGGGAGAAGAGGGCGCGGTGGCAGCGGCGGTGGCCGCGGAGGCCTAACAACACGTAATTTTCTTTTCACTTCACGCGTCCTTCTCCATCCGACGTGGCAGGTGCGCTGAGAAGGAACGGTGTGTGAATCGATTCGGAGAGGGTCAGGGACACGGCAGCGAGCCCCGGCCGCGCCCCGAGCCATCGATCGCCTCCAAATCAATTTGCACACCGCTCCCACTTAGGTCACCTGCCATTTCAGACAGGGACGCAACCGTGAAGTGAGAAGGAAATTATGCCGGGGTGTCCGGGGACCCTCTCTCAAGAACGTGGGGGTCAGCCTTCAGCTGCTCTAGTATCCACAGCCTTCAGAGGGGACAGAGCTCCCCAGCCCAGGCACCTCGCTGTCGCTCAACCCCGCCCTGAAGGGAAGGGAAGCTGGAAGGCTGCAGCAAAATGGGGCCACTCAGAAAATCTATCAGCCTTGAGCTCACCTCTGGGGTTTGGGCTGCCACAGTCATAATCCTAAGAGCTATTTCAGAAAACCCAAATTGCCAACAGTAATAATCTCTCCGCCGCGGGACTGGTTTTCATTTGTGCCTCTCAATGCACTTTACAATTAATTCTCACCAACCTCTGCCTCCCATGAGCCAGGAGCCCAAGGGGAGCCCAAGGCAAGGCTTGGAAGCTTCATGGCTCCCCCACTGAGAGGGCAAAGGGCTTTCCCACTGGGAAGACAGGCACCAAGGCCCAAGTCTTCCTCAAGGAGCCAATGACAGCAATCTTTTTTGAGGGGAGAGAAGACAAGGTTGGATAAGGATCTGGAAGACGTCTCTGGCTCCTGGTATGTCCAATCAGCCTTCCATCAGTTGAGGGAAGGGCATCTTAACTACTTACAAGGTGGAAGACCTGATCAGTAAGCAATTTCCAAGGATGCTGTCCAACCAAACCCTGACTGTGCTATGGCGATGATGTCTTCTCCAGAGCTATGGAGAGATAGGGGTCCACTACCACCTTATTAGGTCACAGGAATCTCAATAAACAAAATGGAAGATGATTCCCTGCCTGCAAGTGCTCAGCACAGTGCAGGACACTGAGCGGGTACTCAGGAAATGGACACTGAATCTGAATCTGCTTCATGTTGACTTGGTCCCCTGCCCCACGTAGACGGTTTAGATTATCAATACATTCCAGTTAGCTAGGCAGATTTTCTAGGCAGTGGGCTTCTTACTGTTACTAATTCCTTTTGTCTACCCCACGGGAAGCAGGACCAAGGCAGGTCCACAAGAGATCTTATGGCCGGAGCAGAGAAAGTGCAAGGATGCACCCACCTGGAGTTCTAAGAAGAAAACAGGAAATTCAACTCACCTACCTTGTGCCTCATGCAGTGCTCAAGTACACTTGTAGTGCTTTCCTTCGCTGTGAAGGCAATGCTGATCAGGTTCACGCTGTCCTGCCAAGCCCCCTCCTGCTTGTGCTTTGGATTTGTCAGAGCTCCAGGAGAAGGATGGGGGTCAGGATTTGCATTTTTGGAAACTTGCATGGGGGGGGCACGAAAATAAAGCAATAGACTGTGACTCAAGAAGGTCTCACTCGCCTGCTCCCCAAATCAGGCCTTTTGCTCCCCACAGGTTGGTTTGGTGAAGCAGGGCTCCCAAGTGCTCACTGCCCAGACCCAGCCACACCGGCAAGCTCACATGCGCGCGCACACAAACAAACACAGACCCCTCTGCTCAGCCCAAGGTCATGCTTTAGCAGCCTGGCTGGATTCTCTCTTGGGCGAGGCCTTCTTTCCTCAATCCCTGCTCTCAGGACTCTAGCTGTTTCCCCTTTGCATGGAGATTAAGTCTTCTTTACAAATCAGGAGAGACTCTTTCAAACCCTAGTTTGAAACCCTGCTGCTCAGCATACTCTGTCCAGCCCAACTGCTGGGAAGCTGATCTTCCTGTCCTATCATTTCTTTGACCTCATGGAGCCCTTCCAGGGTAAATAAAGAACAAGTTTAGAGTTTGGTTCAGTGAAATTAGACTGGGCCCTGGGATCACCAAGAAGTTGATGGAATAGTCCCCGCCTGGAAGAGCTCTACTGGTCTGTGGCATATTCCTTGACTCCTTGGCTAGATTTAATGCTCTTGGGGGCCAGTCTTGTCTGCATCCGTGTCACAAGGCCCAGTTCAACAAATATGTGACAGAATCAAGGCTGTGGGGATTGGAAGCTTAACCGTAACCAATTCTAACTTGCTAAATGACCTCGTAGGTTTAATTTGTTGGAATCCATGCTGGAAGATGGAGTTGGAGGTTTAGGAGGAAAGACTGAGTTGGAAAGAGATAAAGCATCACTGTACTTCTGCCTTCGAAAGCAAGCCAGGGGGTCAATGCTCCTTTTCTGCTTATCTTCCCCAGTGAGCAATTTCTGAGGCAAAAGCCATGTGAGAGGCGTATGGTCCACCAAGTGAAGACAACGGATACATTCTGCATCCTCACCAAGTAAGACTGCAAGAGCCTCGCCTGCTGAACAGGGTCCTTCACCCCAGGAAAACCTCCTCTTGACCAAGGGCCGTGGGACATGTGGGCTAACTCCCTTCCTGTGACTTGTGCGGTCGTCTGTGGAGACTCTGGGTCCCCAGAGCGCAGGAAGCTGGTGTGCTTACCTATTTGCCTCATCTCTGGCTCCAGCCACCTCCGCACGTGGTGCATACCACAGACGCATTGTATTAAACGTATCTTTATGTTACCAGACGCTTTCGTTTTGAACAGGAAAGATGTGCTTTTGGCACAAGAGTCGGAAGAACCAGGAGCCACCCTTTCACATTGGTTCCCAGGCCCGCGGCCATCTTAGCTCACCGGGCAAGTACTCGACCCAGTTTCTTCTGCGACGCCTCAGAGCTGTTCCACACAGACGCAAGCAACCATACTAACAAGGGTTCTTGATCTGACTGGATTCTTTTTACTCATTCTACGGAGACAAGTATGTCCACTTTCTACTTTTTCTGTTGGCCTTACCTCAGACGCCTTTATGAGAAGTGCGATGCGTTTCCCTGACGCACAGCGTAGCTCGCAGAACGCACCCGAGCCGCGGAAGCGGTCGCTGTCGCGATGACACCGCCCGCCCCGCGAGGGTTCCGGCCAAGCTTGGGGGTTCTGGCCGCGCGAAGGTCGCGCCGCGCCTCCGGGGCTGCAGTGCCCGGCTCCGGCCGCACGATGGCGCGCGCTTCCTGCGGACCCGGCCCTCCGCGGTGGCGCAGACAAAGGCGGGCGCCGGGCCTCCCCCGCCGGGCCGCGGAGGCGGCGGGCGCTCCGGGTGGCCGAGGCCGCCCCTGCGCGCGGATCCGGGCAGCTGCCGCCTGCGCCTTTGTCCTGCGCTGCCCGCCCTTGTGCTAAAGGACAGGCGAGAGGACGCCGGGCGCAGGCGGCGCGGGCAAGCATCCACCCGAGTCCCGACCCGGCTCCCACGCTCAGAGCCTGGCCGGGCTGGAGCTGGGGGTAAGGGCGAGAAGCTGGCAGCGCCGGAGTGGGACCCAAACGCCTGCCCGGGAAGCTTCCCTGCCGTCCTCCCCTTAGCAAAGAATTTGCCCCAGAATTCCGCTCTGTGGAGGCTTTTCACCATGGCCCTGACTCCCCTCTTGAAATGCGGTAGGAACTGGGTGTCACAAAGGCAGAGAAGGAGAGAGCATTTAGATTTAAGTGCAAACTAGTGAGCGCCTGGGTCTGGATCCCGGGCTCTCATCTGCAGGGTTCAGGAAAACTTCTCTGCTCTCTTGGCCTTTAGTCCCACTATACCGTAGAACTTTCTGCGATGATGGAAATGTACTGTATCCTCATGGTCCAGTATTTGGTAGTCATGAGCCCCATGTAACTAACTACTGAGTGCTTGAAGTGTGGCTGAAGTACTGAATTTTTAATTGTATTTAATTTTAATGAACTTAGAGGAGCCGCATGTGCTTCCATGCATGTAGGTACATGGCCGTGCTCTTTGGACCCTGCTACCCGCTTTGGACCCTTAAGGGCTCAAGTTTGTCTGGGCGGTTGAATATGTAGTTACGCTGTTAAGTTCAAAATTTTAGATTCACGTAAAGGATGGAGCGCATGCCTGTTGCACCCGAGAAGATGCCTTGGAAGTAGCTGGCCTGGGAGAAAGAAAAAGTGGTGTTAGCCGAGTTTATCCTGGTTGTTTGGGGAGATGAGTAGGGGGTGAGCTCTGTGCTGGGTAAGGTGAATTGGAAAAAAGGTAAAGAGGAAATGGATCTTTAAAAGACCCTGCTGCTATTGCCAAGTGGGACTGGCCCAACTTGATTTGTATTTAGAGAAAACTGGGGCTCATAATCACTGTCATGTGACTTAGCATACACCTCTCACATGCTGGGCTTCCTGAGACAAGTTAATCAAACTCAGAAACAACTTCAGCAGAATTTGGGCTCTTCTTCAGTCCTGTGTGCTTGTAACCAGGCCCGGAGGAGGGCCTGTGCCTGCATCACTGGCTGGTGGAGGCTGGGGTTCTGTTGCTGCTGTTCTTCCTGGGTATGTGATAAATAATGAAAAAAAAAAAAAAAAAACAAACAGTAAGACAGTATCACTGCAGGTTCGGAGAGTGTGTATCCGTGGGATGGAAGACACTTCCTGATCGGGAAACTGGAGGATTAGAAGTATTTCTTCGTGGGCAGAATGTCTGAGGTTGCAAGCCGACTTCTCACTCATTGTCTTTTTTATGTTCAAGGAGGTAGTGAAATGTAAAATTCACAAGTTACCTGCAGCCCAAAACTGCCTAATCACTGGTCTCCTCCAAGAATGTACACCGATCAACAACTTCCATTTATTTTTATTGAGCATAAACATGTACAGCTCAATAGGTCTAGTTTATTCATCTAGTTTATTGAACATTTCCAATAGCAATCCGACGATGTGGATTCTACAATCTGAGGTGGATTCTCCCTTTTGATCTTTTAAATACATTGGTGTGTGTGTGTGTGTGTGTGTGTGTGTGTGTGTGTGTGTTGGAGGTAAATGAGGGAAGGGGTAAAGATGGACCAAGAAATTGTCTTGTATTATCTTTGCAGATTCAGAGTGCCCTTTAACCTATTCTAAAGTATCCAGACATCCTTGTAGAGGGAAAGCTGGTGGAAGTGTCTTGGTGGGGCTCCTTGCCCATAGTAGGCATTCAGTAAATATTTGGTGAATTTTTATGAGAGGGAAAAATGGGCTGTGATACCATATCCAAACTATCTTTGTGGGTTGTCCATCCCTTTTTGTTTTGTTTTGTTTTTCCCCTGGAGATGTTCCCAACCACAAATAAAGGACAAGGGGGAAAATAGTTAAGCACACCTAGAGCTGCGTCCAAACAAAAGAGGCAAGAGACTAAACAAACTAAGGTTTTCTATTTCTCCCTGAGCCACGTAATCCCTTTGATTACATCTAATACCTGCCAAAACCCAGATGGTGTGCCCACCCATCTCCTGTGTGATAATGCCACATTGTGAAATCTACCCATTAATATTAATTGTCAGCTAGAGAATCTGTCTGAACTACTAAAGCTTGAGATTGCCTTGAGAAAGCAGGCCCTGCTTTAGCAGGGATTTTAAGATAATTCTCATTCTTTCATTCTGTATCTCACATATGTAGAATGTTAAATAATAGCCGGAGAATGCTTTTCTAATTTTGGCACATGTCTGCCTCTCACAATCCAGGTCTTAAACCACTGTTCATTTGGGGTCTACACCTGCTGACCAAAATATTACCTTAAACTGCTGTGGGCTTGCCAGCGACATGTAGGCACCCACTGTTCACCATATAGAGAGAATTTTAACTCCCTGGGAGCTGTTTGAATTGAATGTGCCCTAGCATGAGATGCTCAACTAGTTCCCCTTTATTTTTCTCCCTCTCCATAATTGACTTGGTAATCCTTGAAAAGTATTACAAAAATCTCATTTTTTTTTTCAATTATTGCCTGAGCCTTCCTGAGAAAGCAAGGCAGGGGCAGGAGAGAAGGCCTGAGAAGAGAATTTAGGGTCTGGGTGCCTTTGGGGTGCCGCTCCTGGCTGATAATGCCATCAGTGATGCGTGATTGGGACTATGACCATAAACATGCCCAGGGAGGCTCCATGATCCCCATCCATTGCAGCTTCCAGTTCTCCAGGTTGAAATGTCTCAGTGTAGCAGTTTCTGCTGTGTTCACTGAACTTTTTTTTTTTCAAGCCACAAAATTTTAGAATCCATTTATGCCTGAAATAGATATGAAAATTTAGTAGGTGTGAGATTGAGTTTTTCCTCTGGAGTCTCCCCCTCCCCTGAATTCTCATGGGTTATGGTACAAACGCCTTTTGACAGTCGTTCTTATAGCCAACACCTTCAACTTTATGAGTAAAAGCAGAATCCAGCCCACACACTGCCTTTATTTTTGCCAGGAGCATATAGGGCTGGTAAAAGGAATTAATTCGCTATTCTGTGTCCTTTTTTCAAGGAGGTAGCTTCCTGTCATCTTGAGCTTGATGCCCACCTCTGGCCAGCATGGCAGCTATGTGGATTGCTGACTGACTGGGACCGAGGGACAGTGCGCAGATGAAAACTGGTGACGTTCTGTTCTTTTGGGTACATAAATGAATGTTTACTTCAAAGCCCTGACAGTTCTTTTATTAGCAAATATTAATTTCAACTGAAAAAACCAGAAGACCTTCCTGGAGCAGCATGTCTAAATAGACATTGAGATAATTTTTAAAAACACCTATTGGTATGTAAAGCAACCTTCCTCATGAAAAGAAGTAACTGTGCAAGTGGCAGAAGCCAGTTTACACAGCTAAATATTATGATTATTTAATTTATTGCCATTATTTTACAAAACGTAAAAAAAGCAATTGAATTGCAATTTTGTTCCCTTTCCTGGCCAACTTCGCAATTCTGTTCTGTATGAATGATGATTTTGTAAAGAAATGAGGGACAAGAGAGCAAATGGCTTTCTGTAGAGAGAGGTGAGTTGTCCTGGCCACTAAGTCTTCTGTTTCCACAGGACTCATAAAGTGGAGTTAAAGTCCTGCCTTGAGGAGACACAGTCACTGGCTGTTCATCAGAAGGCCTTGTGAAATAGTGATGTCCTTCCACTTCTGTCCTGCCTGTGGCGATTTTGCAAAGAATTCTCTGCCTTCTTCAGAAAGAGCATTAGATGGGTGGCACGTGTGCAGGGTGAGGGGGATGGCTCTCTCTGTGTCTCCTCCCCTCTTACTGGAAACCAGCTTTCTCATGCCAAAGATGGGGACAAGTTGTTCTAAAGGCACTCAGAAGGCAGAAATTAGCGCTTTTAAAACTGAAGGTGAATCAGAAGGTCTATTTCTGCCTCACACGCTTCTGTTCAGCCATTTAAAAGGACCAAAATTAACTTCTGAACACATCCATTCTTTGCACAAATAATAGTGGGAGGTGGACCAAATCGCTTTGTGAGACAGAAATCCTCTCTGAGGGTTTGTTTTCAGCGTCTATGTTTTCAAATGATCAAAATTCAGGTTCTTATGGTGTTTGAAAGAGTTCACCCACAGGAGCAGACCCTAACATTTCAAGCTTAGCTTTGAGCAAATTTTTATGGCTGGCTTAGAGACCTTTGAAAAACACACTTAATTATAACAAGGCAGCATTGTGCAAACATATGGGGATGTTGTTTACACTACTCCATTCTTATCAGTTAGAAGAAACACAATAAAAATATTAAAGAGCAAACAAGCCAAAATCAATGTGAAAGGAGATCAAAGTATAATTAATTGAAAAGGAAAGTGCATGCAAAAATACTGTAAAGTATCACCACACTTAAGGTAATATCCCATTATCATAATCATCTCTAAGCCTTAATAGAGAGTACACAGGGGGTGCCTGGGTGGTTCAGCGGGTTAAGGACTCTGCCTTCAGCTCGGGTCATGATTCCAGGGTCCTGGGATCGAGTTCCGCGTCAGGCTCTCTGCTCAGCAGGGAGCCTATTTCCTCCTCTCTCTCTCTCTCTCTCTCTGCCTGCCTCTCTGCCTACTTGTGATCTCTGTCAAATAAATAAAATCTTTAAAAAAAAAAAAAGAGAGAGAGAGAGAGAGTACACAGTGCCAATACAATGTGTTTCTCAATGTGTGAGGGCTGTCTGCTGTTTTGTGTATTTATGTATTTCAGTTGCTGGACACTGAGCCATTTTAAACCTCTTGGTAAACCAGTCAGTACCTTCGTTTTATGCTGTGCCTTCTCAAAGGAATTTCCTGAAATCTGCAAGCATTTCTGATGCTCCTCATGAGAATTCTGGATGGCCAAGTCCAAAGAGAAGCATAAGTGGTTCTAACTAAATATTCCTTTTTAGGGAAGAGCATGTCTTGAAATGAGAAGGTCAATTTGAAAAACAGTGTGAAGATGTATTCAAGGTGCATTATGGCTGTGTCTGTGGATGTCATTGAATACCACTCCCCCCTCACCCCCTGGCCAGCTTATTTGATTTCCCCTGTAGAGGTCACCTACTGAGGAGCAGTGCTAACCCCTACCCACCCACACCCACTGTCCTGAAGCCAGAGCTGAAGACTGCAAAATTCAAATGTCCTGGAGGCCATGGGTCTTTAAAATATTTGTTTGCAGTTCCTACTCTGGTTGGAGCAGAACCCAAGCCAGGGCCTCTGAGCTGAGACCCTAGGAGTTCTAGAGGGCTCCCTGCTCCCACTCCAGAATGGAGCTGCTGATATCTTCTTATAAATCCAAATGAAAAGAAATCTCTTTGATGTCTAATCTATAGTATCTGAAACCAAGTTTTCTTTTACATCAGTAAATTGAGGGGTAAAAACTTTGAAAAAAACCTACTTCCTACCAAATCAGAAAAACAAACAGACATGAAACAGACTTCTATACTTCATTGCCTAGGACCCTGACATTTTTAATGGCTGGCAGAAACCTATCTAATTATAATGGGCAGGGCAAAACAAATATGTAATTTGATAGTCTGTTAGCAACTCCTTTTACTCACCACACGCAGAACATTTTCTAATTTTCCCTTTGATTGTAAATAGAAATCTAGTTTATTAGGCAGAAACATAGATTATTAATAAATAAACCACTTGATGCCTGTGAAGCACTTTGAGGGTGAAAAGTCCCTACTAAATGGCAAATATTATTATTTTTATTGCAAGCTAATGGGAGAAAAGTAAGCTAATGAATGCTTACAGAGCCCAGAAGTAGTCATCACACTTAAATTGCCATAGACTGTAAACTATTAAACTTGTTTCTTAGATAGAGATGGGTTTAAATTTTAAGTTGATACTTTTAAATTTTTGCCAAGGATGAAAAGCCACACTTATGGGTCTGTAATTTAAAGAATAACTCAGGGGATTAATCAGCTTTTACATTTAAACCGAAGTTGCCTACAACATATACCCCTTCTGAAAGTACAGCTAGCAAAAAGAAAAATTAGCAGGACTAATTTTCTGAGTTAAATTGTTACCAAGGGATATAGCTTTTTATAAGTATCACTTCTTTTGACTAATATCATATCCATGCACCAATCTACATTAAAATAATGTAATCTACATTACAATCTACATTAAAATAATTCCCTAAACATAGAAAGTGAAACCTGATGATCTGGGGTTCAGGCTCAATGCTTTCTTGGGCTATCCTCTTTTGCATTCGGCCTTGACACTGTGGTATATATGATATGTCAGATGAATAAAATCTTCTACTATCTGATATTTGAAGTAGGGAAGCATATAAAAATAATACCAAGTCACAATGGAATAGTTGAAAATGGAATTATGGATGTAAGTCTGATTTTCCTCCTAGCATTTTCCAAAAGTCAGACCATAATTATTCACTTTTGATGTTAGTTAAAGTGGACATACTGTATATTTTAATGTATTATGTTAAATTTGCCAATACACATATGAATATGTGTTTACATAACTGGAATCCACACTTTTTGTTCATTCTTATTGACAGTAGATTTAATTTAAACCAAAACACATAATTTAACAGAGAAACCGATAATGATTGTAAATGTTACAATAGAAACGACTTTGTTTAAATCTCATATAAATATATATTTTGGCTAAATCCTGCATGAGAAATCCATATGGGTTACTTGAGATTTTCCTCACTGAAAATGTCAAAGCAAGTCTTCATTCTCAAGAGAACTAGGTTCTGATCTGGGATCACAGCAAAGGTGTGCTAAAAGGAAAGCATTTAAAGACAATTTTCTTGTCTCTCCCCCAGCTCCACACACACGCATTCCAGGCATTTTAAAATGACACCATTATGCTCCATGTCCAGGACTGGAAAACAAAGATTTTGTTTGACAAGATTCAGCCTGCAGTGACTTTAGCAGCCAAGATACAAGATTTTTAAATTAAGGCCTTCAGAATGGAATATTAGCAGACCCGTACTAAAACAATGCTGGCAGCCCTTATGATGAGACAGGGTAATTTGCTAATTAGCAGAAGTCTATCTGAAATGCAGCATGGTATCCCATTTTTCATACTGGTATTTTCTACTGGGTGGAACCAGAGAAATAAAACAAAAGCCACGAAACCTCATGGTCCAATTTCCATAAATTGGTCTCTCCAGCCCTGTAAAGATAGAATCTAATTTTTAAAAGGTTTTTAATTTACAGAATGCAGCTTGGCTGTACTAGGAATGTTGTGCTAAAACCAGAGCACCACCCAACCAGTGATTAGATCACAATAGCTACTCTCCAGTTATTTGATTTAAGGTTTAAAAAAAAAAGGATAATGACCTGTATTATTTATTCATCCTTGTTTCCTTAAAATCTGTGTTTGGGTTCATCTTTTTAAAAAAAGGGTTTAGCAAAGGGCTATGCTTATAGAGGATGCTGAATAAATATGATTGGGTGGTTCGAAGGCTTTGATACCTTCCGCTTTTTATTCTTTCAAGGTAGAAAAGAATGAATCTGGGTCTTTCTTTTTGGCAGATTGGGTCAGGGGAAGGAGTAAGGGTTGGAGGTAAACACTTTTGGGACTCACACGGGGAAAGGCAAATTAGATTCTTGACATTAAGATTTCAAATATAGAAGCATTCAAAGAACAGATTTTTATATGTGAAGATTTCGAAAGTCAGTCATCCTGTGCATGTAAATAGAAATCACTGTCGAGAGCATCATCTTCAATTATGAAGGAGAAAGCCACGATAATGTTCCATCCAAGTTGCGTCATTTGCATATGGACCTCTTCTTCTGTAGATTGGCGAACAGGAAAATAGGTTCAATGGCAGAGAACAACTTGCTTCAAGCCATCCTCCAAATTGCCTCCAGGTTTTATTTCTCCAAAGAGCGTGCCACCCCCACCCTTCTCAAAAACCTCAGATGGTTTTCCACTGCTTATGGAATTTGGTCAAGACTATGAAGCCTGACATTTGAGGCCCCTCCCAAACTTGCCCCAATCTCTCTCTCCAGACATCTTCCTGCCACTCCACTCTGTGCTCTAGATACACCAGGTGAACTATAGTCCCAAACTAACCACTCCCGTTTGTGTGCCTGGTCATGGCTCCTTGCTTCCTGAGTGCTCTTACCACATCTTCCCACCAACCAAAGCTCTACCCACCCTTCCCCAGGAGCTGAGAAATCCCCTGCTTTGGGATCCCCTCCTTGATTTCTCCTTTATTTCCCATCCTCAGTCTGACTTGTTTTGTGGCCAGATGTATGTCAGTTTCTCCCCTGGACCATGAAGCCCTTGAGGACATGGGGACATGAAATAAATTTATTTATTTATTTATTTATTTATTTATTTTTAACTTGTCTTCATTCCCCTCTACACTTGATACAGGAGCCTGGGTGTGGCAGACAAAAGACCTGGTAATACACTCCAAATAAGAGGCCTGCCTACTTCACATCATGCACAGTATTCAATATTCTATAAATTAGAGACATCGGTTATGAATTAAAAGCAAAACAAAACAAAAGTAACAGCTGCCATGTTCCAGGAATCACACTTGGAGTAGAAAGAGAGAGAAAGCAACTGATGTTGAGGGATATCTGGAGACAGTTCTTCATTCCCTTCCACCTCATTCCAAGGTGATGAAAGCAACTTCTACATCCTTCCCAGGGCCTGGGGATTCACAGCCTGACTTTTACCTGCACTGAAACTGGACAGATTTGGCTCCTCTTCCCTCTGCCTGACACAGCCCGATAAATGCAGGCATGACTTAGGAGGTTTTGGCTTTCGGATCATGGCGCAAATGTCTCTCTACAATAAAAAGGAGCATGTCTCCTCCCACCCCTGCCCCAGAATAGTCAGGGTTTTAGAAAAGGAAAGAAAAAAAAAGTGATCATATTATTCTATGATTAACTGAACAGAATTGGAATTCTTTATTCTTAGGATGATTAAAAGTCAACGTGCTTTTCTGTTATGTGTGAGCCTGGGATAGGGTTTAAAAAGCAGTATGTTCAACTCTGTGGTAGAACTCCTGTTCAACTCCTTGCCCTGGTGAGTCCTGCTTGTCCTCTTCCTTGCTTCAAAGCCAACAATTTGGCCCATCCTAGATGATTTTTCGTGGTTTCTGCTGGTGGGCTAGTAAATTCCACTAGGTCCTGTTTGCCAGACGTCAACAACTGCTTTCAGTAGCCATGGATGGCAGATCTATGCCCTCCCACTTTCTTTCCCATAAATAATAAGCTAAATTGTTTATCATCCTTTTTTGTATCTATGTCTCTATTTGATGGGTTCCCTCCAGGTTCTGGGTTCATGGAAATTTGTTTTATTTTCTCCTTACCCTCAGAGGATACTGTGAGTGTTTTCTTAGGTCTCTGACGTAGTTAACATCTAAGACCAAGTTGGGGTTCCTGCACATTGCAGTCTATTTTTTCACATCAACCCAGAGGCTTGCTTGTAATCTAATAGATAGAGCTAAACAGATTTGAACAATATGCAGGAAAAGCACTAGAACCTGCATCTTCTGATAGAACATATGTAAGTAATTAAGAAAAAAAATAATTGCACGTTTGAGAAGGTGGACTCACCAAGCAGTTGTTGAACTATAAAAATGCATTAAGTGTAGTCAGTTTCTTTTTTTAATTATTCAGGAATGTTGTTTATGTTATCATGAAAAAAAGAGGTGAGAAAATATATTCGGCAATTTTTGGTTTTCCCCCATTTGAGCAGATGGCGATTTGTAGTTCAAAATTTGTAACTCAAATTATTTCACATTTTTATTAATCAGTACAATATGTTTTTAAAACAACAAACTGCACTTAGAAATATCAGTGTAAGTTTCCCAATTTGCCTAGTTCCAACAGAGAGCAGTTTAAGAATTAGAGAATTTGTTAGCAATATTGGGAAACAGGACATTCCAGTTCAGTATTTCAATTGTAATTATTTTTATTCCAGTGTTCAGAGTATCTCATATGGGGGAGGGGGCAGTTGAAAATAGTACAGAAAATTGCAATGGGGAACTGTAAAAAGCTGGGAGAATCTGTTTCAAGATGTTTGCTTTTTTGGTAGAACAAAAAGTGCATTTTGTTAGAGACAAATATTTTTGTGATAAAAAAACATTTTATGTGAAGTGTAGATTGGACTTTTAATATAAAAAAGAAATGTTAAGCCATTCTATTTTAGGAACCTTTGCCGTCTTAGAATGAAAGCTGTTAGAACTGCATATATTGGAATGTTCTCACAACTGTTGTCATCCTATGTTCCTCTGCAAACCTGTTAAATTACATGAGTGTAGGAATAAGGGATCTTTTTTATTATTATTAATTGACACTCATTTTTAGCTGGCATGTGCTGGCAGGTCTTTCCAGACAGACCGCAGACCGTATAAGGCAGAGCTTCAATCTGAAAGTTTGGGAGTATTCTAAAGCCCTGTAATATGGAAGCTAGGAAGTGTAATATTAAAGTGATAAACATCTTATATTCAGTGTAATTCACAGTTTCTTTCATTCTTTTTACTATCTATAGATCTAAATCAAAACAAATTCCATAAAAGAGGGGGTTATTTTCAAGCACATTTTCCTTCAGAGAGCTCTTGAATATTTTATCATATCTATTTCTATACATATGCTATACATTTCTAGATCCCTGTTGAACAAAATCCAAGGTGATGATTAAAAAAAAAAAAAAAAAGAAAAAACCTATGACATTAGAATTCCCAGGAGACATAAAGTTAGCCTTTGTAAATGAAATAAACTTTGTTTGGGCAATTAAGGAATACACAAAGATATCAAGGAACAATATGTCTGAACTATTAAATTGTTTTTTTTTCCAGGAGGTTATTAAAAATGTATTTCAAATTGCCAGAGTGGCAGGAAAAAATAAAAAATAACAACTTAAAATGGTTACATTTTCCTTTGCTGTTGAGAAGGCATATTGGATTTCATACAATTTGATTTTCAAGTAGAATATTTCCAAATATCCACTTTAAGTCTCAGTGAGAGGTTCACCCCCCACATTCCCAATAGTGAGACCTTTTGAGCCGTCACTGCAGCTAACTGTGAATGGGTGGGCACTTCAACTGTCATCTGGCAATGGGAATATATGGATTTTCTGGGCGTCCCTCGAATTGTGCAGAACCCCGGGTTTAGACAAGCTCTTCACGAGGTCAAACAAAAAACCAGACCCGGATCACGGTGCCGCCCAGCATCAAATGGGGCAGGAAGTATAAGCTTATGATGTGAAGAGGCAATCTCTGGTGTCTGAACAGCGTCTGTGTACTCAAATGGTTAATTCCCCCAGGCTGTCATATTGCATAAACAGATCCTCCTTTAATAAAATTAATTAGGTTCTGAGCTTTATAGGGTGATGCCCACTGACCCTTTACATGCCTATTGTTCCCAGATCCAAGCGAAAGGAAAAAGAGAGGCTGCCCAGTCGACAAGAGAGAGTCCCAAGTTGAAAGATTAGAAATCTCAAGTAGGAGCCGGGAGAGGGGGTGGAGGAAGCTAGGTAATGGTTGCATCTGCACCGAAGTTAAAAAAGCAACACAACACAACACAAAAACCGGCGCGCTAATGGGGTTTTGCTAATTTCGCTTTTGTGAGCGCCACGAAATTCAGGCTGTGTTGAGCTCCTGAGAAACATCCAGAGTAATTGCAGATTGCAGGGATGCGCGGCTTTAGTTCAAAAAAGACCCGAGGCATAGGGGCAGGGTTAGGTGGAGGGCACCACAGGATCTGCAAAAGAAAAGCAGTAACCTGCAAACCCACTTAGATTCCCACTACATCCCTCCCTTTTCTTCTGGCTACCCCCTAGCGCTATCCCGGGCATTTCACGGCACAAGTTGCTTCTGATATTCTTTTAAGTTTGCTAAGGGAACTCCTCGAGGGTGGGAGCGGGCGCTGGGATGGGGAAAGGTGAAAGAAGGACCGTGTCTTTCTTTTTTCTTCATCACAAGGGGCTTGAGGTCCGGGTCCTGAGGATTGAGTAAGCGCATCCCGGGCGTCTGTGGTCGAAGAAAATCTGAAGCACGGCAGCAAACACTGCCCGATGTTGTTAGGGGGGAAAAAATTAAAGGGAAGGGAAACAATCGTCGTCGACCGGATGTTTCCAATTACAGGGGAGCCAGAGAACAGAAAGTGGGGGGGGGGGGGGGGTTTGGGGGGGGGGCGCCAATATTGGGGGGGGGGGGGGGAGGTTTGGAGGTGAGAAGAGACGCAGGAGGGTAAAATACAAGAAATGAGGCTTCTGTGAGAAAAAGAGGAAAATAGGAAAATGAAGCAGAACTAGGAAAATGACAAAGTGTTGAGTGCTGATTTATTGCAGAAGCCTCTGGTCATTTCCATATATTGAAATGCGCCCAAGCGGCCAGTCAGTCAATTTCTTTTGAGCTGCTGCCGCCGCTGCCCACGGGCTGCCCACGTGACTCCCCCTCAGTCAGCCTCTTTACCACCCAGCCCCTGAGACAGAAGAAGAGGAAAGAAAGAGAGTGTGAGGCAGAGGAGGCATCTGTGTACTGTAGTGGGTGATTTGAGAAGGAGCCATTTGGGTGGGTTTGGGGAAAGGAGGAATGTGGCCTGGGGAGGGGAGAGATAGGTTTCAAGCTCAATTCAAATGTTACATCCAGTTACCTCTCTGGCATCTTTCCATCTCTCTCTCTTTACTCTTTCTCCTTTTTCCTCTTTATCTCTGCCCTCTTAAGCAGTTGAAGGGGACAGAATACACAAATAGAAAAAAAAAAAAGACTATCTATCTACAAATACATAATGGAGATGGGTGTGGAGATGTAGGATATTCCAGTCGGATTTGATTTTGGTGTCTTTGATACTGTCCATTGCTTTGGTAGATTTTTTCTTAAGGAAAGACGCGCACGCGCGCACTAGCGTGCGTGCGCACACACACACACACACACACACGCAAATCCTAGATAAAAGCCAGTGAGTTGTTAAAAATGAATTTGCAGCATTAGAGCTGTTAGCATCATTCAGCAAGCAGCAAGCTTGATAATTTCCAGGTGTTGGGGAAAGCCGTTGTCCGGGAGCTCTTACAGAGCTTATAAATCCCTGTTGGGAGGGAGAAAAAAAATCTTTAGAGGTGAATGAAATATCAAATCACAAGACTCCTATGTAGATTTATGATTGCATAAGAAGCTTGATCATTTCCATATACTGAAATGTGCTGTCCTCCTGAGCCTGCCCAGCCCATCCTGGAGAGGAGGCGCTCCGTTCTGCCTTGATCAATGTTGACTATGAAGCAAGAAGGGGGGGGGGGGGGGGCGGTGGAAAGCAGGCTGGCACCAGATGGAGCGGGGTCTCGGGAAAGGTCAAGGTTAGCCCAGGCTGCTATTGAGTCGGTAGCAGCCTCACAGATAGATCTCTGCCTCGAAGGCACCCACTGGGGCTTCTCAAAATCAAATCTAATAGAAAAGGCAGTCACAGAATGAAATCGCTTCATCTGAATGCTAAAATTGTTATTAGGCTACATTAGAGAGATATCAGGCACGTGGTTACCAAAAAAGGGAGCATGCCTAGCAGTTTGTGTCTGAAAGAAAAGCTATGAATATGTTGATAACATCAGTAATGGGCAAGTAGAAGAGATGGATATCTTTTTTTTTTTCTGTCTGAAGAACAGATTAACATATTAAATGAACTTTTTTTTTTTCTTTTCAACAGAACTACCTTGTATTTTGAATTGCTTGAAATTCTTTGGAAAGGGTGTATGTGGGAAAAAAAAAAAAAAAAAAAAAAAAAAAAAGCTGTTCTCTCCAGAAATAGGTGGTCCTTACTGATCAAGAAGTTTGACTCACTTAAGGAATTTTGTTAGCCTCTTCTGCTAGGTGTGTGCCTTTGGAAATTTATTCCTCAAGCATTACATTGGCAGTTGGCACTACCATGGAAATCAGTCTTTCTGGCTTTAGACACTGGAAATCTGTCAGAGGCCTTCCTCCTCTCTCACTTCTTCCCCACCCTCTTTTTCCTTTTGCATTCTTTTTAGAGACAGAACGGTTTCTGGAGAAAATTTCATCTCACAGGCAAACCCAGTCTAGGAAGAGTGCTTGGGACCAGACATACATAGCATGTTAGGGTAGCCGCACTTATATTTTTCAGACAGTCTCTACCCCCAATTATCATAATGAAACCCACATTAGCTGTTTTTAACCTACAGCATAGCCCTATCTTAAAGAAGGATTTAGTCTTGTAAAATAAATGTGGGCTACACTAGATTAAACATGATGACTGCACTCCAAGGGTTAATAAATTTAGAATTAACAGATCATCCCAGCTTGATACAGCTACTATAGATGATTTAATATGCAGCCTAAGTAGGTTGACAGTCAGCTCACAGATGCAGATAAGATCAAACAGTCTCTTGATTCAATAGATTGAATGGTTGTACTGAGTGTCTAGAAGGTGAGTGACAGAACATATATGGCAGGGGTTCTGGTAAAGAGGAGCTTCGATTCCCAACTGCTGTTTTGTGCACTGGCTTTCTTTTTTTCACGGTTCACCTTCTGTAGCAATAAAGTCCAGAGCAGGGGCTTAAAAATTCTCCTCATCATATAGAATAATGGGAGCTTGTTTAAGTTTTGAATAAGGGAAAGATGGACACCTTTACTATCAAGATGTATTTCTAATTCGTTCTGCCTGGTAACTAATATCCACCAGTTCCTCTCCTTCTCTCTTCTCACAGGCTCTCAGGCCAGGGCTCTACAGACAGGATACAAGATTCCTGGGTGATGCAGATAAAGGCAGACTCATTGCTAAAATTATATAGGTAATTTCCTCAGTCCTCTACTGTGCTCTAGCTGCGAAGATCTGAATATGAAAATGAAGTGCGAAGCTAAGGTGAAATTCAAACTCCGCTACAGCCACTGTAAGAGGTTTACACTAGGAGAGAGCCTGCAGGTTTGAAACTGATGGTAAAAAATAGCAAAGCTTGCGGGTGGGGGACTTTGGGGCATTGGGGAAGATTGGGGAGTGTCCAATAGTAGAAGTATCTGTGTCATCAAGGCTTACCTTTGTGGCTCTATCTAGAGATTCTAACACCTAACTGAGGGTCTTGGGGTTTATTAAGGTTTAATTTCCTTTACGTATTCCTATTCTAGTATTTAAACAAGACAAAAACAGTTTTAAAAGAAGTGTGTGTGACCTGATGTGATAGACAAGTTTATAACAGTTTTTATGATTTGATCAAGAGCGAGGGCTCCTCCTAAACCCATTAGATTCTGTCATGTGAATATATATTCAGGCAATTTAAAAATGCATATTATGTATTCAATAGACCGGCACAGGTCTGAATTGTATCCTGTTATTCTGTTCTATCACCAACCCCCCCCCCACCAAGTCTTAATATGAAAATTTGCAACAGTAACTGTAGAGCTACGGCAATCAGTTTTCCAATGTTTCATTTATTTATTTTATTTCATTTTATTTTTGAATATCAAAATGTCCAGTCCACACTATGAGCTAATGGCCCACAAAATTTTCCTTCAATAAATAAAGCCATTTAAAACTGAATAATAGCTCTACACACTGTTAACACGTTAACTTTTCCCTTCCTACTCCCATCTCCTAGTGAGTAGGATGATATTCTTCTCATTCAGAATTTATTATCATTAGGTAACCTCTAGGAAATTCTTAAGATATTTCAGTCTTTAAAAAATATGGTGGCAGATCTTGGTATGGTGTATTTTGTTTTGTTTTTGAAAATAATACCTATTCCTGTGTAACCTGCATATTTAAAGGTTTTGAGATAAAAGCAAATCTTTACAATTTTAGGCCGAGGAAAGTGTTTGAAGTGTATCTGTGACTGGCAGAAGGAACTCTGAATGTGGGTATGGCTGGGGGTGGTGGGCATTTATTTCACATATTAACCAGATCTAAATGTTTCTCCATTTTATTCTCCCTTTCTTGGACAACCTGTGATTGCAGCAGGGGGCACCACCAACATACGAATTACTTGGAAGTAGGCAGCTTCAGCTCTCCTGTTTCCCGGACTACTTGGAGGCATAGCCACTGAAAACAGTTATCTCTCAGAAATTTGCATATTTATGGTGCCTCCTGCAGGTTCCTGGGATTGCTTTACAGTCAGGAAAGGTAACAGAAAAATATATATCCTCCTTTAAAACATGAAAAAGGATCATATAGGAACAGTGAGTCTAATAGGAGACTAATCCTTGCAAAGCCTGTAGCATGAAATTTGTTTCTGGAACATTTTTGTTGTGGTTTTGTTTTAGGATTTGAAGGGAATATTTTGGAAGTTATTGGACTAAGTCCCTGATTCCTTGAAAATAGATATAGGAAAATACTTAACATCTTGAGAAAAAAATTAGCATAGACTTACTTATTCATTGAATGAATACCTCTAAAGAACAGAAAATTCCTTACAGACACAGAAAAGCCACCCAATAGATCATTTCAAAGCCTGGTTCCATGGCACATATATTTTTTTCATCCCAGTCGTAAGCAATGAACAAATGTGCAGTGTAGCTTTGGATATAAAAGTTAATTAGGTCTCAGAAGAGAATAGTTTCATTTTTATTGGCTCTGAGTTTCAAGGATACCTTTGATACACCTTTCCTCACAGCCTTTTTGACCTTCTTTATGGAAACAGTACATGGGCCACTCAGGCGTGTTTGGTTTGGGATGCCAGATTTCTGTTACTCTCTTCACCTCTGCAAAGCATTCTGCCAAACTAAGCATCACATTTGAAATTACACCCAGAAAGATCCAATGTTATCTCTGCCTCAGGACCAAGATGCAGTCTGTGTGATATTTGATTAGGGGCTTGAGTTCAGTGAAAGGCTTTGGGCAATCTTCAGTAGGCAATACCTGAACACAGGAATATGGGGCGGAGACTTGAATTCCAAGTCGTTTGGTTTCCGTGTATCTTCATCAGGACCTCATCCTGATTTTAACACTAGTCTGTTGTACTTAATTGCCTTCCCTCTTAAGAGGCCAGTGAACAGGGTTCCCAGAACTGTTATCTCAATCATCAGCAAACCTCTTTAGTGATAGTGGACCTCCACCACATACAGCCTTCTCTGTAGCCCGTCTATCGAAATCTAGGGGGTGAAAAGAATTTTTCCTGCAATTAGACTTTACAAAATAAAGATGCCATGTAGTAAAATTAATATGTGCTATCAATAATATGTGGCGACATAAGTGTCCAAAATGCTAGCGGAAGGATTCTCTTAGTACACATTAGTCACCACAACTGTGTATGTACTCAGTACTACCTTTCAGGGCAACATTAAGTGATATATCTATCTGTTTTTCGGGCTAGGACAATTCTTATTAAAATAATTACTGCCATTATCTTATTATTTCAGTGCTAGTGTATCCACAATGTTTAGGCATTTGATATTATGTTGAGAAAAAATATATATATATACATACCTCAAGATTCAGATTGATTTACTTGCTGCTGGTTGATCCCTTGTCCCTAAAAAAAAAGGAAGAAAAGATACAACCTAAAAGTCAGGGCTCTTTTGCCCCTTTCGGCTCCTATAGTGAAAAGTGTCTTCCTTCTAGAATATTTAAAAATTGGGAGTAATGAATCGCGACTTCTTAACGTTATCGGAAGTATATTAACTTTGAATGTTTCTACAAACAAGATATCATGTTAGTCTTACTGAGGGTAAATTAGCTAAAAACACAAGCCTGGACTTAGCTTAAAATTTGTCTCTTTGTCATATTAGCTTTAAAGAGATTGAAACCTTTAAATGTGAAGACCAGTGGCAATAAAACAATCCAGCTTGGAATTCTAAAGATGTTAGTAGAACTAAAATTATGTCAATTTTTTTTAAAGGAGTAGTTCCTTTTTAGTTTGCAGCTGCTTTTCAGTGTGATTTATTTATGCTAAAATAAAAGGAAAAAAATGAAAGTTCTAGATTCCCATGAAGAAGAGTTGACTTCCTGTAAAACATGTTTAAGAATGAGCATATTTAAATTTTCTAGAATTATTAATTCAATACATACAAAAGATCTGTAATCTTCAGCAAAATTCCTTTAAGTGCTTAATATCCAAATAATTAATATGTATGCTTCCCCCCACCGCATGATTACAGTCCCAAATGGAGTTTCTTTTGAAAATCCACTAATCTTGTGTTTTTTATCTACTAATTAAGTTTGGAGTTCAAGATTCAGCCTTTTCAGGAGAGTGTCATGGTTCTTTTCCCATCTTATGTGAAGAGTACATGCTGACACTTCCCTCACTCCTTAAGCAAGACCACAGAAATCACTGGAATAGGTAGGCAAGTGGGTGCCAATATAAGACTCCATGAGCCATGCTAGAACCAACTAGAACAGGTCTTGATATGGAAGAAGGTAGTATGTGAAGAATCGGGCTCCAGAATTAATTCCTCAGAGTTACTCTGTGTTATAATGCATTTGGATTTGAGCTATTTGAATATTTTATTGCATTTCAAAATCTGAGAACTGAGAGCAATAAAAAAAAACATTGTAATCCAGGGTAGATAGGATTTTGAAGTTCCTGAAAATCTGAGTGGTCTACTTTGTAAGTCTTTATTCACATACGAGAGCTTTTCCTAAGGTCCTATTCTGTGGTGAGGGGGAGAAATGATGAAAATGACAGAGGCTCTGCCCTATAAGCACTGACAACCCAGGACCCGAGTGAGGCATGAGGCAGTGGCGGTGGTTTTTATGACATAAGCTATTATGTGAAATATACACAGAGAGACATGCGATTGTTTCCACTTGACACAAATGGGCTTGCAGTTTATAATGTGTCAGTTAGATAGTGCAAATGGCCTATACTTCTTAACTATTTAAAAAGTGAAATAATATAATTTTCCACTGTATGCATATTAAATTTATTTATTTATTTATTTAAAAGATTTTATTTATTTATTTGACAGAGAGAGATCACAAGTAGGCAGAGAGGCAGGCAGAGAGAGAGAGAGGAGGAAGCAGGCTCCCTGCTGAGCAGAGAGCCCGATGCGGGACTCGATCCCAGGACCCTGAGATCATGACCTGAGCCGAAGGCAGCGGCTTAACCCACTGAGCCACCCAGGCGCCCCTGCATATTTAATTTATTAATGAGCAGACACAAATACTTGTATCTTTCTCACCTGCAGCAGCATCTGAAAATGCATTTGTGAAATTCATTCCTTGATTCAAGAAATGTATTAAATGCCCACTCTGTGTTAGGGAAGTGAAAGAGTGTCGTTTTAAAGAGTGAAACATGCACTCACAAATGCATGCTAAAAACAGCCTATAGTATTGCCTACAAAACGAATGTATAGAGAAAACCCATTTCTCAAAAGTAACACGTTATTTTAGAACATCATAAAAATGAAAACAATAGATTATTACAGATATTCATGACCAGACCTCATTATTTACCATTGTCATTTCTGGGAAAACAAGTTCTTTCTCTAGAAAATAAAAATCTTGTGTCAGGGGGCACCTGGGTGGCTCAGTGGGTTAAGCCTCTGCCTTTGGCTCAGGTCATGATCTCAGGGTCCTTGGATAGAGCCCTGTGTCAAGCTCTCTGCTCAGCAGGGAGCCTCTCCCCCCCCACCCGCCTCTGCCTACTTGTGATCTCTCTCTCTGTCAAATAAATAAATAAATAAAATCTTACTCCCCCCCAAAAAATTGTGTCAGAAATGACCAGAGTGGTGTTCCCTCAAACAGGTCTTTGCAAAAGGTTTAGAACTATTCAAATCAGCAATGTGAAGTCAAAGGTTATATAAGGCAAGGATGATAGTGTGCATCGGTATGGTTTTGGCGTGTGTGACTCATGAACTTTATGGGATAGCTTGTGCCTGTGTTATGTGCACCCTAGTGTCTTAAAAATAAAAGCCATCCAAGAGCACAGACCATGTCTCATGTCTCGGTGCGGTGCTCCATAAAAAAAGAATAACAATTCTTAGGATGAGATTCTTCATGTTATAGGAACCTGGAGGCTAGATAACTGACCTTGGGCAAAGAATTTTTATTTTTTTCTAAGAGCAAGAGAAAGAAAACAGGCAAATTGTATATAAGCAGAAATGGGAGACAAGAGAGATTTGTTTATCCTCTACCAGGCTGCCAAAGAAAGATGAAATAAGGATAGGCATTTTCTACAGGAAAAGTTCCTTTTGCTGAATTTGGCAGGAAAAACAAATACCGATGATTAACTATTAGAGAAGAAAAGGTGTCTTAATTTCTGAAAAAGGGACCAGAACAGTTCCAACTATTCAGTGATCTCTAAAAAGGGTTGGTATAATTCTGGAGTGGTTGTGGGGCTACACATTTGTGGGGTTTATGAGAAATTGGCAGAGAAGGAACTGGAGCTTGGTGACATGTCTTGATGACTACTTCTCTTCTGTCACCTAACTAATGCCAGAAGAGACCAACTAAAGCTATTATGAGGAGAGAATTATCAAGGCTCTAATGATGCTGATGGCCTGGTTTGGTGGTCTGATTTTCTTAAGGGGGAACAGAGGAAAATGAACTGCTCTTCTTCTGGAAGTGAAAGATTTCTGAATGCAGATGTGGTGGCCTCACAGTTCTTGGTGGGTCCTTCTGCATGAAGTCCTTAGGGCCTGCTAACAACGCCCAGCCATGGCCACACCTTGTTGTGTGCGGGGAAGGGGCACAGGGCAGCGTGCTTTTGAAAACTTCATTTGAACTCATCCAAACAACAAGAATTGGAGAAGCAAGGGCTTGAGTTTTTTTTTTTTTTTTAAGATTTTTATTTATTTATTTGACAGAGATCACAAGTAGGCAAAGAGGCAGACAGAGAGAGAGGAGGAAGCAGGCTCCTTGCTGAGCAGAGAGCACGATGCGGGACTCGATCCCAGGACCCTGAGATCATAACCTGAGCCGAAGGCAGCAGCTTAACCCACTGAGCCACCCAGGCACCCTGGGCTTGAGCCTTTTACCTTCATCTTACCGCTCATTCTTACTGCCCTCTCATGGACATATTAACTTGAGAAAGCACCACCATCCCTATCACTCACTCCCATGGTTATCATTGTCATCTCCGCCACCATCACGTCCATTACCACCCATCATTCTTGTTTTCCTTATGATAGAATCAGCCACATCCTCACTAACAAACATTAATTACATATTATATTGGTAGTATACCAGGTTAATAGAACATACAGCAAAACTCTGACTCATTAGATAATCCAAGGTACATCCTTCATTGATCTGTGAACAAAATCAAGCAGAGAAATAACTCATGTTTGTGTACACATGGTCCTTGGGTAGCTCAATGCTGACTGTTACTTTCTGAGCAAATCAGTTGATCCAGGAAGACACAACTTTCTGAAATAAGATGTTAATACCTCTTTTATTTTTTATCACATTGTTGATAGACTAGATAAAGGAGATCTAAAGTGCTTTATTTCTCTTTGGTAAATTTATACTTTTTATCAGAAAGTAACACAGAATCTGTGTATGAATCTGAGGTTGCAACATTCCTTGATATATAGTCTGAATTTTAGTGTTTCTCTCCATCTCTCTCTTCCTATTTCTCTCTCTTCCTCCCTCTCTCTGTTCATATGTATGTATATTCTAGGATGATAATAAAAACTTATAATAATAGCAAAAAGTGCTTGTCCAAATAAAGGACTAACTGCCTATAAAATTTCCTTTTAGACAGTGAAGTTATATAGCTAGAAGTTGACAATAAGACCATCTGAAACCACTAAAAACATTTCTGTGATGTTCTATGAGGAAGAGAAGGAGGATGAGAGGGAAGGAGTGGGATGGGGAAGAGGAAGAGGGAGAGAGAGAGAGGGAGAATTCTCCAAAAGCTTTCTCAGCTAAGTTATTCTGTCTTTTATAAAACAACTTCACATCTGGACTGATAACTTAAATTCCACCCAGTGCCATTTAAATCGCCCAAGTTATAAACCTCTTAAACTTGAGGTTTATAATAGAAACACTGACAGACCCTTAACTATAGTGCCTCTATAGTAATGAAAGCACAACTATTTCATTATAGCCGTGTCTGGCAGGGCTGCTATAATTAAGAGTCTGTCAGCGTTTCCATTATAAACCCAAATTTTAAGAGGTTTTTAACTCACATTGTTTTAAATCACATTGGGCTGAAACTTGCTGTACAAAATGTCAGACCAGATGTGTGTGTGTGTGTGTGTGTGTGTGTGTGTGTGTGATGTTGTTTTTCCTTTTATTTATCCCTCCCCCTGCCCAAAGAAGCAAATAGGTGAGGCTTGTTTGTGATTGGGTGTGATTGGGTGTGAAAAACTTGTCCTGAAAAAATTATTCCCTTCTTAAAAGAAAAGGAATCAAAGAGGAGTGCAGAAAATTAAGTTTGATATATCTATATCTATATTTGGGGGGGGGGTTGTCCTGATTGTATTTTTTCCTTTAGAAGTGCTCTTCTTTGGGAAACCAGATTTGTGCAGACCCAAAAAACAGTATTAAAAAAATGAATCTTTCAATATTGGATTCTTGATATTGGTTTGTTTGGAAGATATCTGATTATGTAGGCTGCTGGAGATGATGGAACTATCTTGCACTGTATTCTTAACTGTTCAGTTGCTCTAATATTTGGGGTGATCTTTTTGAAGTCACCATCCTTGGTGGGAATCACTTTTAGGTTAAAATTAGCTCTTATAATAGGGTTGCCTGATCAAAGCCTTATTGGTCTCTGGGGCAAATTAGTAGAATTTGAATGGTCAAGTTGGTTTCATTCACATGGTAATAGGATTTATTCACTTATTCACTCCAAAACCATTTATTGAGCATCTACTGTATATGAATTTTATATGTTTTTAAAGCAGTACATTGGACTGGCTTTATTGTCCAACACCTGTCTTTAATGTCAATGGTAGGGAACCAAATTAAATATTTTACCTAGTAGTGTTAATAACCAGAACTCCCTCTTGTCTTCAAAAGGGCCTCCTACTTAAATGGTGAGACTGCTTCCCCCTACCCATACATTATTGACTCAGCACACATCAGCCCAGTCTAGAGGCAAGTATAGACTTATTTAGAGCAGATTCAGCTTTCTCCTTCTTTCTTTCCCCCCCTTTCTCCCTTTCTTCCTCACTGCCTCCCTCCCTTCTTCCCTCCTTCTTTCCCTCCCTACCTCCCTTCTTTCTTTTCTTTCTTTTTTTTGGGCAGGACAATCAGGGGGATGAAGTAGCCTGCCAGCCAGCTAAAGGCCTAGGGAACCTCTAGAGAAATGCCAAACCAACTGTTTCCCCAGGAACTTTCTGGGGGATGTCTGCCCTTGCATAAGGTGTAGACACTACTCGCCAGGGGCCTCCTTAGGTCCTCAGTTCTGGATGACAGTGGCAAGAAAGGGGGAAGAAATGTTACAGAGAGATGGGGGTTGAGGGAGGCTAGGAAGAAGAGGGGTTTGTGGCCCATTCTTTTCACCTTTCCCTTTAGGGGACCCACATAAAGTCCACCCCCTTTCTCACACACAACCTCCTCCTTTTTTAAAATCAATTTTTTCTTCATCTTCAAGACACCCTAGACCCCCACCCTCAAGTATTCGGAATGCAAAACCTATGTCAAGTATAGAATCTAATCCCAAGTTTTATTTTTATCAAGCTGACTGCCCATTCTCTATTTTCTGAGCTGCTATTAGGCCAAAAAGAAGAAAAAGAAGAAGGGGAGGAGGGGGAGAAGGAGGAGGAGAAGGGAGAGGAGGGAGGGGAGGAAGAAGAAGAGGCAAAGGGAGAAGGAGAAGGAGGAAAGAGGAAAGAAAAAGAAGGAAAGAAAAAAAGAAAAGAAAGAGAAGAAAAAAGAAAAAAGGAAAAAGAAAGAAGTCCAAAGTAAGGTGGGACTGATTGTAACAATTTTTAACCATTCATTCAATCATTCATTTATTTATCTTTAAGCCTATAAAGGTGTTTCCCCCTAAAGGCAGACAGTGAATATTTTATTTTAATCTTGTAGTTTCCATCGAGACAGACCTTTAACCCTTCATTCTCCAGCTCCGC
Organism: Mustela nigripes; assembly: GCF_022355385.1. NCBI lineage: Eukaryota > Metazoa > Chordata > Mammalia > Carnivora > Mustelidae > Mustela > Mustela nigripes. Next base: position 61,743,171 of record NC_081563.1, read on the forward strand.
CCGAGTCCCCCGCACCAGGCGATCCTCCGCGCGAGGGCTGGGACTGTATTAAGTCTCCCTCTTGGAGCTGTTTGTTGACCACATTCACGTTCAGAGCCCTGGAGCTAAAAGCACTTTACACCATAAAATAAAAGCACTGTCTTTTTTTCTAAAAGGTTACGTCTGGAGGCCACGCGGCTCATACTTCATACCGAAAACTACTGAAAGGACTATGAAATCCTCTATGATTTACACTCTCTCTCTGCATTAGGGTATAGATCTACTCGACTCTAAAAATACGGTGGGTTTCTAACCGACGTGAATATATGTGCATTATTTCAGAAAGTCTGTTAGAAAACTTGTCAACACATTATAAAGCATAAACCAGGACTTGGCTATTAAGTACGGAGATCAGAGGCAGAATATATACTGCAGGAAGTCCTGGGGACTCTCCTCCGCGGGCAAGATAAAAAGGGGGAGGAGGGGAGAGGAGGGGTCGTCTGTTGGCCTGGAGTTTACATTCAGTGTCTTCACCAAAGGTTTGGGAAAGAGCCCACGGAGCGTAATTAACAAAGGTTCCACAGCTCCAAATTAAGTTAACTGAATGGCCAGAAAATAATTTTAACGTTGTCATAATTTATTACTTTCTAAAAGCCACTTTGGGAAGGTAAATATACTTATTGTGTATCCAAGTGTGCGCTTTTAAAGTGACCTTTCACCCCTCTACAAAAGCATTTGCATCATTAATCAATACTTTTGTAATATTTTTAAACCTCTTAAAACAACACATTTTTCTTTCTTTAACACACATACAAACCCTCCTCCTCCTCCCACTTTTGAGCGCTTTAGCGAGCATCCAGCGGCAATGAAGGAGGGGGCGTCACTCTGACCCGCAAGCACGAGGGACCGGCAGTGGCGGTCCGCTACGAAGAGGGATCAAATGCCAATACACAGCCCCAGGTTTTCTGGACTGGGTGAAATCAGGCTGGGGGAGGGGCGGGAGCGCAGGGCAGTTCCTATTTCACTCTGGGCATTTTATGGTGGTGAAATTAAACATATGTTAATGGTGGAAACGTCGCTGCTTACCTCTCCTTTGGCACCTAGGGAAAGCAGCTGCAAAACTGGGTTTTTAATGTAGGTTTTAAGATGTGGTTTTGGAAGGAACCCCCTGGAATGTGAAACAAGTGCAATAACATAGCAGATCTACTTGTAACTAAGTGCTTAATTTCCTATGATTTTTTTTTAAAAGAAAATCAATAAAATGTTGCCAGTTATTTATTGGAAATAACAACAGATAGCAGCCCTGATAGGGTGCCCGTGTTAGAGAGCACACAATTGTGTAATGAATTGTAATTCAGAAGACTGTTAAATGTGAACCACAGAACCTTTCAGAGGTAATAAAGTCATTACTTTTTACACTACAGCCAACCCTGAAAAGCTTTATACACACCATTATATATAAATCATACATATATATTTCCACAACACACATTCACCCATTTATATACCTTCTCTATATATGGACTTTTATGGATGGATGGGGGAAATACTTAAATTTGAAAAACTCGGTTCCAAAAGAATCTGAATCACTGTTGTTACTTGAAGAGGCTTTTATTTTATTTATTTATTTTACAAAGACCTCCCAGTTGCACTTTATTCTTCCCTCTCCTCACCTTCCCTCCAACCATTCTTCTCCACGCCGACCCCCTCCTGTGCAATGACACTCTTTTGGTTGCTCTGAGGCTAGTTTAAAAAGACAAAGAAGATGAAGAAGATGAAGAAGAAGAAGAAGAAGAAGAAAATGAAGCGGAGGAGGAGGTGTAGAAGGGGGAGGAGGAAGGGGAGGAGGAGGAGGAAGGAGGAGGAGGAGAAAAGGAGGAGAACAGAAGGAGGAGGAGGAGGCAGGACAAGAACAGGAAGAAGAAGAAAAAAGACAGTAGTGGGAGATGCCGACCTGCTCTGAAGAACTCATGAAAAAGGGGAAATAGTGTAACCCACACATTACAGAGCTTTCCTACAAGTTAATCTTCCTGCTTTTTAAACAGGATTTGAGTGCTCCCCCCCCCCCCAAAGCTGGAGAGAAACAATAACAACAAAACACATTTACGCAACGCAGTTCAGCACACATTTCTCCTCCTGTTGAGCATCAAAACCTCTCTGCCTTCCTTAGTGGGGCCCGAAGCTTCGCGGAGCCAGGCAAGCCAGTCATTTTCTAATAGGTTTGAAACTTTACTAAGACAACACGAGAATAAACAGCCGCTCACCGGCGCGGCGGGGAGTGGGTGCGCGCTTGCAAGCCGGAGGCTTCATCTTAAGGCAATAAAGCCCCCAGCCAGGTGGGGGAAACGACGGAAACGACGTCCCTAAGACTGAGGAGGGGAAGAGAAGACGCGAGGGGTTGTGGAGCCGCTTGGAGGAGAGGGAAGGAAGGCTCCTCGCTCTGCAGACACACACTCACACACGTCCACCTGCAGCTCCGAGTCTCGCGGACCGCAGCGACCCGCCTCCACCCCGCACCCTCCGTGCCTCCTTCAGACTTGAGTCCGTTTGCCTCTCCCCTCCCCTGCCCTTCCTGATTTGGAATCGCAACGCGGTCTCGGTGGCTGCGGCAGCGGCGGCTGAGGCTACAGGGTGGCGCTGGCAGGCGGGGAGGCTGGGAGGCGGGAGACGCCGGGGGACTTTGCAGACACGTTTCTGAATAAACTTTCCAATCGCAGGGGGTGCTGTTGCTGTACATTTTACGTAAAACTGAAAGTATCCCACGCCAGAGTGAAGCCCGCTTTTTGACAGCGGCAGCACGCGCGCGCGCGCGCGCGCGTCTGTGTGTGTGTGTGTGTGTGTGTGTGTGTGTGCGCGCGCGTGTGCGCGACCGAGCGCGTGTGTGCATTAAAGAGACAGGAGTTTATTTCCAACAGGTCTTCTTTAATTTCCCGGGAACGTCTGTGGAAAGGCCGGAGGGGCCGGTAGGCGCCAGGGTTTGCGCCTTGGCTCTGGGTGCCTGAGCAGCGCGGCTTTGACCCAGGGCGGTCACCCCACCACCGTGGTCTCCCCAGCTGCTCCTGAGAGCCAGTCGCTCTCTCTTCATTCCCCATTTTCTTTCCCCGGGTAACAGCACAGGACTAGTTGTGCCCTGCCTGTAAGAAACATTTTTCTTTCCGTTCCTCTGTGCTTTAGCAGTTGCTTTTGAGTGGGAGGGGGTGTGTCCATCCCTGGGACCCGGCTCGAGGACCTCCCGCGGCGCCGGGAGCCGGTTCCCAGGGACTGGAACTCTCGGGACTGCCGGCGCTTTGTCCTCTGGCCCGCGGCCGCTCCGTGAGGTGGACGCCTCGGCGCCTTCCTCGCCCCGGGCCGCGGCACTCCTCTCTGGAGGCTGGAACGTGTCCCCTAGTCTGGCTCCTCGTTCTTTATTCCTTGGTCTCTATCTTTGCGACCCTTGGAAGCCCCGAGTCCGTGCTCCCAGTTTCATTCAGACCCAAAGGCTTGTCAGGGCGCTCAGATCCCAGCTTCCCCCCACCCCCCACCCCCGCCTCGCCCCCGGCTCGGCCTTGTGGGTGCCCTCCAGCTCTGGCCTGCGCCGCCTCCCTCGCCCTAGCCCCCTCTCTCCAGGCTGCCCCGGCACCTAGAGGCCCCGGAGCTGCCTTTCCGGGCCCGCAACCCTCCAAACTTGGGCTGGACTCCGTTTTGCCGCGCGCTTCCTCCCGCCTCCCCTTCCCCGCTGCGGAGCAGTAACTTGGAGGCTCAGCTCTCAACTTCGGGTGATTTTTCTTTGCTATCCTCTCCTCAGGCAAAGTTTCCCGAGCGCAGCCTCCAAGCTCCTGGCTTTCACTACGGCCCCGGGCGTCCGCACGCGGGGAGCGAGCGCGGCAGCCGCTCAGCGGTGAGGGGAAGTGGGTGTGCGCACGGAGGAGGGTGTCCGGGAGTAACTCTACCTGGCTTCCCTCCGCCCGCGCTTCCCGGGACCCAGGCTGCAGACTAGCCGTACACTCGTGCTTTTTTTTTTTTTTTTTAAAGTAATCTTTCATTTTAGGGTCCGCGTCCGGGGCGGGGGGAGCAGGGCGCACGTCTCGCCGCCCCCACCCTGCTCCCCCCCAACCCCGCCGCCCCTTTCTTCTCTCCCGGCCACGCTGCCGCCACCGCGCTAGCTGCGGCCACTGGTGAGCCCGAGGCCCCAGCGCCCCCTCCCCTCCGCCCGCCCCTCCCCCGGGGGCCGCGTCTGGCGTCTGCGGAGCCCCCCGCCCCGCACCTCCCCCGCCCCGCACTGGCCATTGGCTTGTCCTGGTCTCTTTTTCATGTCCAGCCCCTGATGTGTGTCCATTGGTGTGAGCTTCCCCTTCCCTCCTCCCCTTCTCTCCTGCTCGCCCTGCCCATGTTTTGTGTGTCTCTGTCCATCCAGACTCCTGACGTTCAAGTTCGCAGGGACGTCACGTCCGCACTTGAACTTGCAGCTCAGGGGGGCTTTTGCCATTTTTTTCATCTCTCTCTCTCTCTCTCTCCCTCTATCTCTCTCCTCTCTCTCTCTCTCTTTTTTTTTTTTTTTGCTTAAAAAAAAAAAAAAAGCCATGACGGCTCTCCCACAATTCATCTTCCCTGCGCCATCTTTGTATTATTTCTAATTTATTTTGGATGTCAAAAGGCACTGATGAAGATATTTTCTCTGGAGTCTCCTTCTTTCTAACCCGGCTCTCCCGATGTGAACCGAGCCGTCGTCCGCCCGCCGCCGCCGCCGCCGCCGCCGCCGCCCGCCCCGCAGCCCACCATGTCTCGCCGCAAGCAAGGCAAACCCCAGCACTTAAGCAAACGGGAATTCTCGCGTAAGTAACCCAATAATAGTAATAATAATTATTAATAATCACGAGAGCGCGCAGGACGAGAAGTAAGAGCGAGGGGGAGAGAGGGGTGTGTGCATGCATTTTTAAATTTTTTCACGAGATGAACCTCCAAGAGTCGGGATAAAAGAGCTTAAAGGGAGGAAAAAAACAAACAAACAAACAAAAAACAAACCTCCTCCTATCCCGAACCACAGCCGTACGTACACTTTTGGGATAGCACGCACCTTTTAATTTTTATTTAATTTACAAAAATTTGACTCCTCCTCTTTCATGCTTTCTATTGCTTTATTTCGCTTTTCGATAAGGAATGCAATGATTTCCCCTCCAATTTTGCAAAATAATGAACAATGCTATGGATGCGAACAACTCTCTTGCAAACCTAGAGGAGGGAGCTGAAGGGGAAAAGGGGGGTTGCTTGCACTCACCGAAGGAAGGAAAACGGGGCGGGAGGAGGGGGCCCAAGCCAAAAAAACAATTCCCTGGGAGAAAAGAGGTGAGACTGGCCCTCGGACAGCAGCGCGCTCACGGTCAAGTGTGCATCTGGAGGAAAGTAGTCATCTCCACAATAGTGAGAAAGTGGGATTGTGGGAGGGGGCCCCCCGGCGCTCTGGAGTCTGCTGAGTGTGGAGAGGGGCCGCGGCGGCCGGGAGAGCTTGGCGACCGGGAAGGACGAGAGTCTCGGCCGGCGCTGCCGCCTTTTGTTCCGTCCCGAGGTGGGTGTTTGTCCCGCTGCCTTTTGTGCGGGCTCCTCGCGCTTGCCCTTCCGCGCCTCCGCCGCCGAAGTGCAGGAGCAAGGGCCCGGGGCAAGCGGGAGATGGAGGGAGGGCGCTCGAGCGGCAGCCGCCTGGGTTCCTGCTGCCCGCCCCTCCCCGCCGAACCTCAGTGGCGGCGAAAAGACGTGAAAAATAAGATAAAAATAAAAACAAAAATAAAACAAGGCAAGAGGATGTAAAATTTCTTGCCCCCAAACAGAAGCCAAACGCTCAGCCAGCCGTTTTCTGCGACGCTCTCCTCTTTGACTCCCCCACCCCCCCCCTTGCAAAAATCTCAATCTCTATTAGAGGGGGGAAAATACAATTACCCCCTTCCTAAAACCCTTTTAGTTGCAAACTTAGAGCGCCGTCGGCTAGGAGAGGGAGCGAGGAACTCCCTCCTCTTACTATTTTTTGGAAGATTTTCAAAAAAAGTGGAAGTGGATTTTGATTGGGAAAAATCTCGTGTCTGAATGTTTACAAGCACCGCGTGTGCGGGAGCCTCCTGCCAACAAACAGACAGAGGACCGAGCGCGGCGCGGCAGCCCGGGAGCGGGCGGCGGCGGCGGCGGGGCCTCGCCCGGGCCTCGCCGGGCCTCGCCGCGCCCCCGCCCTGCTCGGGATCGCCCACCCCGCGCCAGCAGTCTGCCAGCCCGCACAGCGGCAGGCCGAGCGGCGACTCCGCGCCAGCCGGGTCCACAGTGCACTCTCGCCCCCAGCACAATGCCCAGACGTCCTCCCAGCCCACCAGACTGCGAAATCGGTTGGGGAGAAACTCAGCTTTGCGAAGCATTTTTATTTTTCAAAGCAACTGAAAAAGCACTCTGCTCCCCCCTACCCCACCCCCCGACGTTCTTGTCCGCAGCTCCGGACCGCGGGGAGGTCACCACGTGCTTTCCTTGCCCCGCTCCCACCGGGTCTGGCCGCTAGCCCCAGCCTCCCGAGCTCTGCCTGGCCAGGTGTGTGTGTGTGGAGGGGGGGGGGGGGGGGGGGGGGGGGGGGGGGGGAGTGGGGGTTGGGGAAGTGGGCAGAGTAGTATGTGCGAGTATGTTTTGGGGGAGTGTTGGATCTCCGTACTCCGAGCACCCCACCCTTCAGTTCCTGCCCTCTAACCCGGGCCGTCTTGGTCAGTGGTGGTGGCGGTGGTCCTTTTGAGCCTTTATGGGGGTGGTGGGTGGATTACTGGGTCCTGGCTAACTGAGTGCGTCAGGAAAGGCGGGCGGTGGGCACTTAGGAAAGTTTGGCAGCCGGGGAAAGAAAGGCGTGAGAGGGCCCACATTCCTTCCCCTCCTCATTCGTGACCCTTATTTTAATTTTTGATGCAATTTAAAACCATCACTTACACGCTGTTTTATATTTATTAAAGGGTTGGGGGTGCGCATAAGGAGTTGAATTTTTCACTAGGCCCTGGAACTTGTCACACACTTCGGAAGCTCCCCCGCCCCGGCACGTTGCGGGGCCCTCCCTCTCCCCACCCCCGCGCATCCCTCCCTCTTCGCTCTCCCCCGCCCCCCACTCCCCCGACCGCGCCGGATGCGGAGCAGACGCGGCGCGCGGCGGTGTGAAGTTACAGCCCGGCCAGGTACCGGCGGGAAGGAAGGGCAGTGTTCGCAGGACTCGGGAAAGCCGGGCCCTTCTTCGGAAGGATGCACTGGGGCTCAAAGGACGGACTAAGGCGTGCAGTCCGGGCTGCTCCCCTGTCCCCCACCCACCCCGGGTCCATCTCTGAACACTCCAAGCTGGGTGGGTTTAGCCGGCCTCTCGCCTAGTCTCAGTGCGGTCTTTGGGTTAAAGGACTAGTATGGAGGGGGTGCGGGGGCTGCTTCTTTCTCATTTTCTGGGTGCGCAGAGGGGGCGGGAGCCATTCCGGTCTTCAAGACCCCCCCTCCCCCCAGTCCTCCGCTTCTTGGGCTGACTGAGCCATTCGGTCGCTAGGAGGCAGAACAAGATCAAGAAAGCTCAGCGAACTTGAACCTGTACCAGAGCCTCCCCCACTCTGCGTTTCTCCGCCTGGGAGGGACGAGCTTTGCGAGGGTGGGGGTGGGGGAAACGGACGGTTAGGCAGAATTCCCTTTCTCCCCCCATCACCCCTTATGTCTTTGTTCTTCATTTTGACTTTAAAAATGCTTCTGGCCAGGGCTGCGGAGAGGCGCTGGGAGCGCGGCTGACAACCCGGTGCGCCGGGCGCTGAGTGGGGTGCAGTTTTCTCTTTGGGGGCAGGCATTTTTGGTAGGGGGGAAAGGAGTATGCACTCTCAGCCTTCGAGGCAAGGCCAAAGGGCGGGCTCGAGCAAGTTTGCACTTAGTCTCCCGATTCACTTCTACCCCCACACCCTCGCGCAAAGCACGGACAACGGCGGCTACGGCGGGCTTGCACCGCGGTCTGCAGCCCGACACTTGGCTCCCCCGCCTCCTGCAGCTCTCGCCTCAGAGCCCGAAATCACAACAATAGTAATAGTTATCATAATGATGCGGGCTAGCAGCATCATTAATAATGAATAACCGCAGCCGCCGCCGCGCTGCGCACACTCGTGCCCGGAATTGCGGGAGAAACGCATTTGCAGAGGTTCCCCCAAAGTAAAAAGTGTGAGCCTGGGGACACAGAATGAATTTCAGGGCCCGCGCTTGAGGTGTGTGTGTGTGGTGATACCGAGACTACACCAGGTTAACCGGCCGAGTTTCCCAAGCCCCACTTCCCATTTCTCCAACTGGCGGGGTCTGGGAACAGTGCTCACGCTGAGGCAGGGTGGTACCGCGGTGGACGCGGCAGTAGGGGCCCCTGGCTGCCGGTCGCCTCCGGCCTGGCCCGAGCCCCACGGACCGGCAGCCGCTGCTGCACGTGTCTGCAGCGAGTGCTGCCGGAGACTGCAGCCAGCAAGCGGCTTGCTTTGTGCCTCAGAGTCCCGGCGCCCAACTTCACTTTCTGCAAAGTCCGCCCCCGCCGGGTCCCCTGCCCCGGGCCTGTCGCCCTAGCCTTCGCTTTTGTTTCTTTGCTTTTCCTCTCGGCATTTCAGACTAGGTTTGCTTCCTTACCCTGTTAAGACAATCAAAAGGAAGGACTTGGAAAGCAAACTTGAAGGCATACCTCCTTTCCCCCCTCCCATTCCCCCAGCAGCCCTCGTTTCTCTTGCTCCTTCCCTACATTTCTTCTAAAGCTTTTTTTTTTTTTTTCCTTCTTTAAATTTATTCCTTTACAACTGCACAGAGGAAGGAGATCTCAGTCAGCCGCTGGGGCATTGAGACGTTCCAGTCTGTTTTGCTGTTTTAACGCAGAAGCATTTTATTTTCCATTTCTTTCTCCTCTTGTAGAGAATTCGCAGCTAATTATTATGATTATTTGCCCACTCCCTTCCACTTCAATCCTGGACTCCCCGCTTTGTAGCGGGAGGTTTAGGCCGGAGCTTAGAAACGATGGTATTGTGGGGGCGAAGGAGGATGGAGTTGAATTGAGGGAGGGGGTAAAATGGCTGAGGTTAGGAATGTTTTTAGGGAAAGAGGAATTTGCATTAAAATACAGAGAAATTATCAGATGCCCAGAAAGGAAATGTTGATTACCACTGAGAAAAGATGTCAATGCAAATCAGTAGACTACACCAAGAGATTTGTATTTTCATATTTTCTTTGTGCCCCACTTCGACTCATTTTTAATAATATAGCAGCAATAATAAGAACACCTTTTGGTATTTCTCTGAACATTACTAGCCAAATGTTTTGCAAGAAGCCCGATGTTAGACATATTTCATACATTAGGATATAATTCTTGTTAATTAGCAATAATTTACGTTAAGAGCATAGAAAATGTTGAGGTTACAGGTTTTATATCTGTACATTTGATCATCTTGTTATTTTCAAGAACTTTGCCTCCTATAAAATTAATTAGGTGAAATGTGGAGGTGTAATCAGCAACCTCTGAATTACCACTTCATTTCCTGGTTTTGATTGTAAATCAGTTCAGTCACTACATTTAGAAGACTTTAACCAAGTCTGTTTGCACCGCATTACCTTTAACTATTTGATACCTAGGAGAATATTTCCTTTTGCTCCTAAATAATATTTCCACTTTCAGAAATATATCAGGCCTTGGAGATTTAAAAAAAAAAAAAAAAAAAAAAAAGAATCTTAATGGTGGAGTTCAAAAAAAAAATTTTTTTTTTTTTGCAAAGGTTCTACGTAGTACTAACTTTAATGAAGCAAAATATATTATCTCTGAGTCTTTCTTCAATCTGTGAACCTCAGCACTTGTAATTAATGCTCAACAACAACAACAAAAGCCACATTTGTTGATGGATTAAAAACCTTTAATTCAAATAGCAGGGATCTTGGAGATGACTTACTTATTCGGTTCCTCTCTTGGTCAAAATGAAAGCAAATGTAGGAGAAAAATGACATAGAGGCATAATGCAAAAGCACTTCCGTTTATCTCCTTTTATTTGAAAAGCGTGCATGTAGTATTCTGTATTTATCTTTTGGTCAGTATGTTGGGCAAAGAAACATAAGTGCTTACCTTGCTGTCTTTATTAGTGGGAATATAACCTTCATATTCCTGTGGTGACCTTATGTTAAATTAGTAGGAGTACCAGAGGCTAGAAATTATGACATGTCCTACTTGAGCACAGGTGCAGCTAGGCAGGGCTCTCTCAATATTATTTCACCCAGCACATCTGGGAGTTACTCCAGATCTTCCCCCTCAATATTCAGCCTGGGTAGGGTTGAAATAAATTTAACCTGAGTTCACTGGATTTTTGCACTTTATCAAAATCGGTTCCAATATTCTACACTCAAATTAAAATCTATTTTTTGATTCTCTGTGGCTTTAAGTTCATTAAATGTGAAATTGGCAGCTTGCTAAAGAAGGTCAGACTGATTAACTGTTTAAGACTTGTACATTTTCTGCTTCAGTTTTATTAACTGGCAGCATCCTGGATGTGTTTTTTATTTTGTGATTTTTTTTTTTTTTTTTTGGCTAGAGTAAGCATATAGTTTCAGGAGCAGAGACTTACCAACTCTTTTTTTCCCTTTGGAAGGTTAAAAAATGATAGAAGCTGTTCAAATGAGATGCTAGAGTATTTTGGTGCAAAGTTAAAAAAAAAAAGGAAACAGGAATGAAAGACATATCTACCTTGTTATACCGTCCACTGGTGATTATGTGTGTAGAAATAGTCCCATAATGAAGCGTTTTGGAGCTCATTCAGAAAATTAGTCAACTTTGACAACATTAGGCGAAGTATTTCAAGTCTAAAGAAAGGACTTCTCAGCCTTGTTCTGAAATGTGGCGTTTGCTTGACCATTCTGATTTTTACGTGATGGAGGCCACCAAGTGCAAACATGTTTAGAATATTTTAGGCATTCCTTTCTTCCGAATGAAAAAATGACTAATTGGCTTATTTTCTTAAGTACTCAAAAGTATCCCATTTAGCTAATGTGTCTGAGAAGAATTGCCAGTGAATTTGGTATTTCTTTGATTTTGTGGCACTGCTGAGTGTAAGATCAGAAAGGTTTTTGGCAGTATGAATTATGCTGTGTTATGATTATTATTTAGATCCGTTTCACAGGTGAATGCAGTCGTTTTCTTATTATGGCGGTGTACATGTGGCACATTTTCTGTGTGATATAGTAGCTTTCTAATTTATGTAGTTATGTCTCTGTGTACTTTGGAGTATATACATTCACACACAAAGGGTACGTGTATTTATTCACCTCCCCTTTTATTCTCTGGCACAATGGACAACTTAGTCTCTACGAAAAAAGAAACAAATTTGGTTTCAGTCCATGTTTTTACCAGTTTGGGGGGTAGTTATTATTTAAGCTTTCTTTATATTCCCTGCCTTAAGGATTTATTTAACAGTTAACATTGTTTCTAAACTCTCAAACCAGATACAGTTTATAGTGTGTGTGTGTGTGTGTGTGTGTCTTCTCAGGAGTTAGGCAAATCAGAGAGTTTTCTTTAAGTATATGATGATTTGCCTCATTGATAAATTTGCTTTCTTGTTGATAACCTTCATATCCTTATATGTTTTAGGTGCTCATGGTTTCTGGGTAATATATGAAGGAAACCAGAAACACTTTATTTAATGTGGCGGGATGGGGTGGGGTTGAGAATGTATTTCCCCTATTTCTCTCTTCTCTGGCGCTCTAATAATTGTGCTTTTGTTTCTCCAACCACAGCCGAACCTCTTGAAGCCATTCTTACAGATGATGAACCAGACCACGGCCCTTTGGGAGCTCCAGAAGGGGACCATGACCTCCTCACGTGTGGGCAGTGCCAGATGAACTTCCCATTGGGGGACATTCTTATTTTTATCGAGCACAAACGGAAACAATGCAATGGCAGTCTCTGCTTAGAAAAAGCTGTGGATAAGCCACCTTCCCCTTCACCAATCGAGATGAAAAAAGCATCCAATCCCGTGGAGGTTGGCATCCAGGTCACGCCAGAGGATGACGATTGTTTATCAACGTCATCTAGAGGAATTTGCCCCAAACAGGAACACATAGCAGGTAAATGAGAAGCAAGGAGAAAAGCTGTTTGCATGTTTTCTTTTCATTTTCAGAGGTGCTGTAGCCAAAGCACTAAGGAGTGGTGAAGTGCTTTCTGTATTTCTCCAGGTGAACTGTCCATGACAGCCCTGTAATGTTAAAATAATCATTCCTATTGCTTCCGTCCAGAACACAAAAAAATAAATATTTTCCACTTCACTGAGTCAGATGTAGGTGCTACACACATCTGATACCCTCTATCTGGGTCTACTGATGCTGAATTTCTCTTCCTTTTTTTCTCCCCTTCTCATTTTTAAGTGTTGAACCTTACTATATCCGGCCCAGTTTCCACTGTCCATCTCTAGCCATGGTGACCAGTTGGAGGCAAAAGTGGCCACACAGACATTTGGTAGTTCGGCCGATGACCTCTTTGATTCAGAATACCTAGTCAGACCTCCCTAGGGGTACAGGTAGTCCTCAAGGCTTCCATGAAGTGGGGTGGGCTGGCAGGGTGTTTTGGAGTGGGTAGAAAGAGTTAACTGAGCTTCAGGGCTAGCCTTGGATCCATATTGGCTGTCAGCCCGTATGGGGCTGTAATTAAACACAGCCCCGTGGTGGGATGACACCGTGACCTTGACTTTAAGATGCCATTTTCGACTGGCCAGGCCAGAGTAGAGAGGGCAGTTGCTGAAGCGCACAGACATGCTTACTCGAAAAGTTTAAGGGCATGTTGGAAATTTCAAAAGGTTGGTTTGACAGGAACGGCTGCTCCCTGCATCCTGCCTCCTCAGCTAAATGATAAATGCTTCTCTGTGCTCTCTCTTGTCTCTGATGTGGTTTTGACAGATGTATCTTGATTTTGTTTGTGGTTTACACAACCACATGTCACCCTTACAAATGTCCAGTCCAGACTTCCCCTGTTTCTGCTATAACACAATGTAAAAATTCTCTTGGAAAAATACATACACATATTCAGCAGCTCTCCTTCCTTCGGTTAATTTTAGCAGAGAAGTAGCTAGGTGTGTGGGTTTCTGAGCAGCTCACGGGGAAAAGGAATTAGTGGCTAACAGAGGGACTTAAATCCCTACTCTAAGTGATAAACAGCAACCCTATATAGTCACCCTTAAAACGTGTTTTTGTGAAACAAAAGTGGTTTAACACTCAAGACAGAGTGAATGCAGAATATGTGGTGACAAAAATGCCAAGCCTGTTGGTGGATCCCTTTCTTCTGTTTCCCCCTGCCCCCTCCCGTAAAAGGCAGAAGGTTTGTTCAGTTTTAGGAAAGATAGTGCATATAATCAATTGATTCACTGAAACTTGTCTTTCTGACCTAGTTTGACCACAGAGTTGAACTGTAGTAGGTCAGTGGTCCAGAGGGGATTAAATGTCGTATTATTTTTCCTTTCCCCCTCTGAATTTGATCATTAAAATCAAACGTGGCATTTTCTTTCTTTCTTCTTTTTCTTCTTCTTTTTTTAATGCTTCCTGTAATAACCCTCAGATACTTTTCGTTTAGTGAAATGAGAAATCTGTACCAGAGAAGCTGCATTTACAAAATATTTTTCTAGAATCCGCCACAGTTAGCTTATGTGACATATAGGTTAAGATTTCATACCCCCGCTCCCTGTTCACGCCACCCCCCCCTCCCCAGTAGGATATGGCAATGACCATTTCCATGTGCTGTCTTGTGACTGGAAGGAAAACGTAAGGCATGATTAATGAAGCAAGAGCAGGCGGAAGGGGATTTGTCGTCTTCGGATATCCAAAGCCTTTCTAAATCACCAAATATGGAGTAACACTTGCGTGATGTAACATTGTATTTACATATCGAGCTGCTCGTTTAAAAGACAAAACACAGTGTCTGTCAAGCAGGAATTAAAACCACACTTCTTACTGAGGTCCCAAATAGGTTATTCACTCTCAGATTAACCAGCTCCAAAATTCTGTGCTTCTGTACTTAGAAGAGGAATCTAAACGCTGGGGGAAAGGCACTATAGTGAAAGCTTTTTACTTTGTTGTGAATCTACATAAGGAAAGAAAAGATATTTTCCTTAACTTCTGGTTGTCGTGAAGGTTTTTTTTTTTCTTAAAATCTAGTGTAATAGCAGAGCCTAGAGAAGCACCCCACCCTGCCAAAAACAAGAATGAAAACAAACCCAAAAGAAAGAAAAAAGAAAGTAAATTTAAAATATGTTTTTTAGAGTGCTAATACTAAATGATTTCACTGAGATGAAAAGCAGTGTAAGGTAGCTAAGATATTCAATGGGCGCACCAGCGCTGCAACCCAGGTGAGGTAAACCTTTCATGCACAAATAATTACAAAGCCTTGATTCCTTTCATTGTGTTTAATCACCTGTTCCCACCCTGGAACTGGCTGAACATAAATAGCGTGGTCACATCTCAAAGCGAGATGTCAGTAAGTAGAATCACAACTTCTCATAATTCAAGTAATGAATTAAGAGTTTCCTATGGTGAAATAACATTCTACCATTGCACATAAATTAAGATGCCCTGGCCTTCAGGTGTCTCTGAAGGGAAGTATTGGAAGATGGCTGTGCACTATTACTAGCCCATTTCTCTCCAGCATGTCTTCCGAGTTCCAAGTCTGCTTTTCTTTTTATGGCAAGGAAGGAAACAATAAGAATAATCACTCAGTAGATATTTGAATTGTGTCACAAAAAAGAAAGGAGAAGCAGTGCTCCGTATTAGGAGAGAGATCTATTGATGAATCTCTAGAAGAATATGTTTGGCAACCACATAAAAGTAGTCATTTAAGAGCGCTGTGTAGGAAAGGCTTTATTAAAGTGATGTAAGTTGGATTTGAGCTCACTGTGCTCTGTGCCATTTTATAGGCAGGAAGCAGGAATAAAACAGTGACAGATTTTCTTAAGATAAATAAAGCTTAGAATTTGGGGGCTTTCAGATAGGAGAATAAGGTAGAGTTCTTTAAATCCTTAGTAAAGTGATATGCATTTTGACTGGACACAGGCCTCTCCAAGATGAGTGTTTTTTTAGAAGGGATGATTTTTACCTGGCTAATAGAAGGGGCTGGGCTCTAGTACTTCCCACCTGTACGTGCATTAACACATCGCTGTTAATCGGGTTGCTTTTTCATTTCATTCAGATATTCAAAATATTGTGTGACTGTGATCCATTGAGACCATTGCAATAGTACCCGTTTAACTGGAAATGAGCAGGTTATATTATGGGGGGCCCAGTGCATATATTTGTGGGTCAGATACTCACCATGAGGTATGAGTAGCCTGTGACTGGCAGTGAGGCCTTTTAATAGGGGTGTTGCTGTGTTTTCTAGTCTCCTATTTTATGATGGGGGAAATACTCCTCAAAGAGTAGTGAGTGGGAAACTGCTGTTCAGTTACAGAAAAGGCCAAAAATATAATCCCACAATGTCAGATTTGAGGTTTTGGCTTATTATGCACAGAAATCTTCAAATTAGGATTGGGCTGTCATGAAGTTAGCTTTTTAAGAGAATGGGAGAAAATATGACCAGTGCTATAAAATGTAGTCAAGTCTACTGCCATTGATAAATACTATTTTTTTCTCCTTAAAATCATAAGCATAGGCCTTTATATCAGGGTATTTCAAAATTATTTGCTTAGGCAATATACCTCATCACTGGATAAGAATATGTAAGATAATTACTCTAATGGTGGGAGAAATACTAATTCAAAACAGAAATACAGCAGCATGTTACTTAAAGGTAAATCAAGTATAACATACTTAAGCTTTTCAGAATCTAGCAAATCAACTAGCCTTTTCCTTTTGTACCCGTTCTAATTCTTTCCCTAGCTCAGACTGGATTTGGGAAAGTATTTGTGTACCTCATGGTGTAATTGTAAATGAGACTATAAGTTATAGTATCCTAGTATGACTACTTATTCTTAATTTCTCTTTATTCATGTGATTCTGAATAAAAACCACTGACTTCTGAAGTGAATTTTTAGCATGGTAGCTGAAAAAGCAAACAGCAAATAAAAAAACAAAGACAAAACAAAAAAAACACTAATGTGCTGGTGAACATTTTACTTACCTTTTGAATCCAGAGAATAGAGAATATTGTTTCCTTATATATATCTGGGATTTTCACTGGGAGCCTGTGTTTGTGAGGCCACTACCCAAAGACTCATGTTCATGAGTCTGGGAGTCCTATATACAAGCTGTATTTGTAAATAAGACCGAGAAAGGTTGTGAACTGGCAGCTTGGATGTTTTGTCAAAGTACAATGTCAGAGAAACTCTCTCTAAGACAAATTGTAAATAGAACTGTCACAGTGATTGCATGATTGAGCCACAGAAGTGTCTTACAATTGTTGGCATTGTCAGAGGACTTTTGAAAGCTTAATTAAACACAGTGGCCCGCATGGCTGCTAAATTTGCTTCGGAAAGCCAAAAAGGAAAAAAAAAAAAAATCTAAAATGTGGAAGATCCCAAAGGTCCCAAAGTTTTTCAGACATTACCCTTTCGGTGACACAGAAAAGATGTATTGTGCATTTTTCTAGTTGTCTTTTATAAATAATAGTTTTGAGAATAGGGCCACGTGATATGAAGATCATCCTGTGTGTGATGTAGAGATTGTGTTAGTTTTTCAGTCTCCTGCTGTTACAGACAGTTAATGTAAAAATGGCCTTTTATTGGAAACACAAATATGTATTCACTTCAAGAACAGGAGCAGAGGGGGAAAGTTTCCTTCCCATTCTCTGTGTTCATTCTGTGAAAGCTTAAAAAAACAGTCCTGTAATTTCTTAAATCACCCCATTCCTTGCGTCTGCAAGTTGTGCCTTTTACTTTAAAGGATCTGAAATCTGTTTTGCACACCTTTCTCCTTGTGAATGTGGCATTTAATTGTGGAGCTGCCCATGGGCTGGAAAATGCAACTGGGTGTAGAAACGGGCAGGCAATGTCAGGACAGCGAACCTTAAGCTCAGGGAAGAGGGGAGCTGGATGCATATTAATGGCACATTTTCAAGTCCTGGAAAATCATTAATTTCACACCGCAGCCTCAATGTAGTTTGGATAATGTGGGAGGACTAAATTGGAGTATATAACAGACGTGCAAATCTTAGGGAAGTATTTTTCAGAATTCCGTGATTTCTTAAGTGAAAGTATTTAAGGAGGGAGAATAGATGAATGGTGGCTGTGCACACTAGTCAGTAAGAAAGGAAGAAAAGTTTGGCTTTCCTTTGGGGAAAAACATGAAATAGAACCAAAGTAGCATAGCTAGGGAAGTGCACCGAGATTGCGGCATTCAATGTGAATTTAATGTACTTTGGTTGGTCTGTTCACACCCTTTACTGCACAAAGGAATCATTTGACAAAATTTACCCCAAGCCCAAGTCTGTTTTTACATACCGTAGTACTAGCTTCGTGCAATAAAAAGCACTTAGCATCCAACTGGACCCGGCCTGGCACCTCGCCACTTTTTTAGCAACAGATTTAATCACCAAGGATCTTTAGTACCTTTCTGCTTGTTCAGATTTCATTTGGGTCATGGTTATGTCAGCAGTGTTGTTATTACAAGGATTAAAAAAGAAAAAGATTTTAACTTAGTGCCCATTTTTAACACTGTCTCAAATCAAGCAGGTTTTTATTTTATGTGTCAATTTGGAGAACATTAATAAAGTTCATAAATATGTTCAGACTATGTAATTTAACGGCTAATAACCAGTACTTTTATTTGCAATGACAAATAGAAAATTGGCCATTGTATCGCTCCCTCCTCTGTTCTTTCCTCCTACCCAGGTAAATAAGCGTCCTTAAACTGCTTCTCCCTTTCAGTTATAGGGTATAGAGGCTCTGGCCAATATCAGTAAATTTACCTTTGTAATTTGCCATGTAGTTTTTACAACAATGACCTAATTAATTTGAGCACGAACCATATTATTGCTACTAGAGTCATTTTCTGTCACAAACTTAATTTCCAGGAAATGTAACCTGATGAATAAGAATGCTTTAGCTCTCCACATGTGCTCCCAGAGACCAAAGGCGGGTTTAAAAATAATAATAATAAAAAAAAATGCCAGCATTATTAAAGCCAGTATGCTTGATGCCAGACTCAATTTGAAGCCAGTAAACATCAGACTGTATTTCTAATCAGTTTTAGAATGTAACGTATTCCATATTGGGTTCACTGGAATCTGCCTCTCTGCTTTTTACTGGCCAGCTGCACTCCCTATGCATTTTTAAAACATTTCAGCAAAGGCTTTTGCTGTTCTTAGCAGGGTTAGTAACTTGGGGTCTATTTCTGAGCTCATTCGTCATTCTGCGATGGCATTGAGTTAGGCTGGCAAGGGAAGGATTTGAAGCATGGGGGGTGGTGAGGTCACTTCTGACCCCAGCAGGGAATAGGTGAGCTTCATTTGCCTTTACAATAGGCGCACAGTTACTGCACCTTGGAGGAGCACTCAGGTGCCGCTCAGATGGGCGCATGTAAATGCCGTGTCAGATGCGGAGCCGGAATATTAATGTTCCTTCCACCACCGCACCGTAATAAAGCTGTACACAGCAAGCTTAATATGCAGCTAGTCTGGGGAATTGTGTAAACTTAGATAGCCCAGTGTGAGAGACAGCAATGTAAAAATGCTCGATATGCTACAGTTTCCATTCTTGTTCTCCTTTGATCTATAGCAAAATGAAAACATCATCCTTTCCTCCTCATGGAGTTGTCTCCCCAACTCTGCCACCTCCCAACCCACCACCAGAATTTTTTGCATGTGTGGTATGGAGAAATGCGACATAATTTGTTTCATATGGTTAATTACAGGCGTTTGAATATTTAAAATTTTAAATAGCCGCAGCTCCAGCTTTTCCTGTTAAAAGTATGTGATTTGAACAAAGGGAATACAGTGTAAATATTTGTGGTGATTTGCAACACCCCTCTCTCCCCATTAAACACACACACACAGAGACACAGACACACACACACACACACAGGCGTGCGCACGCGCGCACACACACACAGACATTCGGTTCAGATCTACTGCTGACTTAAAGGACTTCTGTCCCTTCAGTTATACTTTTTTTTTTCCTCTAACCAATTTTCAGCTGGAGCTCCATTAAAACATTTCACCATTATTTTTGAGTCCACTGTTGCTTGAGATTTTAAAGAGGATTTTTTATAATGTGTTCATTTAACAGAATCAACAGCTGTCAGAACCAGTTGTGGTAAATCCACAAAATGTACAAAAGAAAATACACACGTTTCCTGAAACAAAACACTTGGAAAAAATAAGCTGCCAAGAACTGGTGAATGAGAAGTTTACAGACAGGGAACCAGAGTGTTTCATCTCCGGGTTCACCCTGGAGACTGATGTGAGCGGATCTGATGCAACGCCCCTAGAAGGCTTACCTGACCAGGTGGCCGCTCTGGGACAAGGCACCGTGCAGGCGGGCTGCCCAGGGCTGCAACTTGCTCCTTCTTCTGCCCTCCTTTTTTTTTTTTTTCTTTTTGATCTCTCTGCAGAGATAAAATACCAAGTTCGTAGAGTGCTAAGCAACAAATTATATCCACTAAAGGTGAGATGATCAGATTTAAACTTCCTGTAAAAGAGGTGAGAAGGCGCCCAGCACACCCTTTTCCAGATAGGATTGGCAGCCTGTTTTGCCGAATGGAACCAGCCCCGCCAGGGAATTCCCAGTGGGACTGTGGAGCAGGCCTGTTGATGAAGGGGATACCTGGGGACCTCGGGTCACTCACAATGCGTTTGTGTTTGTATCTTCACTCTTGTGAGCATTGGCAATGAACAATTACACCTACAATTTGATCTGAGTTTTAGATACAGGTGAGTCCACTGATTAAAAACTCCCATTAAAATGAAGAATGGAATTATTGTGAAGCCTGTGAAGGTGCTTTCAAAAAGAACACAGGTGCTGTTGTGTCCCCCGCCCTCTGGTTTCAGTTTTCTTTTTGAATTTTCTGCAAAACACAAGGAAGCCTCATGCTAAGCATCAGGGCATTTAAATTCATATTCATCAGTTATTCACTTTCTTGGTATGTAATGATGCATAAAAAAACTGCAAAAAAAAATCACATCTGTTAATTTTTAGAGAAAAAAGGTGTAGCTTGGATTCTTACCTTAGATGGAGCACAAGGCCCTATATGCCATGTTTGATCTTTTTACATTTTTAAATATGGAGTTTCTTTTGGGGTTAAAAAAAAAAAAGAAAACAACAAAACAAAACTCTGAAGCATTTCCCCTTACTGACTCAGGGGTTACCATGACTTCACCATTTATTTACATTTAAGGGGCAGCTCGAAATGAACCATTTACTGCCCTTTTAAGCCCCTTCCTCCACAAGTCTTTGGGTTCACAGCTAAAACAATACGTTAACCAATGTTAAATCTTAAATCTCACGAGTTTCTCCTACTCCATTCTACCCTAGGATTAACACACACACACACACACACACACACACACAACTATTCTTTTATATTTAAAAGTGAACATTGGCTACTGAAGAATGATTTAAAGGCTGCGAAAATTTTTAATAATAAATCGTAACCTTCTCATGTTATGTTTTTGTTATGTTAAGGGGAAAAAATCAATAAGGAAAAATTTAATTCTGATAAAGATACTCTTGGATCTTTGAAAACAACTGCTGTCCTTTTAACTAAAACATTTGAGCAGCTTCAAAGACTATGTATTTCTTCTGATCTTGGAGCTGTGTGACTGGTAGCAAGAAAGAAAAAAAAATCTTATTCTACATACAAGTGGATTGCTTAACAAGTCTGCACAGACACGTACTTGTTTGTACAATAGAGATAAAAATTCCTGTATAAAAATAATTCAGCTGCTGACAGCAGGCATTGTTGTCGGACCTGTCTTTTGTGCTTGTCCCAGCTCTGGGCCCCCTCTCCCCCCTATCTGCTTGGGACAGCTTGCTGCCTGCAGACTCCTGACCAGAAGTTAATTGCTATATATTAAATGTATAGGTATTGTATCTAAAGAGGAACATCTCAAGCCTTCCTGTATGCATTCCATTCTCCTTTCTGATGTGATTGCGGTGCTGCCAGCAAGGGGGTGGCAGGCAAACGCTCTAATAGGGAAAATGACTTGAAGGCAGTTAGGGGAAATTTGGCCTTCAGGTCCCATTTGCTCGGCAGTGTAGCATCAGTTTCTAAACTTTTGTTTTTAATCTAATTCTGATTTACTCTGTCACATCCCATATCAACCCTCATTGAACTCTACTCATGTAGAGTAACATTAGTGTCAAACGGAATTGGTCAGGACTGTGGACCTGTGGCTCATACAGATGGTTGTGAATGTGAGTTACACGCAGCTCTGCATCCGATTCTTTCTAATAAATGTTAAAATGGGGCACATTTGTGAGCAGGGCCCAGGGATAAGAGAGCCAAGGGATCAGGGATAGTACCTGGGGTTTTTTGCCCCCCTTCTCTCGTCTCCTCTTTCGTACTTCCTTGGTATACCTGCCTTTCAGGTAGGATGATCCCTTCTGGGAAAATGTCTGAGGCTGGAAGGGAGGGTTGGGGGAGGCCTGTGGGGGGTAAAGAATGGCAGAGAGAAGTTACTGGAGTATTTTCAGTGAGGGTTTGACACAATCACCCAGGCAGAGAGTCTTTTGGGTCCAGATGCGGAGCAGTAAGCATGGCACATGGTCCTTTCCGAGCTGTTATTCTCAGTCTGACCTGTACACTAGCCGAGATAGGACTTTCATTTGGGTTGGGTGTATGGGATGGGGGAAGAGGAGGCATTCACTGGGAATTCTCTCACTAGAATTTCTTAAATATCATGAGGTTAGTAAGGTGTGAGTTAGCATTCAAGGTGTGAGATAAATTCTTCTCCATACTTGTCATTGGGAAGCATAAAAATTAAAATTCCCACTATGTAATAACTGGGGTGGGGGGTGAGAGGGTGGACACCACGACATTCTGAATGTCAGCTGTTGTCTGTGTGACCTGTTCCTCTTGAATTACATGCTGCCAGTGTAGGATGGGGGGAACCCCCAGGAAGATAAATACCCAACGACAGGATTTTCACTCCTCAGAAGTAAACCAGATCTCGCTCCTCTGCCTCGTATCCTCTCCTTTCTTGTTCTTTTCCTTTTGGAAGCAGAAACTTCTAAAACGAATGCCACTCTAAGGCGATGAAAAAGCTGTTTTTATACCCCAGTGGATGTTTACACAGGAGACTCAACTTGAGGGGAAAAAGGCTTTTTGGGAGGGTGGTGGGACTCGTGTTAATCTGTTTTGTTGGAGGCCTGTGCAGTATATTGCCTATGCGCAACTCTGGGCTGTTTTTGATAAATTACCATGTTTAGAGATAGGTTTGGCTCTTAAGGGCTTAGTTTTATGAACAAAGTCCGTAATGATGTTTGCAGCCTCTGTTTGTCTCTTAGCCCCTTTGGCTTCACTAGAAGCTCAATGTTTAGTTTAAGCTCAGTCTGGAAGATATAACAATTTTGCATTAAAAAAATGAGGAAATCATAGGAAGAAAAACCCTTTGCTTTTTGGATGAATCTTACTGATAATTTGCTAAAGCTCATTTGAATTTTAAGCACTTCTTTAATCTTCAAAGGCTAAATTGCTTTATGAATATGCATGGTGTGGGCAGACTTCAGTTCATTACCTAGTTGTAAATTCTAATGACCATTAGGTCCTTCCAGTAATTGCGAATTGTTTTGCATTTTTGATTGGCCTATTAACATGTACATTCGGTGCACATCAGGCTGGCCTGTCAGCCTACTGAAGGAGAAAAAAAAGGTGAAAATTGTTTATAGCACCAAGATTCTTAGATTTTCAATCTTGCAAAATTGATGATGTAAAAAAATTAAAGCAGTGTTTTTTCTTCTCAAGATTGAAAGTTCACCAAGAGATTTGACATATTTAATTTACATGATGACTTTGCACTCCTTCATTAATGCAATTTGCATATGAAGCTGTTGTTAATCACTTTTGATCATGTTTTGTGTATTAGCTGCCTCAGTGGCTCTCCTCCTCAGATGCCCCAGCAGAAAGGAGCAAAATGATGCATCTTCTTGCCAAGTTTCCTTTAGTGAATTGAGGAATTAGAAGTCTAACCTTGAGTAATTACATATGTTTTAGCTGTTTTCTTTTAATGTTAAGTACAGTTTGTGGAAGTGTTGGCTGGAAGTCGTTCTCATTTGGGGAGATGACTGTGAAATTCAAGTGTATGATTGAGGCACATCCAGATCTGTGGGGAAATACGTGCTGCCTGTCCCTGTTCCCCCGCGAAAGTTGTCGGGCAGTTTCATTGTTAAGCACTTTGATGTCAGGGAGACTTTAATTTTCCAGCGTATTAAGACATCAGGCTTCTCCTTTGGAAGAGAGATGGTTACAAAGTACAGACAGACCTTTGCAACAATGCTTTGGGTTTCTTCTTTCAGTATGTGCCTAGCACCCACACGTCCTGGGCTTGGGTTTGGCTGACTTCATTACTTTTGAGCTCAAGGAAGTTTTCCTGTGGCCTCGTCGGCTTCTGCTCTCCGCGGCTCTGTCTGTGTCCTCCCCTAGTCATGAGAGTAAATCTTGGTCCCTGGGCTCCTGGGTGCCTCCTTCAAGGTGCACGAGTGCCCTGGTTGTGAAAACAAGGTGCTAACTAACGGTTTCCGATTTTTGAGAGCCTGTGATTTTGGTTATTTGCCCTTGCTGTTGAGTGGCCCGTGCTGTATTATTGATGCTCCTCTTTGGTCTATGAGTTTATCACTGGTTAACAAGCAGAATCAGAACACAGAAACTGATATTCTGATTAAAAGGAATGTTTAATGAAAGAAAATAAATTGTGATGGAAAACGAACAGTGTGTAAGAAACATAACTACAGTTTTAACCTCCGAGGGACCCTCACACTGCCCTACCATGACTTCCATCCATACCATGCTAAAAGCATGCTGCAGTTCAAAGTTGTTAATATTCAGCTGGGAAACAGTATCCAGAACACAAATAAATTATTAAGTGCATGAACTTTTTAGGCAGTAAGATGAACTGATGGGGTCCATCTGTGAGATCCAGGGGCTTTTTATTTGTGTGTGTCGAGCGATTCTGCCCTCTCCGACTTCACAGCCTTTGGTCTCCGGCCAACTGCATGCATAATTGATTCCACACGCGCTATCATTTTCTTGATGTAATTGCTTTACTAAGATATGATGAAATCTAATGGATAATTTGCTATTTGAAAATGGGCAAAAAAGTGTTCATACTTTTTATTGGGGGGAGGGCAACAGAGAAAGGGGTATTCAGATGACCAGCTATTTAAGAAAACACACCAAAACGAAACAGGCAAAACTAACTCATGCGCTATGCTTCAATCACGTTGCTTGTGGGTAGGAAGGTCTTTGTGACATATAGAAGCCAGTGTGTAAATCTCTCTCTTTCTATCTCATATCACCCTTCTTCATTCCTTCTTTCTCTGTCTCTCCTCCAAACTTTACAAGAAAGGGATCCTAACAAGGTAAAAAGTAAACAATTTAGTCATCACGGGCCTTATTATTCAGTCTATCCAGGAGTTTTGCCATGTCGGTTTATTTAACTTCCAGGAATGTAAACACTGACACAGCCCTAGAAGCAGCCAGAAAGATTACAGTATTAGAGTTAAAAACCGTGAGCACGGAGTAGCTGTGCTTTATACTCAGCTATAATAACACTTTACATTGAAACATAATGGTAAGTCAAAACCGACTGGAAACTTCTGCTTATATGGAGTACAAATTTCATTCTAATAGATTGGCATAATCTAGTGTACCCAGAGTAGATTGTTATATAATGGAGAAACTGTATAAATGTGTCAAGTACACAAATAATTCTATGGGAAGTAAATGAAAAGTATTAGAATTTCTTAAGTCACCATTAAATTTTGTTGGTGGGACAATCTCATTAGGTCCCTCAAAATCATGTGTGGCTTTGCATAAGTCTTTTAAAAATGTATTTTGAGGGAATTTACGGATGTTGAAAACATTGTTTTAATCCAAACCAGTTCATGCTTTAAATGTACCTTAAAAAAATTGTACTGTTTTTCAAAGTACTTAAAGGGAGTGGAGGGGTAGAAAGCACATAAAGTGAATCCATCTCACTGTGGCAAACTGTTTTTCAAGTAAAGTCATAATAATGAACAACACATGATCTGAAATTTGATCAGCAAACATGTACTTATGCCAAGGAATTTTCTTTCTTTCATTCTTTTCTTAATTTTTTTCTTTCTTCCCTTCCTTCTTCCCTCCCTCCATTCCTTTTCCTTCCTTCCCTCTGCCATTCACATACCAAGGTTCTGTAGATCAGTAAAGTAGGGGAAGATCAAATCATAACACACAGAATGGCACAGCTAAACTATCATTTGGAAGAAACATTAAATTCACCACCACTAACAACAACAACCACAAAAAAACCTTTTTACAAAACTAGAAATGACAGAATCGTTTTAAAAAGGAAAAAAGAAAAAAAACTCACCCCACCTTCTGATGCTCAAAACTTCAAACTATTAATAGACCACCAGTGAGATAGACTGTCTTTGTGCCTTGAAATGCAAAATGAGGGAAATAATTAGCAGAGGAACAAAATTCTCAAAATTTGAAGAACTTCTGTGATTACTGGGGGTACAGTGAAAAGAAAATGCAAATTTCTTCCTGATCTTAATTAGATTCGATTGTGCGGTGGGTGTGTTGGGTTTGGGGGGAAAGGAGGGGGTAGGGAGTGGGGGAGGCAGGGGTGGGGGTTGAGGCAAGGGGCTGTGTGATGTGGAGACAGGTTAACAGGGGTCTGGTGGTGTGGGGGGAGTGTGAGGGGGGAAGGTGGCTTCTGGTGCTGGTGCAGTAGAGGGTGCTGAGGTGGGGTGAGATTCCTGAGTCCTTAATTTAGCTGGGCTCATTTCCCTTGGGTCTAGGGGATTTATTTGAGGGGATGGGTAGGCACTGAAATAAGAGCCAAGCTGCCTTAGGAAGGAGAAGCTGCCTGTGGGTTACTTTCCCTGACCACATGGGAAAGCTGTATGAGATGTTATGGGCTTTGCCTTGTGCCCTGTGGCCATCGCTCAGCCTCTTAAAGGGGAGTCTGCACAGAACCCCCAACACCAGAGCACCACCTCCCCCCACCCCCTCCAAACAGAGTCTTTGGAGTTCAGTGGTAGTGGTTGGCTGGAGTCCTGCCACAAAGTATGTGCAGCAAGTTTCACTGGCTGGATTTCCCCTTGCATGAAATAATAAAAGCCCTGGCCAAGGCTTATGAATCTATTTTTGTTTCATTAATATTATTTATTATGTATTTTATTAATATTTTTAGGAGGGACTGTGCTCTCATTTGACCATTTGTAGTTATAATTAATACATTCCGTACTGGTTGTAAAAAGTGTATTTGCATTTAATTGCAAGTCAGGCTAAATTAATGGCTATGATTTAAAACAAAACTCACTTAAAATAATCTTGCAGGGAGCAAAAGAAGGGACATTTCTTGCATTAAATTTATTTTCTGGGTGTCTGTGGTGAGAGGGTTGAAAGGATTATGTGGATCCAATGGGAATCATGTGTTTGTGTCCGAGGGACATGGGGGCCACACAGGGAAAGGAGGAAAACCTGGGCTGTAGGATGGCTACCAGGGGCTCTGATCTTTTCTTTAATTTCTGAGGTTACCAGGAAGGGCTTAAGCAAAGTGGTCAAGTCCATCTGCTCCGGAGAAGGTGGTAAAGAAAAGAGGTTAGTGGCAAGAGGGAAGAAACACAAAGGGAAAATTGTACATTGGGAGCGTTGCTCTCGCGGCCGTAGTGTAGCCAGACTGGTTTAGCAGACAGAATGATAGATTGTTTTGTCAAGGGTCCCAGGGTGTGCCCTGAACTTGAAGCACTTTGTTTATCTTGAATAGAAAGGGAAAAGCACAGACATAATCGATGTCTAGTTTTTAGGAGCTCGAAAGAGGTAGGAGAACAGAGAGGAGTCGGGGAGGTGGGGGAGGTGCAGGCCTTGGTTGTGGCTGTCCATTAACAGATGAACTTGGCCGAGGGCCAAGCTTTAGATGAGAGCATGTCAGGGCCCCAGTGCAGCCAAGCCTTTTCAGTGTTTTTGTTTTTGTTTTTTTTTTCCTTCCTTTTTCTCTTTCTTTAAAAAAAAAAAAAATACCTGCTGACTGTACATCAAATGCTCCCAGGTCTTTGGCTAAAGGAAAGAAAAAAAAAAAAAAAAAAGACACACGGCTCAATTTTTTCCCCCCTCTGAACCAGTTGAGGCCAGTCTTTTGGCTACACGCACAGGTTCTATCATCTTTCCTGGCTTGCCATTGGGAAAAAAAGAGTTGTGATAACGCCAGTAACCCGAGGGCCCCGGACGGGAAGGGTTCGGCGTGTTCAGGAGAGCAGCGTGTGTGAGCGCGTGCGCTTTGGCCTACGTGCGCTCAGCACGGGCGGGGTGGGGCCTGCGGGCCTGCGCGCAGGTAAGGAATGGGTGCGAGCGCGTTCTTCTTTTTTTAATGGCTAAAGTTAAACTCCCTGTTGGGAAAGACCTGTGAACTGGGCTCTTGGTGGCTGGGAAGGGTAATACACCAGCAAGGCCCAGGAAAGGCCCGAGGTGGGGAAGCAAGCACCCGGGTTGGAAGCCCAGCGTTTCCTTCTCGTGCAGGGCTGATGGCAAACCCATGTGTCTGGGCTTGTTTTATTCTCAATTATCTTATCTTCTTTGGTCTGTTTCTGTGTTTTTTAGTTTATTATGACATTATGCATTCACTTATGAGTGTTGGCAAGCAAGAGTCATCAGCCCAATAACTTCCTGACATTTTTCGCTCTTTTAATGTGCAGTCTTTGCCCTCCTGCCACAAGTGGCGAGGTAATTGAATTTCCCTGTTACTTACTGGCGGGAGGCATGTTCTGGTTCCCACCAGAGGAGCTTGCTGGCGCTAAAGCTGGGTTCATAGCATTCTACCTAGGGAACACTCGGGCTTCCAGGTGGTTTGGGGGCCTGTCCAGAACGCAGTTCACACAATAAAAGATTTTTTTTCCCATCATAGACTTGAAAAGGCACTATTGTGAACAGCCACATAAAATAGGATAAAATCATGTTTGCTTCCCCAGGCTGAAGCCTCAGCAAGGGAGGTAGACTTTTTCTCCTTATCTAGTAGCAAATAGAAAGTGGGAAAATTTGGAGGCCTCTGGACTCATCCCACAGATAACCCAAAACACTCAGCCAAGCCCCCTGATGCTGTTTTCATTCCCATCTACGTTCTTTTGTGACCTGCGTGGTAACATGGGGAAGTGTGGCTGAAAGAGAGGGAAATAAGCCCTTAAAAATATGGTTATCTCCTTTCATTTCCTTTTCTCCCTCTTCTTCAGCTTCTGGGTGGGCATACATGAAATAAAATGGTGAAGTGCTGCCATTTCTAATTGTGTGAACTTGGGCAGATTTCTTCATCTCTCTGAGTTTCCATTTCTTCATCTGTAACATGGGGGTAGTCATAGGACCCCCCCCCCATGGGGGACATCATTAGCATTGCATGAGAATGCTTGCCTGGTTCTGGTTCGCGGTAAGCACTTGAGGAAAGCCAGTTATTATTATGATTCTGACTCATGGCTTAGCACTTTCCTTTTCCAGAAGAACTGGGGACTGGGGTCTCAACATAGTTCCTCACAGTGTGGGAGTAGTAGGTTGGGATGAGAGGTGAGCAGGGCAGGGAGGGTTCGAAGGGGCTCAGCGCCTCCTTCTGCATCAGGGTGTGTGGAGCCTGTTGGTAAGGGGCTATTGGGTGGGAACAGTTAGTAGCCATTGTAGATCTGGTGAGGTGGGGTGACTGGAGGGGCTTCTGCTCATT
Organism: Mustela nigripes; assembly: GCF_022355385.1. Classification (NCBI taxonomy): domain Eukaryota; kingdom Metazoa; phylum Chordata; class Mammalia; order Carnivora; family Mustelidae; genus Mustela; species Mustela nigripes. Next base: position 61,771,975 of record NC_081563.1, read on the forward strand.
GGCAGCTCCCTCGGGCTTGGCCTCTCTCCCTACAGACATGGGCAGCATTACCAGGTGAGTATGCCTGCATATGTGACACAGTCACTCTGGTTTCAGATTCCTGCTTTACCACTGGCTGGCTGGAGAGTTTGGGCAAAGCGTTTAACCTTTGTGCAATGCAGATAGCCCAAAGCATCTCCCTCATAAGGTGGGTTCGAGGGGTGAATGAGAGAAAGCACATAAATTACCTGTCACACAGAATGCACTCAGAGTTGCCATTGCTATGCTATGTGTCTGACGTGTTGTCTCTCCGTTCCACAGCAACCCCAGAAAGGAGGTCCTGTTAGCCCCATTTGGTAGAGGAGGCAGTTGGGTTCCCCCAAGGGTTAAGTAACTTTCCTGAAGGTTCGCAGTCATTAGGGGTTTAATCCTTTGACTTCCGGGCATTATCCTGTGTCACCTCCTCAAAATGTTTGCAGCTTTCTGCAGTGGAGCTGGGCACCAGTTGGGTGGGAAGCTCTGGTCCTGGCTGGTTGGCCCTCCTGTGGGTTCTGTGGTCAAGTTTTTTAGTCTTCTGGGAAAGAGAAGAATGTTCTCATCCAGTTCCTGGGCGGCTGTCCTGGGCATATTGGCGGAGCCTTGGAGCTGTTGGAAAGAGTTGCCATGTGAGGAATTCTGCTTTGCAAGTAGTCACTTCTCCATCTGTCCAGAGTAAGGCAGAAATGGGGCGAGGGTCCTGTGAAGAACGGGAAAGAGGTTTTACTATTTGCACGTGACTCGGTTAGAAGATAGCCGTAGGCTGACCAAGAAACCAAGCTAGGACTTTTAAGAGCTGGTGAAACTGTGCTTCCAGCGTTTCTGTTCGTTGTCTCTCCCGCATTCGTTTCACCAACCACACCTTTAAAGAGCAGGCACCATCAGAATTAGGGTCTGAGCAGGAGAGTGTGAGAGTGTATGAGGGTGTGTGTATGTGTATATGTGTATGTTGGGAGTGCTGGGGGGTAAATAATCTGCTAGGAGGTTTTCATTATTGGCTGAACAAGTTCTGTGGTGAGGCAAGTCCGGAAAGTACATTAAGAGACCTGAGAAAATTTTTGAATGGAAACTGCAGTCGGCAACTCCATATGATCCACATGTGGCTTTCCCCGAGGCAAGTTTTCAAGTGCATGGTGGCCTCCCCTAGTCACTCTGCAGGCTGCTCTGACACCATTAATATTTGCTGAAGCAAGACCTGAGGTTCATTGCAGAGGGATTGCATAATGTATTCCAAAACCAAATGTCAGGGTTTTCCTTTTTATTACCCATTCTTTTGAATTGGCTGGGCCACCATGGACCACCATTGGTATAATTTCAGAGCCCACTGGGTAGCGAGGAGGCACCTACTGTGTGTGGCGGTCTGTGTGGTGGGGGACCTGAAGAGGTGCCTTCAGTGGTGACAAGGCTGGGAGCGCTGCTCACTCTTCATGGCTCTTCTCCTCCATTTGAACCCAGGGAGGTGCTCAGATCCACCACCAAGGGGTAGCCATGGGCCTGGATCCAGGAGGTCTTCTGAGTTGGGGGTGAGAATACATGTGGATGAAGAACCCCAAGCCTTACACGTCAGTTCTCACTCTGCCTGGGACTGGGTCCTTGCTTCCTTTGCACTGGCCTCTTCCCCTGGTTCTCAACGTTGGGTCTGGCTGCCCCCCCACCGCTCTGGACTATAGCAGTCTTCCCCGATTACCCCAGGAGAGAAGCTCTGAGTTTTATTCCCAGACTGAAAAGCAGAAATGATAAAAGGAATACCATTGCTTTCGAGGCCCTATTTTTCCCCTCTCGTGTTCTCCCCATTCTCTTGAAAATCAGGCCAGCTCTCTGATGGTGGCCTTTTGTTTCTTTTTCTTTTTTGGTTCTGCCTTCATTAAGGTAAGCACGAATTTAATGTCCCAAGAGGCAGGCCGGTGACCCTTCAGGCCAAGTGCCTGGATGTGGCAACGCTATAATAAATATTGAATGGTGAGAGCAATGGAAATTTAACAAAGCCATAACCGAGGAGCCCGCAGAGGGGCAGCGGACTGGTTAAGAGGCTGTTGGATGAGCTGGGTAGTATTTCTACTTCAACCTGATTGAAATGTCGACTAAAAATCAATGCTGTTGACTAGTGATAATTTACAACGTTCCCGGTGCTAAGTAGTTCCCCGCTTAAGAATGCGTTGGCTGGGCAAAGATTAGTGCAGGGAGCTGTGCGTGTCACAATGAATCAAACGCATTATAGGTCAGCCCTTTATTTGTTTCATCATGACTTTTACACAGTTGTCATGTAATTTATGGCTGCTTTCACGTTGTCAAACATTTTCATTGCATCTTCTTCTTTAACACACTCCTGACACGGATGCGCCGTCTTGGAAGGCTTGGTATTATTTCATAATCCGAGAGGAGGCCTATAAAACCACCAAATTACACTATCTTCAGGCTAATCTAAATATGCTGCAGATTAAAATCAGAGCTCATTTGTCCCTGATGCAAATTATTAAGTTCTAATTATAAATATCCATTTAATTACCCCATACATTTTTATTTTGCGGACCCTTTCGAGCACTGCTGTCTGCGACGCAGCGGGGTTGGGGGGCGGGGAGATGCATAGGAGACAATCCACAGTAATTAATGTATACTTCCCAAATGTAAAGGATAAACATATGCTGCTTTGTTTGTCTTATTTATTGATTGATTAGATGTATAGAGACTTTGGCATCGGCACAATCCAATCCAAAGTTGAAATCTTTTTTTTTTTTTTCCCTAAATGAAAACTATTTAAAAATTGTTGGGGGGAGGTGGGGGAAAAGAACAAAATAGAGCCAATCCAGAGCTTTCTGCTAGACTACATCATCCTCAAATACGGGATTTTCACCAGATTCTGAATTTGAGTCAATCTAGATTTTGCAGAAATTAAGAATGAGAGAAACCCTACCTGTTTTGTACCTAGACTGTGAAATCATTGTTGTAGAAAAAACTGTAGTGTTTAAAATGTAAAGAAAAGAAAGAAAGCCATCCTTATTTCCAGGCCTGTTACCATTTCCACTAGGAGATATCATTATCTGCCTGTAATAGGAAGACAGTCCATTTGACAGCATTATGATAAACAATTTTTGATTACCACACAATAAAGTTAAACAGAAAGAGAGAGAATATAAAAATTTGTCAATGCCCAATAACTAGAAGTTTCCTCTTCCACGAAGGCAGTGGAAAAATGACCACAATGAGTTGGGAGTGTTGGTAGCGATTGAGGTCTTTGGGGATTTTTCCAGAACCAAATTTTGACTTTCAATGGGAGCAGGAAGACACTGGTCCGGCAACCAGTATGCCTGGGTTCTAACTCTGAGCAGTGAGACTCTGGGTTTTCTTCACTTTAGTTTCCTTGTCTATGGAATGGGTGGTTAGGAGCTGGTGCATCTCCAAGCCCCTGTCCTGTACCAGCGTACCCTGAACACCGTAGGCAGATTGCCTGCTTCCTCTCCTTTCTGCTCTTTTTGGAATCCCATTGCTGAATGGGGCTTGCCTGCAGAGAGGACAGAATATTTTCTTTATTTGCCTCAAAGGTAGGAGCTATGGTGGAGATTAAGGCTTGGGCTCATGATCCCTCTGCAGAAAGCTTAAGAGCAACTTTCAGATTGCTGGAAGCAAAATTGAAGCATAGTATAATGGAATGGTGATAATTCACAGAAGTTTCCAGCCTTACAAGATTTCTCTGTCTTTTAATTGTTGCAAGCTGTTTTGTGTGTGTGTGTGTGTGTGTTTTTAATATAAACTCTAAGGAGTGTAATGTGTATTTTTTCCAAGCTTGCTTTTTTGGGCAACTGTAGCTATGTCAAAATAGAAATACGTTTGACAAAGAAATCAGTTGAATTTAAACAACCAGGTATTTTAAATTCAATTAACTGACTGAATTCAGTGATATTTTCCTTCTTCCTCCCCCAAAAGCTGGTTTCTCTGTATGGACATAGCCTACATATGCTGAGTTCTTGGAGTTACAAATTCTTGCTTGTTAAAGGCATCCAATGCAACATGTTTAGAAGAACTCTCCCTCTGTTAGTGTTGAAGACAGCATAAATTGAGGGAAAATGTTCTTTTTTTATTCATCATGTAGGTAAAAGCATATGGCCTGTTCTGGGACATGTGATCTTTGCAGTCCATTTTCTAAACTTGGTGTTTACCATTGACTTTTATCACGGATGTTTCTGTTTTCCACACTGTCCAGCAAATACCATCTATGCATCGCATGAAATTCGATATAAAATGATGTTTTCAGAAGCATGCTGATAAACAGCATTCAGAATTACCCTTTGGGTAGTGATTATTTAAAACTTTCTTCTGTTAACCCATGTGCTAAGAAGAGGGGGGAAATGGACCAGTTGTGGGATACATGTTCCTTGTAGAACTCAGGCACTCTTGAGATCTATAGCTTCCATCAAAAAGCAATTTATTTAAATTACTGCCTCTTTAATTTATAATGTTTTGGGGGATTTTTATTAGGAGTGCTCTATTAGGGCACTGATAATCAGCTGTTTCAAATTTTGCCTTCTCTTCTGTCTCTGGCAGAAAAACAAAACAAAACAAAACGCTAAAAAAACAAACAGGGAAAAGGAAAAAGTTGAGCCCTGACTCAAACCAAAGAAGATAATGGGCAGACTGAATGAACGGGAGCCACCCCGAAGTACTACTTTCCCCTTTGGTTATTACTTGAACAGAAAGCACCACGGCAGTCATGCCAAAGAGATAGGCAACAAAATATGTATTCAGATACGAAGTTTAGGATTTCGTAGCCCGATAGGCTCTCTTCTCCCTCCACCCGGCATTGTATTGTGCAAATGTATCAGCAGTGTATTGTTAATGTGTGATAGGGTGCTACCGCTAGGACAGTCTTGGCTCACTAATGGGGTCAGCTGTGTCACAATGTGATATATGGATTATGTTTACCGTGGCATATTTTGTTTGCGAGCTGGGCTGTGAGACAGGAGCAGATGATAAATGAAGATACCCTACAGGTTTTCACACGAGGTCCTGTGGTCCCACATCTCCAAAACAATCCAGCACTGCTGATAATGGAGGAGTAGTTGTGGGGACATAATTGGCTTCAAAGTTTGAGATCTCCGGCTGAAGTTTAAGATGTGATAGTCCATTATGTTAATGTCTCTATTTAAAGCTTCTGTTTGACTTAAGTAAATTCTTTAGGGTTTGTTGTTAATAGCTCAGTAACTTCGTGAATGGTCAGGCTAGTTAAATAACTTTCCAGTGGTTTTCTGTGCCTTCATGATTCATTTGTCTGGGTTCCTGAGTGTTTGTATGATTTCTCAATCTATTTCTCAAGTTTCAATGGCAATGAATGATTTTTCTTACCGGAGTCTTGTGTGGTACACCTGTAAAAGACATATCTCTTTGGGGGAAAAAAAAACCCCTCCAAATACAGTGAAACTATCATCACAAGATGTAACACACACACACACACACACACTTACACATATGTACTACATGTATACACACATATATACATACACAGATATATAGTATGTGTATATCACTCTAATGTGTTTGTGCATATATGTATATGTATGTGTGTGTATATATATATATATATATATATATATATATATATACACATACTCTACATAGGTAGAGAGAGAAAGATTGAGAGAGAGTGGGAAGACCTTCCAATTTTCCATTAAGTAGTATAAAAGTTCTAAAAAGTCATCCATACGAATACCTCTTTTCATCAAATTCCTATTTGATGAAAATCTGTTTCATGCTGTTTGTCTTTGAGGGTCTGTTGTTCACATACCCCTAGACTAAGGGGCACAGTTTCTGATTTAGAGACACCAGTTGCAAGGTGAACTCCTGGATGGTGGCCTGTACCCTTTGTCTTCACAGAGTTGAGGCTGGTCTTTCTCTTGGTGGCGATAACCCTTGTTGCAGAGTTCTGCCATGAGAGTGTTTCCTGACCCGCCTCTGCATCTGGTTAAATGGACTTCAGTACTCTGTGCACAGTTACTTCTTACTTATTTTATATCCTGAAAGATATTAAGTCCAACAAGCTTTTACCCACCGAGTCCACAGAGAAAACGGCCAGGCAATTTTTGTTTCAATCTCTGTGTCTCTCTGGAGCACTAGTTCCAGAGGCTGATCAATAGGTTTTATTGTAGACCTCACTGTCTCTAAAAGCATTGTGACCTTATCCTGTCTAAAAATAGTATTTGCTCTTGCCTGCAGAACCTTGACCTGTGAAAACCCATTTGGAACATAACTGACATATCTAGTCAGCTGTATATCCAAGACATGCTCTGTGAATGAATTCTGTGCGGAACTGTCCAGGAGAACACTTTCTTCGAAGAAAAATAAATACTAGTTCTGAACACTGGGAGTGTACCTGCTTGCCTAAAGCAATGATGGGTCACAGAGTGGGGAATGAGGAAGACGCAGGAAATGGGATGTTGAGAGGGGTGAGGACTCCCAGGGGGTGCATTTGGCCCCAAAGAGGGCAAGGGACCACAAGGAGGAGTTTGGGCTGAAGTGCTGGGTGGCTTTAAAACAAGGTCCATGACCCTTTTTAGAGAGTGTAAGTCTCCGAATGCTTTTCTTGGCAGCTATAGTCTTGAACCTTGGTGGAAGGGGTCCTCCAAAGCAGGACCTAGATGCAGAGAAGTATTTCTGAGTCTAAAGTAACTCCTCTACTTAATGATAAGGAATTATTGTCACTTTAATTTTTTTAGGTGTGAGAATGATTTTGTGGTTAAAAAAAAAAAAGAAGTCTTTAGCTTTTAAAATACATACTGAAGTATTTGGTGATGAAATGATAGGATGTCTAGAGTTAATATAAAAAATCCAGTGGGCAGGGTTGGCAGTAAGGTTATAGATAAAACAAGTTTGGCTGTGAGTTGCTAGTGTTTGAAGTTGGACGACACGTACTTGGGAGTTGATTTATACCATTCCCCGTACTGCTGTATGTATGTGAGATTTTCCCAAAAATAAAGGTGCTGCCTCACTGCTCAAGAACAGAATGGCCTTGTTCAGTGGATGTTTGTTTCTTCACTAAGAGTTCGGCTCAGAGGTAGTGAGGGAGCAGGTATCCTTTAGGGAAGAAAGTACTTGTGAACTCAAGTCTTGTCTCTGGAAAGTTCACCGGTAAGGGAGGTTTCCTCTTAGAGTCTTCACTGTAAAGTGTGCTTCATTCTCCTGGAAGAAGATTGCCAACATTTGTTTCAGCGTGTGAAGAGGAGTTGGAGGTGGGGTTTTGTTGAGTTCCAGCACTGGTGCCTCTTTTCTTTGTGGTGGGTGTTGGCAAGAGCTGGTGGGAAATGCCCATTTACCTGGCAGTGTTGAGGAAGATAAGGCTCTTGGGTCTTCCTGTGGCCGTTGAGCTCTGGCTGTTTGAGAAAGATGTTTTCCTCGAGAGGAAGCTGACCATGCTCTCAGGAAGAGGGGGGACCACAGCACAGTGGAGGGAGCTCTGGGGCACAGCCTCTGGAAGATGGGTATGCGGTATGCAGGCCAATGATGGCAGAACTTTAAAGGGGCTCTGTTCTGTTTAGCAAAAGCCCCCAGATGTGGCTGTTTCACTTGAAAGTGAGGTCCCTGGTGGTCCTAGTGCAGCCAGTCTCATTAGAGGTGTGGTGGGCCTGGTCTCTGCTGCATCTGCTGCTGGGAGCTGAGACCAGCCTCCCTGAGCCATTCCCAGGCCGAGGTCCCTCTGGTTTCACAAAATGTCCGCTCCTGCTCACTTCATGGAGAGGCTATTATTAGCAAGTGTCACTCAGTTATCTGAGAGTGGCACTTTTAGCTGCCATCGAAGTGCCTGACACTTGGGTTTACTGCCGATTAAATTAAATTTTAGGCTGGTTTGGCTTCGCTGGCAGTAGACAATAGGACCAGCTGCTGTCGAAATGTAACCTGGCACTCGCAAGAAACTCTGTGCGCGGGCGCTTGCGTGTGCACCTATGGGGGTGCTGAGCGTGCAGGTGACTCCGGGGTGGTGAAGGCCCCGACCAGCCACCATTGTGGGAATGGGGAGCGTGTTATCGCCTGGGGCTGGCCACCGGGTACACCTCCATTATCTCTTCTCTGCGGTTGCATCCCTTCCCAAAAAAGTGTTTTTCACACAAATTGTTTCTCTAACTTGGTTTTATTTTGCTTGTTGACAGAAGGGAGTGTACAAAGCTAGAATAATCTTTGTACTATCTGCACACACGTCACTGTTTTTCTGCAAAGGGGCTAAGCGTGCGTGAAAACACCAATGGAAACCAACGGAAGGGTGTAGATGACTTCGGGCTCATTCCAGCATGGTGACCAAGATGATGTGATGGGTGGGATAGGCAGGAGGTCTGGCTAATCCCCTGTCCTGCCTTTTATCTCAGACTCCCGTGAGTCCAGCAGGCACACCAATGTGGGGCTTGTGGGGAAGGTCTTCTCTTTTAGAGTCAAATGTCTTTGCTTTCTTTGGTTCTTGGTTGTGGTCATGCCTGTGAATTTAGGACCTTTGGGCCTCCACTGTTGAGTGGAGTACATAGCAAGGCAGTGTACATCAACATCACATTTAAAATTCTTCAGAAAAGTCTGCGTGGATAACTTCTTCTTATAAACAGAATGCAAATGTGTACAATGTTCCACCAAAGGGCAATGCTCTTTGCTTTTATAATCTGGATTTTAAAAAATTCTGTGGCACTTGATTTTAGTTCTTCAGACACCAGAATTTATACTCACTGATTAGAAATACATTATGCAAATAATTCAGTTTACATATCCAAATACTGTTTTGCATCATTCACACCTCATGTCTTGAAAAAAAAAGTGAAATGTTTCCTCAAAATAAACAAAACCTGCAGAAGAGTTTATTGTAAGGGTGAAAATTAAAGAGGCACCCATTTGCCTGGGAACTTTTGAGGAAAATTTTAATACTCGTGCATAATTTTGCACATTGTTGTTGTTGTTTTGGCTTCTATCCATAGGACATGCCATTCAAGGTATATTATGTTATCTTTGGCTTTCTGAATTTTTCAATTTTTGGAAAAAAGAAGCAACACGCTACATCAGATACACATTTGTGCCTATGTGTGTACAGCCATAAATGACAAGTTAAGCGGAGGAAATTGAAGGAGGTACAGACATTGCTTACCAGTGACATGAGTTTTCTGCTAGAAAGAGGGGAGAGCAAGGAGATGCAAATTTTTGATAACCCGTGTCAAGAGAGAGTTAACTGGGCATAACCTTGAAGTCTTAAGTTAGAGATTGGCAGATGGAAGGCCCTGCAAAAGTGGCTCTGCTTTCACTGGTTTTTATTGTCATTGGAGTAATTCAAGGGAATACAGGATGTGACCTGGTGGCCTCTTCTTTGGAACCACATTCCCGTGCCCACGTGAATGTCTAACCCAGTGGCTGTGACCTCGTGGGTCGGAATAGAATTGGCCTCAGAAATCTGCCCAGAATTCCAGAGGCTCCAGTCTCACTCTCTGGGGCCATTCACCTACTGCTGTTGCAAAGCATGTCTGATTTCAGGAGGAATTTCCCTCTGAAGGAAGGAAGGATGGCAGGAAGGGAAGCGGGCCAGTGGGCGGGGACCTGGCCCTCTCTCTGCAGCGTGAGTGCCGTCATCCTTCTCTTCGGAGGCTCCACACCCATCTCCCCTAACAGGTTACAGACACATTTTTGGCACCGCATAAAGTAAGCGTTCCAACATGTTTTTAATCTTTAACTTTCACGTCGTTAAAAGTCTGATGTACTGACTTTCAGCTGCCTGCAGATAGTTCAGGGCACAGCACCTGACAGGTGTAATGTCTTGTGTTTTATGTCTCTCAATATGGAGGTTATAGAATCAAGAAGGCTGCAAAATGCTTTAAAGATGTTGATACTCATATACCAAACTCTCATGGTTCTTAGGCTTTTTCTTATTCTGCGTTTACACCTACTGTGTGTGTGTGTGTGTGTGTGTGTGTGTGTGTGTGTGTGTGTGGTCTGTATTTGAAAGGGGCCCTTGGTGTCTTGGGGAGACAGGAAACTTCTTGGCCTGGTGTTACCTATCAGAGTGTCAGGACTGAGAAATCCCACTTCTCTTCATCTTTCTCCTTAAGGGTTGAGAGATGTGTTCCATAGCTCTTTCAAAGGACCAACTCTCCTGTTGTTGTGGGTCATGGGGAGACGTGATTTGGTGGTACTGTGGCTGCAGGTCTCAAGTCAGATGGCAGTGACAAGTAGCCCAATCAATGGCCGCTGTGAGCGACTGCATCTTAACTCTTGCCCATGGAGCAGCGGCATGTTGATGGTCTGTCCAGCTTGCCTGAGTAGTGTCTGCTGCGTCCTCAGGAGCGCCCACGGCCCCTCCTTTTACATCCCGGTTCTGGATGGACTTTTCAAGGAACGCAGTGATGATAAATGGGCTCTTGAATTTTCCTCAGCATTCCCTGATGGGTTTGTGTGTTGTCTCTCACCCACCCCTGGTGGGTGGCGATTCTCAGATTGCGTGCGATGCTTCTCTCCTTGTCCCTCACACGTGTCTGCGTGTGTGAGAAACTGACATTTTCATGTGCGATGCCCTCCCATGTGCAGCTTCTGGCTGGCCCCACCTCCTAGTCTCCACTTGAGTAAGCATGTTGAAATTCAGGTGACTGGGAATGTCATTTTGTAGGCATCATCTTGAGTTGGCTCTAACACAGACAGGAAGTAAACACATTTTATCTGTACTAAGTAGTAACAAAATTATTTGGACTCACTTTGTGTTGGGCTGCATCACTCCCATGTGGATCTCGAGGTCTGATGCAGTGGGCCTTGCTCTCAATGTCTTAACGGGATAGGGGAGCTCAGCAGGTGTGATGGAGGGACCCAGACAAGATGACCGGAGCCCCACCCAGCCATGCTGGAGGGAATCTTGATACAGAAACCTGAACCTACCTATTTTTTTTTAAGTGCTTCAAAGAAATGTCTCCCTTTCCTTAAAATTGATTCTGAGGGCAAGGCTCTTACTCCTTTTTGACCAGAGTAGCTGAGCAATCAGAGACAAAAGTACAGTTTTTTGAGCCTAGTGTCCTTCATAAAAGGGGGAAGTAAGTATTCATGGTGCATGTTCTTTGCAGACATAGAGTCATGAAGTCCTATTATCAACCATCTCATTATACAGATGAGGAAGGTTGAGGCTGAGGAGGGACGATGATTGGCCTAAAGGCCACTCACTAAGTGGTGATAGAATTGGCCCAGAGCCCAGGCCTCACACCCTTACCCTGACTCGCTCTCCCGACTTGTAGAGCCTCTCCTCACCCAGCAGGACCCAGGTTGGCCCTGCTGTGCTTTGGTTGAGAGACTCATGCTAAACCGCCGCAGCCCTGATGTCTTTATGTGTGATGGCTGGAATGCCTCTGAGAGATGGAACTTTGCTGAGGAAGACCGGTGCTGTGGTCCTGTGCTGTGCCCTTTCCTCAAGGCCTCCTTCTTTCCCTGCCCTGTTTCGGGCTGGCTCGGCGGCCATGTTTCCTGATAGGGCTCCTGCAGAGTGGTAGTTCTGAGGTTTGTGCCATGTGCACATGGAACAGTTGGCATTTTTATCCGGATCATTGAACATATGGGTAGGGTGGAGCTGGGGTGGTGGGGGAACCCGTACCCTCTCGGTGACAGACGGGTCTCAAGAACTGACCAGCTCAACCTCTTCCTCCTCCACATGTGTTCTCTTTTTAAAGACATCTCTCAATAGCAGGAAGTCCTTCTTTTTGTATACTTTAAATCTCTTATGCTTCAGTTTAGACCCATTTCCTCTTCATTCCAGAGAAGACTGCATTTCTTTCTTTCTCTCTTTTTTTTTTTAAAGATTTTATTTATTTATTTGATGGATAGAGATCACAAGTAGGCAGAGAGGCAGGCAGAGAGGGGAAGGAAGCAGGCTCCCTTTGGAGCAGAGAGCCCGATGCAGGACTTGATCCCAGGACCCTGAGATCATGACCCAAGCTGAAGGCAGAGGCTTAACCCACTGAGCCGCCCAGGTGCCCCAAGACCACATTTCTTATCACCAGCTTTGAGCTGAAACCCCTCATATTTTAGAATCCTATGCTCTGCTCCCTGCCACTTCTCCTTCCTGAATAATCTCTGTTCCCTGAACTTGAATTCACAGGTCTATTATTTTTGTGTCCCTCTTTAGAACCTCCTGGTTCTAACCTTCCCGGATCTTTTACTCGAACACCAGTCAGATTACTATAGAGCACACTGGTAAGATACTTGGCGTTTTCCACATTCCTTACCCTGAGATCTGCACTCAGGTATGTTGCTTACTTTTTTAATAAAAAGCAGACATTCACGTTCAGCTCCATGTCCATGAGGAATTCTAGAGCTTCTTCAGTTATCTTTTTTTTTTTTTTTTCCCAGCAATGCAAAGTTTATTGAGTGATAGGAAAGGGATACTACAAAGCTCCCAAAGAGGGAGGGGACCGGAGAGGATTGCCTTCTTCAGCCATCTTTCATACTGAACCTAGTTCTCCACTCCTATCCTAAGCCCCCGGCCATCTCTCTGCTTCACCAGGGGTCGGGGGGTTATGATCCTATCTCTGAGACTGCCTCCTCCCTCCTGGCTCCTCTCCCAGTGACTCTGTTCATGGAGGCTGAGAAATACAGTGAGTGGCCTTTCTTGCCTCACTGCTGGTAAGAGAGCTGTTCATAACTTTCTGCTGACATCTGGAGAACGTAGGCTTTGGAGGAGCAGAGCCCAGATTACCTGGGAGCCAGCAAAGTCATGTCTTTTAAAAGTCTCCAGCGCAACGTATGTTATAGTAATAGGAGTTGGTCATTATGTTTAATAGTAAAACAAAACTGGAGCACCTGGGTGGCTCAGTTGGTTAAGCGGCTGCCTTCGGCTCAGGTCGTCATCCCAGGGTCCTGGGATCAAGCCCCATGCTGGGCTCCCTGCTGAGTGGGGAGCCTGCTTTGCCCTCTCCCTCTGCCTGCCACTCCCCGTGCTTGTGCTCTCTCTCTCTCTAAGATAAATAAATAAAATCTTGAAGAAAAACAGGGAAAACAAAACCAAAGTGCACATGAAAAGCGTATCTTCTCTGTGTGCTGGGGTGAGGAGAGGTGACCGCAAGTGTGTAGGATGAGATGAAAAGCATTACGGACATGGGAAAGCATTTCAGAACACACAAACATGGCATGAGTAATGGCAGGCTAATAGCCACAGGCTAGATTTTCAGCCCTGCCTCCCATTTTTTGTACCCCCGTTCATTCAGTTAAGATGTGTACGAAGTGGTGAGAAAAGGGACCGCCTGCCCTCTGCAAGGCATTTGTAGCCCCCGACCCCCCATGGGTGTTGGCCCAACAGAGCCCAGAGAACATCCCCTGACTGGATCTTTCTCAGACTGATTTGATCACTTCCTGGTCTGCCCAGCCCGGAGGTAACTTGGTAATCCCCACTGTATGACCTCACCGTAGGCCAAGTGGCTTGGGAATTTTAGCCTCCTGTCTCCTGTCAGGAGCACAAATAGGGAAGCTTGGAGATTGAGGCATGAGGCGTCTGTCGGCCGGCCCTGCCTCCATGTCAGACCCCGCTTCCATGTGGCCCTCTGTTTGCCACCTCATACTTCTGGCCTGAAAGCACCCAGCTGGGTTTTGAGGAATAAAGAGATGGCCCGGTCCCATACATAGGCACTGAGTGCTTAGTTCTGGCTTGCCTTTCCCTGAGCTGGATGGCTTCAAGGCTACTCCCCCAAGTCACTAGGAGCATATGAGTGGGGACCCAGCAAAGTCCTGCCTCTTGTCAGGAAGTGGCTGCAACCCCTTTGTGCCCCTTGGAACGAGTGTGGCTCTGAGGTTAATGAGAGGGTGTCAGTAGTATTTGCGCTGCCTCCTGGAGGCTAGTATTTCATGCTGCCCAAACTAGAACCTTTTGGAAGGCAGGGATCATGTTTTGTTTTGGTATTTTCATGCCTCACATAATGTTGGTTCATATATGGTCTTTAGTTCATTCTTTGTTCTGGCTGATTGATTGAAAATTGAAAGGCCAGGCTTTGTATTGGAGCTTGGCTCCGTATGGGGGAAAGGCACAGAGGCTAAGTGAGTTTACTTTCCTCTTTTTCCCTGTAGACAAAGATACGGAGGGGTTGGGACGAGTGTGCCGTCTTCGAGGCCTTCACTGGCTGACACCTTTTCTCTTGACCGAGCCACGAGCTCTTTGCTTATAGCTCTGCCCCTTTCTGCCTGGAAGTTTTGTGGGGGAGGCTCGTCAGGGCTGGGCAAACACTGAGGATGACAGCTAGGGATACCCTGGGAGTGAGGGAAGCCGGGAGTAGAACATACCAGAGGGAGCGTAGCCCGTGTTCAGAAGGGAGGGAGTACTGCTTTTCTTCAGATAGCTCTGGCTGATGCTGGCTGGGGTTAAAATGGGGGTTCTTTCTTTCTGGTGTATGTGTATGCAAGACCCTTGATATTTGAGTAGGGAAATCCTCTCTTATCCATGGAAATCACTAACTCTTGTGGCGTGTTTCCCTTGCAGTGTTGTGAAGAGAGTCATCCAGACCAACTAGATTTATTTGTACAGCTCTGATTTCTTTCCTAAGGAAAAAAAATTCCAGTTGAAGTTTATGTTTAGATGGTCTGTTCTCCAAGTCCCAGGCCTGGCCAGAACTGGGTTGCTCAACAGGACTGGGCTCAGCGCTGCTGTCCCATCCGTGACCAGGGCAGCTGTGACCTGTCTCATGGTAGGGGAGGTGGTCCCGCATGAAAGCATTCCCCTTGAGAACCTTCGGGAGCACTGCTGGCCAGAAGTGCTCTTAGTGAAGTCCAGGAGGAAACGGCTGAGGTGACCAGAGGTCCTTGTGCTCTGCCTTGGCCCCAGCCCAGGTCAGCCTACCTTCCATGCCTCCCTCAGGCCAGGCTGCCTTCCTGCCTCTCCTCCAATTCCTTCTTTGGAGATTTAGGACTGTGGCTTTACAGAATTCAAGACAGTGAAACTCAAATCCAGGTCTTCCCCCCCACACAGGCCAGGAGGGTTCTCTTCCATGGAGTTGCTTGTCTGTGGAAGGCAGTGAGTTGCTGGCCTGTTGAGAAAAATGGGTCTCCTGCCCACAGGACCCCTTTGCTAGTGTGGACGCAGCTGTGCTGTATTCAAGAGCTAGGTGTTACTCCTCAATTTCCCAGGTATTGGCATCATGGGGGTGGGGTGTTAGTTGTGGCAGGAGACTTTTTTTTTTTTTCCACCATCCTGGCCAAGGAATGAGTTGGTTCTGTTGTGGATGGGAGCAGGCTGCCAGCCCTCGGCTGGAGATGGAATCTAGAAGGGAGAGGCCAGGACAAGGAAGGTCCTGGCCGGACTTAAAGATACGCTCCAACAAGAGAGAAGAAGCAGGACTTCTTGCTAGAAACAGAGCCAGCACCCACCCTCTGGTGAAGGTGCTCCTATGGGTGCCTGGCCTTAGGGAGCCTGGCCAGTGGCTTCTGCAACATAGCCTCAACAGGGGCATGGAAGCAGCATCTGCCTTACCACCGGGTCTCGAGCACCCCTGAGGACTGGGCCCTGGGGGCAGGGGCTCCATTTAGTGTCACTCCTAGCACGAAATTCCTTGTCCACCTTCTAACATCTTGTGGTGTCCACTGCATAGACATGGGACTGGGGAGTGATAGGGGGTGCTGCAAACCTAATTAGCATGTGAGTCCCTTACTCTGGTCCTCCTCCTTCCATGGGAGAGCATTTCAAAGAGTTGTGGCGAATGAGAAAGACAAATTCACCAAGGATTTGTGTCCCATGGATTTTGGTGCTGGCGGGGATAGGTCCTTCCTATTCCTGAAACTTCTTTTTTTTGTTGTTTTTTGTTTTTTGTTTTTAAAGTTTTTATTTATTTATTTGACAGAGAGAGATCACAAGTAGGCAGAGAGGCAGGCAGAGAGAGAGAGAGAGGAGGAAGCAGGCTCCCCGCTGAGCAGAGAGCCCAATGCGGGACTTGATCCCAGGACCCTGAGATCATGACCTGAGCCGAAGGCAGCGGCTTAACCCACTGAGCCACCCAGGCGCCCCCCCTGAAACTTCTTAAAAGGTGGCTGTTAGGTGGGCTGTCCGTACGCTGCCTCTCTTGGGGGTAACCAGAGATGGTGGTGTGGTCAGATGCGACCTGTGAGCTGTGCCCTGGTTGTCTGTTTTTGGGCGAAGTTCATCTCTGAGATGGCTAAGTGGTAAAACGCTTTTCTCCTGTGTCATCCAAAAGGATATCATGTGGGTGGGCTGTGTGGTCAATTGTACTCCTTAACTTTAGATGTGTTGCAGTAAAACCTGACTGTTCTCCTACCCCTCCTTCAAGGTGACTCATAGTTGAGAAACTGAAAGAAAATAAACCATCTTCACCAGACGGTGAACCTCTCCAGGCACTGAACCCATCTCTAGTAACAGGGATGCCCTGATGCCTAAATTGCGGAAGCCTCTTGAAGTAGATAAACAACATGGAGTTATTCAGGGCTTTTGTTTTCACAGGACCAGAGAATGAGAGCTGAGAGGAGGGGCAGAGGCCATCTCATCTCATTTTGGTTCTTATTCAGCATGTGTTTATTGAACACTTACTCTATGCCCAGCACTGTGCTGGGGGTTAGACATGCAGAGGTGAGCAAGACCAGACAAGTTTCCTCTCATGGAGTGTGTGTGTTGGGAGAGGGGGAAGAAGAGGGACAAATCCCTTATACCCAATGGCCAGGCATGCAGCCAGAAAAATCTAAAGCACACAGGCAAAGAGAAGGCAAGTGGCTTGGCCCAGCCACCCTCAGCCATTAACCCAGATAGGTATTTCCAAGTCCCAAAGTCATGCTCTTTTTAGCAGGTCAAGGAGCTGCCTTTGGCAACTCAACCTTAATGTGTGGGGATCTAGATGCCTCTGAATTGCCCCCTTTAGAGCATCCTAGGTAAGCACACTTCCCCTTGGGACAACTAACTCCCCAGGGAAGGTGCGCATAGAACTTCTTCGGCTGCACCCACTTCAGGTGTTTCTGAGCCTTCCAAGTTGTGTGGATGAAGTTGTAGCCCCTGGTTGCCGCACACATTCTCATTTTGGAGTCAGCTGAGACTCTTGTATGTCCTGGGAAGACTTCCTGGATCTTTGGCCCAGTTAGTCCTAAGCACTGAGCCATACCTTTCTTTGGCATTTGGATGCTTGTCCCAGTTACTGGAAGGCCAGCTTGGTGAGTTGGGGGCAGCAAGGGAAGCACCTCATATTCTTATTTACTTGTTTGTTCTGAAAAGAATTCTCACTCGTTTTACCCGGTCCTCCTGTTCTTGCCTCCATGGAAACAAAGTGCACAAAGCTTGGGAAAGAATTAGTGACACTCCTCCCCACCAGTGTCTTACATTATGAGCTTCTCCTATGCCTCCTGCATTTTCAATGTATTATAGCTCTTCTGTGGCTTGGAAAGTCCGTTGACTGAGTGATGATTGTTTTCATGAAACGGTGCAACATGTAAAGCAACGGTTGTCATTAGTAGCGCAGTTATGTAGAGAGTCCCTCTTTAAGCCTTCAGTTTCAAATCAGATTAGCGCTCTGTTAACTTAAAATAGCCCCAAAAAAGAAGGAAGAAGAAAAAAAGAACTGTCGGAAATCAGAGGGAAATATTAGCATTATGAAACATGTTAACAAGTGGCCATTAGCACTTTATGTCTGCATGAATAGCATCTTTAAGTGTTTTATTGGTAACAGAATAGAGTGGAGTCACATAGAATGGCATTACTTTTCAAATTGGCAAGTTCTTTTAATTCAGACTTCTCCTTGTTATTGCCTACTGGGGAGCATTTATTCACCTGTCAAAATGTACACCAGGGTGGGAAAAGGTACTTTAGCTGTTCTGGCTGATCTCAGGCTCTCAGGTGCTTTGTCCCTCTACCAGACTGCCCCTCCCCGCCCTCTGCCCCTGCTCCCAATGCCGATCCCTACCCGGAGGAGGGTAAGTCTGAAAGCACAAACGGGATGAGTGATGCTCTGAAAGAAGCTGGCCCCATGCTCCCACACAGCCTTGGGGCTGAGTATGTGCATCTCAGAGTGCCTGGACACATGGCTGGCAGAGACGGGGGTGTGTTTGCACGGATCTCTGAGCTGGAGGAGCTCTGAAGAGCTGCTGCTGGTGGGTACCTCCCCAGGCCCTTAGCTTCTCCCTCTGGAGTTTCCTCCTATGCCTTAGGGAAAAGGTTCCAATTTGATCTTGATTGGCCTCTCTCAAGAGCGCCCCCCCTTCTTTTTACTTTCCCAAACCAGCTGAACCCCTTTATGTTACAATGCAAAATGCTATTCCCTCTGGGCCTCGGGGCCTACGGGGAAAATGGAATTTGGCAGAAACTCAGACTCCAAAGCCAAAGTGACCCCAGGTCTGGCTGCCTGATGGTTTTATAGATAGGGTGTTGAGTGGCCTTCTGGAAGTTTGGGATTCTAGAGGTTCCCTCATTCATTTTTCAACACGTTTTTTGAACGCTTGCCATGTGCCAGGAACTGTTCTTGGTGTTGAGCACATAGCAATGATCAAAGCATTAAAAAATCCCTGACCTTGTGGTGCTCCTATTCTAGCTGGGGAGACAGACAGTAAATGAATAAACATGTGAATTATATAGTGTATCAGAATAGGATCAGACTGCTTTGGAGAAAAGTAAGGCGGGGATGAGGGATAGGGAATGTGTGGTGGGCACACTTTAAATAGGATGGTTAGGGAAGCAAAGGCTCCAAGGAATGAGACAATCAGCCATATGGATTTCTGGGGGGAGGAGGGTTCTATGCCAGAAGAAGAGCAAATGCAAAGACTTTGGTTGGAGGAGGAACAGGGGGCCCTTGGTGTCCAAGTGGAGGAGTAAAGGAGGTGGGTGGGAGCTGAAGTCCAAGGGACAGGAGTCCAGTGCCTTGTCAGCCATTGTGAGGACTCTGGCTTTGACTCTAAGAGAAAGCCACCGGAGGAGTGACCTCATGTGACTTAGGTTTCCAGAAGGTCACTTTGGCTGCTTTTTGAGACTTGTGTGTGGGGAGGTGAGGCAGAAGTATTCAGGAGGCTGTTGCCAAAATCCAGGCCCTATGATGGTAGCTCAGACTGGGAGTATGGACATGTGAGAGGGGGCTAGATTCTGGAAATGTTTTGAAGGTGAAATGAAAAGGGATCACCGACAGATTGGGCATGGGCTGGGAGAGTTGGTAGAGGAGTCAAGGTGGACCCTAAGATGTCTGGCTTGGTGACCAGAAGGATGGAATTGCTGTGTCCTGGGTTGAAGAAGGTCCTGGGAAGTGTTTGAGAGGATGGAGGTGCTTGTTCCAAGCTGTGGGGCTTCTCTTCCTCTTCTACTTTGGGCCACAGGTGGCTGTTAGCCTGTCCTGCTCAGGGAGGGTTGGGAGGGAAAGGAGTATGACCCTCATGGGGCAGCTGAGAGACCTCCAGTAGACTGCTGGGAGCTGAGATGGCTTAGGTCAAGCTCTAACTTGTAGTTGTTTAGAAAAGGTGCTTTTCTGGAGCTGTTTTGTTCCATTTCTTTCTCTATTATTTGTTAGCTACCAAAGACAACTTGATCTTTTGACTCAGAAATATGTGCTTTGTGTCTTGCATTTCTTTTCCTCAGCTTGTTTTCTCAGAGCTCAGGTAAATCATCAGGGGCTGCTGGTGAACCATGGGATTTGAGAATCCGTACCTGAGCTGCATCTTTCCCTGGACTTCACCCTCCCCAGGTACCGGAGGATTATCAGGAATTCACCCACGGCCACTGTGTCTTATACGGTGTAAAGAGTCCTTTTCTGAAGATTTCTCTGTGGCTCTGCTGTACCCAGATCTGCTGCTCAGCCTGGGCTTTGGAATTTCTTATGGAAATCTGTTGTCCTCCTTTCCATAGGTCCTCCGCCTCCCTTTCCCCGTTCCTGGAAAGAAGCTGGCTGGCAGATAGAGTGTTTTTCCTTGAAAGGAGAGAGGAGAGCCCTCTAATGGAAAAGTAAAATAATTCTTGGAATTCTTATTCCACCGAAGCCAGCCAAAGCTGAGATGAAGTAAATTATTTGGGGGTAATTTGCAAGGGCCTGAATCAAACAAATTGCTTTTTTGCACTGACCTCAGTTTGAATCTTTAGACCAAAAGCTGGTGATGTTAGGACTTTGATAAGCGTGAGCATTTTTATTTGCGTTATTTTGGTGGTGGGCGGGAGTGCTTCTAGGCTTTAGGATTCATAGGTGAGCATCTTTAGCTAGCAGAAGACTCCTTATCATAGGAGGCACTCCTTTGCCCTCAAGTCTCAAAAGACCTTATTCAATAACAGCATTTAGAGCTTGAGTTTATTAACATCCATACAGGCAGGCTTTAGTTTTCTCTTTCTCTCTTCCATGGTGCTGGCTTTTCTACCTGTAGGACAGATTATTCTGGAATCCAAGGTGGCCCAAGGAAGAACCCACAGAAAGGTCTAGGCTGCCAGCTTAAAGATTCAGCGTGTCGTCAAAGACGCTCTAGGGGAAATCCAAAGATCTCCAGCCTTTCCTGCGGTCCCAGATGTGTAAGCACCAGCCTCTTCCTGAATCAAGCTGGCATGGGTTGCTGACATCTTTCTTCTCATAGCTATACCGCTCCTTGACCAGTTTGCTGAGGTGCCTGAGATCCCTTGCCCACCAGGCATATCCTTTCCATCCTGAGGAAAAAACACTGTCCTCCTCAGAAAGGTTTAAAAGCCCAGCACAGTTCCGCATTAGCTGTTCCATAAACTTAACAACTGCATTCTTTTAAAAAATGTGTCTTGGGGATGTTTGTCTCACAGCAGCTGGCAACCTCCTTGTTTTTGAAAATGTCAGACTTAGGGGCTGGGCTGCCCTATTGGCCCCATTCACTATGGCGGGGACAATGGCCTGGGGCGTAATTCTGAGTCCCCCACGAGGATTTTCTCTGGCACCTCTTTCACATCATGCCTTGTCTGCCACATTCGAAAACAAGTGTGGCTGAGTTTGAGTTTCCTCCTATTTTTTATTTATGTAATTTTTTGTAGTTGTTGTTTGGATGGAGGGGGAAGGGTAGACATCCCTGGGGCAGTCGGCATGTTCGGTTGGCTCTTTGAGATGAATAACTACTTAGCTGTTGCTCAACTACTTTTGTTTGTGAAATAAAGGGTAGTAAGCACCATGACATCAGAGTATTTCAGGTTTATTGTGATTTCTTTTTTGTGTTTGCATCTGCCCTGCTCAGTTAGGGCATTACCCCTAACCCCATAGGAACGAACACTGAAGACCATATGATTTTAAAGCTTTAGAAATCTGCGTGTGTAATATGTCTTTTGTGAATTTTTTTTTCTTTTGCTTTAGAAACAGTAATAATAATCCATAGTAATTATCCCATAGTATGCTGTCCTTTGTTACCGGAGCACTGGATTAGTGTGAAAACGTGTCCTGTATACAGTTTCAACAGCTTGATTTTGCTTCTTCCTTCCCCCTTCCACCCCCCTTTTCTGTCTTATGCTGTTTGGAAGACAATTTCCACATTTCTGCCATATGTCTTAGAAAAGCTCAGGACTTAGAGACAGTAGCAGACTTAGGACAGCAAGCTTAGTTCAGGTGGGGAGGCAGCCCTGTACGGCAGACACAGTTATGTAGACTGAGAACTGTTGAAACAGCTGCATTTGGAAATCAGGCTTCCCCTTGCCTGCCCTCTTTTCTTGAGAGACTCCCAAACATGTGAAAATGCAAAAGTACTTCACCAGGTTTTAACTTTTCTGGCTCAAACAGAAGGAACAAGAGCACAGCAGTCTTTGTATGTTTTGTAGACATTTTTTTGAGCTTTTCAATCAAGATAGGCCCTTCCCTGCCTTCCTCCCCCCTTCCCTCCCTCCCTTCCTCCCTCTGTTTCTCCCCTCCCACCCCCTCCCCTTCTTTCCCTTTCCTTTTCCTTCCTTCCTTCCTTCCTTCCTTCCTTCCTTCCTTCCTCTTTCTTGGTGCCTTCTTTCACATTCTGCTCGACTGGAAGAGCATTTAATCCTTGGCCTCCTGTCTGTTGAGATATTATGTTTTTTTAATAGTGCTTGTTTATGACTAAGGTCAAAGACAGTATTTCAGAACAAAAATTAGAGTTAGTTCATAATTGAGTACATATGTATGTAACTGTTTATTTTTATAGTTTGCTAATTTATTTTTAAACCACTCGGTTATGCCAACATGTTTATAGCTCTGCTCATCATGTGCCTTACCAGTCAGGGTGTTAAAAGGCACATGCTTTTCAATAGTTTGGATCCCGAGTTAAATTAGATAATGCTATCAGGTAGCAATTTAATTACATTAATTGAATGTTTAGGTGGAAAGGTAGTTTGGCAGAGGCTATAATGAAATAACGTTTATAAGTACACATGTGTAAATCTCAGCATTATAGACATTATTTGAGGTTGCTGACAGAGAAATGGATATAGATCAGGCATTTGGAAGGAAACATGAGGGGGCTTCAGCATCCATGGTAGATGCTGCCTTCACACTCTCAGAGGCTGCTGGGCACCTCCATTTCCTTTGTGCGCCGCCTTTCGTCTTTATCATAGGCCTCTGAGCAGAGATACACAAAGGCGTTAGGGTGGCACTTTTCTGGGTGGCAGCCTGCCCACTTGGGCCGGCTTGCTGAGTCCAAGGAGACAGGATGCAGTCTAGTGAGGACTTTGTCACTTTGGAGGGTCAAGGCTTGGCACATTTGGGTCATCTCTGTGGCTCTCCAAGCCAGCTCTGTCTGGAATCCGAGGAAGGCTGTGTCAGGGTTCCAGGACATTCCCCCCCACACCCCACCAGGGTGGAAGCCCCTGGCAAGGAGAGCCCTGGGGCGTAAGGTGTGGTACATCAGCCCACAGCTGTTGCCTGTGAAGGTGGCTTCCTCTGATGCAGAGGGAGTTCTGGGAGGGGGCTGGAGCCCAGGCCCCCAGTCAGCCACCGTCCCTCCACACCCTTGGACGAAGTGGGAGAGCTGGCATTTGGGTAAGGTGACAAGTTATTTGGGGCCCTGGTGCTCCTTCCCACCTCTCGGTGATTTAGTGTGGTGGGTGTCAAGTGATTGCTCGCAAAAAGGGATATTTAGGTGTACTAACAGCAGATTCTTTGCCTATGAGTCATTCATTGTCTTCTGATGCCATCTGGTTTCACCGGGCTGCGGAGCCTAGCGTGGTGTCCCGTCCCCTGCAGCACCCTATGTGGGTTATTTACCAAATGCCACCGTGCCTCCCTCGCAGCGTCTGGCAGGGAGATCAGGTGGGTTTGCTGTAGCTGCTGGGTGTTCTCCGGATGCGGAGTCTTCGGCCCACCGTTGTTCTGGGGGATACTGTCCCCCGCTCCCTCAGGTGGATTTGTTCCTGGCCATATCTGTAGTTGGCCCTTCCCCTTGGGAGTCAGCCATGAATGACTTCATCTAAAATTCAAGACCCAGCTGGAGGCTTACCCTCCTCGGCACCGAGTGGCCACCTTGGGTCCCTTGCCTCTCAGAGGTGGGGGTGGCTGGGAGGGCTTGTGATTTCAAAATACCCTTGCTTTAGCCGGGGGTCTCAGACCACTGAAAGAGAGCTGGGGGAGCTGGAAGGAAGGGTGGGCAGCTGTGTGTTCGAGGGGAAGGAGTCCTGCTGGTTGGGACAAGAAGTTGAAGGAGGGTTGGTTTGGCCCCCAAGGGAAGGACAGGAAAGCACTCATTCCTGGTTGCAGATGCAGTGTTTGTCCAGCTAAAAACAGCCCCATTCGGTTGACTCCCTGATGAGTGATTTTCCCCAAGTTGACAGCTGCTCCAACACATTTTACCTGCAAGTCCTGACAAAGTGGTATGTTCTTTTGGGGCTGTTATTACCGCTGTAGGCATTTGGAAGAATCTGGAAGAATGGGGTTCCAAGGGACGACCTTGAAGCAATTTCTTGGTACCTGTTCCCTTCTTTCTGTCCAACCCTCTCGCTTTTTGGTTTATGAAAAATTGGACCCATCCCTTTCAAATATCTACTGTGCTCTTAATAATGAGAATGGCAATAAAATCACAGTACGTTTATAAGGTTCTTGAATAAGCCCTTTGATGAGCATTGTCAGATTTGAGCCTTACCTCATGAGTTAACTTGTGAAGAAACAGAGGAGGTGGCATATGAAGCCCAAAGAGGTTAAAGGGCATGTCTGGTCTTACACAGCTAGGGGATAGACTTAGGGTTTGGACCCAGGACTCCTTCCTCCTGGCCCTCCATCGGGTCCACAGCCCGCCCACAGGACAGACAGCTGGGGCTTGCAGAAGGCTGCTTTTTGGTGGAAGGTCTGTTTGAACAGTTGGGAGCAGGGACATGCCGGTGGAAGTGCTTCGTGGTAGGGGAGCCAGGTGATGAGAATTAGGATGATCTTTGAAGGTCTGCAGAGGCAGAAATGTGCCTGACATTCAGCCTTTCTGTATACTTCCATGAGTTAATTCCTGTAACCCCTAAGCACCAGGGGAATGTTAAGCTGGAGAAGCTTCTCAGTAAATACCCCAGGTACAGTTCCTGGTAAAGAGCAGTCGCTGTTTCTTGGGCTTACACCCGATTCCCTGCAATGCCGAGGGAAGGCTCAGAAAAGGAGGGTTTGGGGGAGCCGGACACGGAGCTGGTTTTTTTCCGCACACTTGGTCTTATTTGATTTCACTTTTCCTGGGTTCAGGGATGCCGAGCTCCAATTGCAAGGAGAACATTCGTGTAAATACAAAAACTGCAAGTAGTTAGAGGTTGGCTTGTTTGTTTCATTATACCTTCCTCTTTGGGGAAGCAGATTGGCAGGGTGGAAGGCTCAAGCTCGTGTAATATTCTGGTCTCCGGATTGGTGGCCTCTTCTCTCTTTGCAGTGGGTGGCTGGGCTGGATGAAGCCCCGAGGCAACTTAGAAAGGGCAGGGTGGGCCAGACAAGCCTCTGGAAGCCTGTGTGCCTTCATCGTCACCCCTGCACATGTGCCAGTAGGCAGCTGTGTGTGGTGTTGGGGAAGCTGCTAGTGTGAGCCCTAGGCCCTGTTGGCTTGTGTGAAGGCTCAGTGGGCATCTCTGTTTTATGTAAGAGCTAGTGTGAATGGAAAAGGAGACCAGACCCCTGTGGTCCAGGGGTGGTGTAGGCTGAAGGATGCTTTTCAGAGTTCTTGGAATGTGCCACCTAAAGTCATGAATGCTTCCAGCAGGCAGTGACAAGTGTGGGGTTTTCGTCTTGTTGGGTCTTTCACTCAGGTCTTTTACTTCTTTCCTCCTCCTCCACCTGCTTTTTTTTTTTTTTTAATCAGTAAACAGTTGATAATCACTTCTCAGAAGGCTTAGATGAATGCAAATTATTGTTGCATTTTAAAAACTTTGCAGAAAATTAAACTTTGATGAAAGCTCCCGAATGGTGTGGGTGCTCTCAATGGGTGCTGGGTTTGTATCCTGTCCCCTAGATCTTCTGGACAGGATAAATGAGTCCTTCCAAAATGTCACTCTGGCAGAGCCATCTGGGTGTTTGACAGTCTTTCAGAGCTGGGTCGGAAATGCTGGGTGTGGAAAACCGCCGTAAACCCCGAAACAGCCACTGGGGTAGGAGCTTGGATGGCACACAGGCCTTTCCAGCCTTGGGAATCTAACCCGTAGGTGGACAGCTTCTGCCCTGTCCTGGGAACAGATGGAGGAGAAGGTACAGGGGAAGTTGTCATGGCGCTCAAAGGAAGCAAGGCGTGGCTCTCTCCCAGGGAGACGTCTGGGGCCTCAGCTGGCTGTCCAGGCCGAAGTGGGTGGCAGCGTGAGGATTTTAGTAAGAAGTCAGTCCCTGGAGAACTGGGGTTCCTTTGCAGCTGCCTCCGTGTCTCTCTCGGTTTTCCTGGTCAGACCTCAGTCCGTCCTTCTACCTGCTTGGAGACTGCCGAGGCTCCAGAATGGGGCCAACATGATTGGGGGATTGCGGCCCCTCCCTTCTGGGCTTGTTGGTGACCCAGTGTGGAGGATGCGGCCCCCATCCCTGCTCCCACCCCTGAGGCAAATGTTATGAGTGGATCTGGGACTGCTTCCTTCCCCACAGATACCTTCATGACTAGCTTTGATCCTTTTTAAAACACATTCCATGCATATTAACATGACAGACATATTGGTTTTACTCCAAGCAAGTAGCAGCCCTGGGCCCTTCAAGACAGGTGGGTGTTGGAAGAGAGTAAGCAACGAGCCTCACTGTCCCCGGAGCCCCGGATGGACCAGTGTTCTCTCATGTCTTGCTCACGCCGTCCCCCTCACACCCCATCTCATTTTACCCATGAGAAACTTGACTCTCTTTGAGATTACGTGCCTCCTCCTGGTCACCTGGCTTCCTAGTGACAGGACGAGAATTTATGTCTTTTGGTTAGCAGCTGAGTGCTTTTTCTGCTCTACTCTATTACCATGATGAGAGCTAATTTTTTTTTAATTGGTCTTTCTTGAGTGCGTATTTTAACACAAGAAAGCATGGGATTGGATGTGAACCCTACTTTTTGATGTAGGAGGAAGATAAGGGGAGGAAGCCGCCTGGGGACAATTCTGGAGCAATACCTGAGATCTAGGAGTCGTATGTACAAAGTGTGTGATGGCAAAGTGCAAATACGTGCTAGCAAGAACCCAATGAGCTACCCTTCTGAATTCCACCAAGAAGTTATTCTGTCTGTCGTTTTATTAGGCTGAGACTTTTTCCAATGGTTTATTTTTCCATTTGCTCACAGTCCGTAGAAGAGAGCCAGAGAGGGAAGCCAAGGCGCTTCCACTATTTACCTACTCCCTGACTCTAGACCTCAGCAGATTTGCTCTGTGGTGCTTTGTCGCACCACACACCACTCTGTCGCAACTTTCACAGATCGGGACAATAAACTATAAGCACATCAGCTCACTTGGAGGGACCTGATACCTGATTGTTGCTCTGATAAGTATCTGTACAAATATTTATACGATTCTGATCATCTTGGGTTGTGTTGTTACAACATGCAAAGCTGTCAGTTTTCCAGGACTGCCGGTGGTAAAGCTTCTCTGTGGAGCGAGGCTTATTTTTGATCTGGCTTTCCCTCCCTGAAACCCTGTTAGCCTGGGATCTCACCTCGTGCGACACAGGTTTTGTAGAAAAGAGTGGGACATTACCCCATCACTCACTGGTAAAATAACCGGAAGAGGCCCTTCTGGAACACAGAGAGGCCGGCATAACTTCTCAGAGTGTGTCTTCCAGCTTCCCTTGCTTAAATTTTCATGTGAGAGGAGCCTATTACTGTAATTAAGGAGACGATATAGCATTTTGGAAGGCCTTTATCACTTCAGGTGAGCACCTGAGAGAGAACGTGGAAGTGGCTAATTCTATTACCAAAGCGACCATTTCCCCCAAAGAATCCATGGCTCCCTGGGACCCTTAGATAGCTGTTTACTGATCAGTGAGGGTTAGAGCTGCTAGACTGTGAGCTCCTCGAGGGCAGGGACTGAGGCTAATTTCGTTTTCTTCTCCCTGCCATTAACAACACATGTGTGGAGCAAATGAATGAAGTTGGCTGCCATTGAATATGGAGCAGAAGGATGGAAGGATTTCCAGAACAATGATGTAAATAGGTGCAAAACTGGATACTTAACTGATGTTTTTCCAAAAACGGGCCTTGTTTTGGACGATGCGCCAATGGCGTCTTGTTGGGGAGGGGCTCGTGTGGTGTTCGGAGACCATTGTCGTTGATGCCTTCAACCGTGATTGGGCCAAGCAGTGTAGGTTTTCCCCATGGAAGAAGGAGAGAGAAAGAAGTGCTTGTGAGCCCACTCTGCTAGATTACCAAGCTCCAACAGCTCCTGAGCTCCAGACACTTATTTTTTTCCTAGGTCATTTCACTGTAAACATCTTCGCCATAGACCTCTTCGCTGCAAGCATATTTGCTGTATACCTAATTGGCTGCAAGGCAGTTTTGCCATAAAAGGTAAAAAACAACAACAAAAAAAAAACCAAAAAAACTGGTTGACAGTTTGGTTTCATTTCTCCATTGAGGCAGTCCTCCCATTTTTATATGATACAAATCTCAGCTCTCATAATGGTCTCTATGGTGGTGTAGAGTTTTGAACCCCCATTTCCCATAGAACTTTGGAACAACTGTCAACTGACAAGTGACAATATGCCAAGAACGAATAGCAGTCTAGAAGGCTTTCACAACGCAGTACAAAGCCCAGTTACAGATAAACATCCTAGTATTTGGAAACAGATGCTTCTCTTAATGAAGGAAGAAAATTTAGCAAGAGAAGAAGTGGGATGGTGAACGAGATGAATCAACAAGCAAAAAATATGTATAATACTATGAATGAAAGACTTCGAAGACAAATGTTTAGCTACAATCCACAAAATAAAATCAGTTATTTGCACCATATTACCATGAATCATCAACATTATACATTTGGAATGTATTCGAATATTTTGTATTTTGCAATAAAGTCTTTAATTTTGTTATTCATTTTTCATGTTTTGTTATGTCCTTCTCGACGAATGTTCCCTTTTTAAAATTTTTTTGTGATTTTTCTCTCTTAAAGTGGCAAAATTGCCTTACGGCCAGTTAGTTATGGGGGTGAAAATGTTTGCTAGAAAGGTGTTTATGGTGAAAATAGGCAGTAGCCCCTGGAGGCTGGTACACAGTATTGTCAGGCACATTTTACGGATGGATAGACTGAGGCTCAGGGACCTTAGAGAGTTGCTCTGAGTTGCACAGCTGGGAGGGGGTTGGAGATGAAGATTCTAGAGTCCATCTACCTAGTTCTAGGGATGCTGAGTGCTCACCCTGCTGACCCACCAGAGCTTGAACCCACGCACCCCATTCTGAACTCCAGGCTGATGTTCCTGGCCTGGCAGCCTTATACCTCGATGGCTCCCAGGTGTTGCCTCTCAAGCCACCGCCCATCCTCTGGACTTGGTCCCGAGGGGTGGGGAGGAATGGGGTACCCTTCTTCCTTCCCACTCTTCCCCCATCATTCACAGGGCCTCCCCTTCCTTGTTTCCCAGCCACAGAGACAGTAGGCTGCCTGCTCCAGTGTGCCTTCCCGCCAGGGCTTAGTGCCCTGGCTCAGCTGTGGCCACTCCCCCACTCTGCTCTGAAGGCATGTCTGTCAGCCCACAGGGGTGTGGTTCACAGGCTAGAAGTCAGAGGCACTCTGCCTGAAGAAACTAGTCCCAGGGGGCCTCACCTGTTCCCCCCTCCTCCTCCCCACCCTGGCTGGGCTTGGGGAGTCTTCCTTTCAGGGTCCTATCTCCCAGCACCAGCCCCTTTGCCACCTCAGGCATACAATTTCTGGGGAGAACTTTCCAGGCCTCTGGGTTTTCCATCCTGGGCAGAGAAGTGGGACTGTGGGAGTCCCAACCCTCAGCGCCCTGGGCATAGCCCTGACATGCCATCGCTCTGGCAAGCAGCCTCAGGCAGGCCTGGGCAGAGGACCGAAAGGAGGAGAAAGAGCAAGGGGAGCCTCAGCAGACCGAAGAGAGACAAAAGCCAGCTGCAGAGCAAACTGCCTGGCAGTGGGGTGGGTGCCCTGGCTGGAGGGCTGGCCTGGACTGGCCTGCCCTGGGAGGAGTCAGGTTGGCGCCTGCTCTCTCAGAGTCTCCGTCCTCCTGGAGGCTGGCCAGCTGCTGGAGCCGTGTGTGGGCGACAAACACAGGGTCTTGGAGTCTTGAAGGTTAGGGCTTGAGAAGAGGAGGAGAGAGAGAGAACTGAGGCAGGTCCCCTTCCCTGCCACCCTGTGGGGCCTAGGCGCGGCCTCAGAGCTACCCTGTTGGAAGGGGGGCACTTTTCCTCACCGTGGTCCATGCTTTTGTCTTGGGGATCTAGTGGTCTCTGTGGCTCACTGACACCCATACCTGGCGCTGGTGAGTAGGTCAGGCTGGTTAGTCTTCAGAAGGCCACATGTTGGAAGAGTTTGGGCCTGAAAGCCAGGGGTATCTGGGTTCGTTCCCCCGCTGGCTAAGTGCCCTGAAACAAGCTGATCCACTCTGTGGAGCCTCAGGCTCCTTATCTGTAAAATGGGGATAATTAACTTTCGTGTCCCCTGGGAAGAAGTGTTCTGCTTGACTTTCTCTCAGAGGTGTTACAGAATGTATCTTCCCCAAAGCGTATTGTTCTGGAAGGCATAGGCCTGGCCGTCTCCTGACTTCAGCCTCAGCATTGGAGGGCACTGTCCCCCGACGTTGCCCAGAGTGGTGTCTGGCCCGAGCTCCCCCTGCTCCCCCAGCCTCTGTGGCCAGACGCTGTTCTCCAGCTCACGGGCTTGGCCCAGCAGGTGGGAGAGGATGATGGCCGCCCTGGGAAACCGAGTCTTGGGGACAGGCCCCCGGGTCATCTCCCAGAAAAGGTGAAGGTAAATGGGTTTGTTGTTGTAGTGTTCTTCCCTGTCGATGCCCATTTTCGGAGAGAATCGGAGGAAGGGAATATGCGGAAGTTAGGCTGCCTATGCCTCACACCCCTCACGCTACCTGCTTCCTGTTCTAGTAAAGAGAAGTCGTTTCTGCAGGAGTTGGACAGTCATCTGAGTTTGATCGAGGTTTATTGGTGATTCAGATCTGTATGTAAGGTACATATGTTCGCACATAAATTCGAGAGACTTCCCTTAGCAACAAAGTCTCCAGGCCCTTCAGAGAATCAGCAGCCTGGCCAACAATAGGGCGGGTCCAGGATAGCCTTAGGCCTAGAGATGACCTCTGCCGCCCCACTGGCTTCTGGCCTCCTTGTCCTCCATCGGCCTGTTTCCCTCTCTTTCCTGCTCACATACATAGGTGAATAGACGGGTAGGTCATATCACCCCTGCTGATTTCTCTTCAGCACACTAGACCTATTTGCTGCCAGAATTTGAAGACAAAGGCAGGTGCCAGAGGGGGCTATGTTATGGTTGTCCCAGGCCAGTTCTAGGAAGGGAAGGGGGTAGAGGGCACCCCAGTGCTTCATGGTGCCTTCTTGGTATCAGGATGGTGCAGTGCTTGGAGGCTGTCCTTCCCCACGTCCTCAGTGCGTACCCTGCAACCTTGCAGGGACCCCTGTGTCCAGCCCAGCCCGAGTGTGCATCTGTGTGCTTGGTCGGCCCTGATAGGGGTCACCATGGGGAGGAGATCTCCCTGGAGCACACTGCCACATGGCCTGTAAGCTGTCCCTGAGGCTGTGCCTAGCCCGCAGTGTCCAAGCTCTCTCCTGCCAGGGCCCTGCTGGTTATCGCTGTGGGCATTATCTCCACTTGCCACCTCTGCACTCAGGGCTGTGGTGTCCCCTTCAAGAACCACACACCCATCTACCAGGGGCCCTTCTTGCTTAGAATCTGACCCAATTCCCCCCCACCTTCAGGGACTTCTGACTCACCTCCCGCCTTTCTCAGGACAGAGTCCTTTTCCAGAGAACCAGACCCAGCTCTCTGAGCGCTGCCTTGTGGATCCCAGTCCCTCACCTCCTTGGGCCTGTCCGTTTTGTGCCTGGTAGCTTCAATACCCAGACCTTCATGGGTTCTCATGATGGCCCTCGGCCGAGCAAGTGGCTTCATTTAGGATTGTGCACAAACCATTTTGAGCAATTCTCTGGTCATTGGCAAAGAGAAAAATGGGACAAAGGAGGCCACAGAGTCCTCTGGGGGAAATGTGTACAGAGGATAAGGTGGTAGCACATGGAAAGGGGGAGAAGAAGGCTGGCCTGGAAGGCCTTCAAAGGAAGTGAAGTTTGTTAAAGTGCTCCATAAATTGCAAAGTGTCCTTCAGTGGAAGCTATCATCGTCATCATCATCATCACTGTCATGGCCATTATCATTCCCATGCCAAGGAGGTAGGTGTAACTCACCAAGGCTCTAGCTGACTCCTGATTGCGGAGGCCATGAATTGGTTTCCTTGGAACATTCCAGTTCAACTCAAGAGCTGGTGTTTGAGTCGAGATGTCAACACTTTCTGCTATTCCCCTGACTTACAAAATGGAGGGCTAGAGTCTAGGATGTGACTTGACTATGGCTTCTCTATCCTTGAATACTAGTTATACATACTGTGAAAAATCTGAATGCATCACATAGAGCAGGAAAAAGGTGATACTTTGTTTTACCAAAGTTTTTTTTTCACTTTACAAAAGGACCCACAGTGGTATTCTTTGCAGTGGAATGTTTCTGTAGCAGAGTGAGTGTTTACAGGTCATTAACTACTCCATGGAAGGACTTTGGTAGAGAAAAAAAAAGACCGCAAGGAAATAGACTCCTAGCTCCAGCGCAGAGATGCTAATTAAAGAGAATTAGAATCTGCTGACCAATGGTGTCTGCTAAGCACTGTGTGGACTCAGTGTTGGGAGAGAAGTAGGGGGCATGCTTCCTTCCCTTGGAGAACCTACAGTCCCTTTGGAAGCAGAGACCTCTGGTGAAGTAACTGTGAAGACACGGTCATGAAGGCAGAAATCAAATGAATGCTAAGCAGTGTTTACTCACCTCGTACCATGGTTGATCAGAAAACAGACCATGCCTTACAAAAATTCAGGTTGTAATAGTGTTTTTCAGGACTCCTGCTATTGCATATAGTGAGGGGAGTTTGAGGAAGGAGTTGGCCTAAGACTCCTCCTGGGTGCCTGGCGAGAGCTCACGATGGAATGCAGAGGGTTGGCTGTCCTGGAACTTAATTTGGAGTTGACACTCCAAAATGGCCCAAGACCCCGATGGACGGTGGGAGGGAGAAGGTGGTGAGGAGAGAGGGTTGTACACGAGAGGAGAAAGGTACTCAGCAGGCCCTTCCAGAAGAGGTAGCCGGCTCAAATCTGTGTCTTACTTAAACCAGTAGCAAAGTAGAAGCTGGCTTCCCTCTTTCTTCTTGCTCTCCTGCCTGCTGCTACTCTGAGCTTGCTTTGGCCACATGTGTGGAGCACAGCAGAGGACAACAGCAGACCCATCATCAGATGGTCAGCACCAACTCTGTCTGCCTGGGAAGTGGTTTCCAAGAGCCCCTGTTTGTGGCCTGGACACCTGCGTCACAGGCCTGGCTGCTTGCCTCTTTAGGATAACCCCTTTGGGATGGTCGGCTCTTGGCCTTTCTACCGTCTGTGGCAGCTCGCTTGGCCTTGCCAGGCAAGGCGTTCTCTAAATGTTTTTATTGGACTTATACTGTAGAGTTCATAATCTGTTCTCCTGACTTCCGGGGCCCTCCGTGGTCCTAGTATTCTGGGATTTCATGGCAAGTGCATGTTCCCCATCTGTTTCCTCGCAGATGCATACTTTCCATTCATCCCTCCTCCTGTTGTCCTAAAAGCCTTCATCGTCAATTAAGTTTTCATGTATGAGGGTGGCTCTGGCCTCCTTCTCTAGTTTGTTCCTGCCTTTTCAGCCAGCCTTTCCCAGCTCTGTAGCATGTTTCTTAGGTGTTTAAAAAAATATTCAAAGAAGAACGAAAATGTCCTTGTACTGTGGAGACTGTCAGAGAAGTGGGTAGTAGCACGTACAGCGTGACATGGGCAGGGCTCCACCTCTGCCCTGGGCTCCCACAGTGACTGGGGGTTTGGGTTGGAGGGTGTGGGGAGAGCAGTGAATTGCCTGTTCCTGAGCAGGAAGGGACTTGGAGTTTGCCAAGCATCTTTTATGTCTCTGTGCCAGTGGGAAGTCCTTTTGGAACATTTTTCCTTGCAGGTAAGACCCAAACTTTCAAACCACAGGGGCGACATCAGACATGTAAGGTCTGCACCCCAATCTGGAAGACAACACGGCTGCTTCCACTGCCCAACCCGGACTCACGTCTCGGGGCTCTACTTTGAGGTACTAATGGATGAGCCACTGCTGTGAGAAGAGAGGAAGCTAGGCAGGACTTGGCGGTTATCTAGAGGGACATGGCTGAGAAGAGATACATAGCTGGTGCACTCCAGGTGCAGAAGTAAGAATAGGTAGCTGATGCTGGTGCAGAATAGAGCCAACACTGGCCAGGAAAGAGTTACGGCATCCCCCCCTTAGAGCACCCCAGGGTCCACACAACTGTAAGAATTGAATTGGTCTGGTGCAAGCTAACAGTTGCTTTTATCAAAGCCCCAAGGAAGGGTTTGGCTTCCAATTGGGGTGAGGGGGGACGGTGGCGGGGGGAAGAGAATTGGTAGATTTCCTGGTTTGTGGCTGTTTGCTCAGGTGGCCTCTTTCAGAAGACTCTCTTGTTAATGGAAAGTTAGATTTTATTTCTCAATGGGAATAAAATTATTTGCGTGCATTGCCATGTGGACTAGATCATCCCTCCTAAAACATTAAAAGAGGTTAAGACCCACCCCCTCCATCTACATTCTCCCCACCTCGTCACTGTCCATTCATTTTTCATCTCTCTGTCCATCCAACTTGCATATATAGGCACCTATCAGGTTCCAGCTACTCTGAGTTCCCAAATGACACCCTCCCCCCTTCCCCCCCAGCCTCACATTGTTCTCACTCTGTTCTCTCCCTCCTCCCTTTCTATTACTCTTGGGAAAGGGGCTTATGACCTCATTTCTGCTGAGGTGTAACTAATAAATACTAGGAGGTATGTGTTTTATTTCACAGAGCACTTACTCTGTTGTAAGTACTTTCCAAATATTAATTCATTTGATTTCCCTAGAAACTCTGTGAAGCAGATACTCTTATTATTCCCATTTTTCAGATGAGTGCATTTTGTATTCTAGCTGAAGAAATGCAGTGTGGTGGTGCAGCACCAAAAGCCGGGAATTATTTGTCATCGCAGATCCAGCATCTATCTTCCCAAGTCTGGCTGTGCTAATCAATGGAGGTTAGGTTGTTGGAATGAACACTTTCTCCTCCCTTTCGATATTTCATTTCAGCTATGGCCATTTTCACTGTCCTCTCTCTACATCCTCATCTCTGCAAATACAGCATGAAATCGATAAGGCATTAGGGAATCAGTGATCATTTTTTCCAACCTTCTTGTTTACAGTGGGGTGACTAGGTTTCCAGAGACGTGACAAGGCCAGGCATGGTCCCCTGGCCAAGTAGTGGCTATACACAGATGAGGAGCCAGGACTCCCAGCTCCTGCCCCACGTCTTCCACTATCCCATAGCATTCTGTGAGCACCACCATCCCTCCACCTCACACTTCCTCAGTTTATTTAGCTAATGGATCTGTTGCCCTAGGAGTAAGGATTTGCACAGGTGTCTTAAGTAATGTAGGTGTGTGTCACTCATGGGGCTTCATTTTCTCTTTCTCAGTTTATTGCCAGTAACAGTCTTTGTTCTGTTTTCTTCAGCTTCTTTTTGAGTTACTCTCTATTTAAGAAAACTGCCCCTCTTGCCCCCCCCCCCATTCCCTTAATCTGCTTCTGCTGCTGCCTGGGGCCATTATGGCTCCCATTGTGAGACTCTAGCTCCTTGATGGATCCTTCTGCTTCCTGCTCACCCATTGTCCCCCAGCCCTGCCCTGTCACAGCTGAGGAGAGTGGGGGAGGGGCAAAGAGGGTGAATCTTCCTTTCCTCCCCTGGCTCTCTGCTGTCCACAGCGCTGGGCAGCAGCTGTTTCCCCCTGCGCTGTTGTCTGAGAGAGGCCTTGAGGTTGTCTTTCTTCCCAAGGCCTTTTGGCAAGGTAGAAGTCATCTCTAGAACCCTTGGCTGCTGTTCAACTGTATAGCTAATGGGGGAGGTCAACCACCTCTTTCTCTGACCTAGTGAGGGGCTCTTAGGCCACTCCATACCACATTTCAGGGCCTCCGAATGCTCATTATAAAAGGGTTTTGAGGTTTCTTTCTCTCACTTCCTTAGGGTAGTGGAGAGGTTTCTGCTTGGAATAAGGTAACATTTGGTAATTGAACCCAACAGATGGCTGGAATACAGATTTCAGAGCTGAACACTCAGGGGAATGGAGTGGTGGTGGGGGGCAACTGAAGGGTGACAAAAAGGGGGCTCCCTGGACTCTTAAATTCAAAACCTTTTCTCTGTTCTCAAAACTTGAGTGGCCCTCAGTATTTACCTAGGAGAAATGAAGACATGCATTCATACAAACACATACGTAAATGTTCATGATGGCATTGTTTTTAATAGTCAAAAGGTGGTAACAGCCCAAATGTCCATCAGGAGGTGAATGGATAAATTGTAGTACAGCCATACAAGGGAATACTCAGTATAAAAACAAAATAGTGGGACGCCTGGGTGGCTCAGTTGGTTAAGCAGCTGCCTTCAGCTCAGGTCATGATCCCAGTGTCCTGGGATCGAGTCCCACATCGGGCTCCTTGCTCAGCGGGGAGCCTGTTTCTCCCTCTGCCTGCCTCTCTGTCTGCCTGTGCTCGCTCGCTCTCTCTCCCTCTATCCCTGACAAATAAATAAATAAAATCTTTAAAAATAAATAAATAAATAAATAAATAAATAAATAAATACAAAATAGTAATACTATTAATAATTTCAAAAACATGGAGTCTCTGCATCATTCTGCTCAGTGAAAGAAATTAAACACAAAAGGTGTCATGCTGGGGTGCCTGGCTGGCTCAGCCAGTAGAGCATACAATCTTGATCTTAGGGTCCTGAGATTAAACCCCACATTGGGCATGGAGCCTACTTAAAAAATAAATAAAATAAAATAAAATTAAATTAAATTAAAAAGTGGCATGTGGTTTGATTCCATTTATATGGAATTATAGAAAAATCAAAACTATAGTGATAAGTAGATCAATGATTTAAAGGGGTCAGAGAATTAGGGGGGAGGGTTGACTGCAAAGAGGGACATGGAAAAACTTTTCAGAGTCATGGAAATGTTCTCTATCTTGATTTTGGTGGAGGTGAGACAACTGTATACAATGGGCAAAATTCATTAAACTCTGTACACTTAAAATGAGTGACTTTTATTGTATGTAAATTATGCCTCAATAAAAATAAAAAATAAAACCAACCACTTGAGTTGGACCAGCATGGAAGGCTGTCTGTCTACCTCTAAGCCTTTTTAACTGTTTGTGTCTTCTCAAGACTCCAGCCGTCTCTGAGTGGGGCACCAAAGTTCTTTTTCTAGAACTCAGAATGTTCTTTGGATTCTGAGGAGATTTCATAGAAGTTGGGTATGACTGGGAGAGAGAAAGAGGCAGGCTGAGATGGTGTCATCCACCACAAGTAGAGCATGTGTACCCATGTGAGAAATGGGTAAACACTTGTGAGTGTATCAGGGAAAGAGAGAGTAAAGGGAGGGTGTTTGTTACCTAGAATTCCATTGGGCTTTAATAAATAAAAAGCAGAGAGGGTGCCTGAGTCAGTCTTATTCATTGATAGTATCTTCTCCTTGGGTGGAGATCCCAACTGTATAATTGTCTGGTGAATTCCTGTAAAGTGAGAGGTTTTATATGTTTTTAATATTCATCTTTCTCTCCAAATTTGTCTCTCATGCAGAGTTTCCAAGGTAGTCAGCATAAATGTGAAATCTGAACTTTACTCATTTTTTTTTAAAGATTTTATTTGTTTGACAGAGATCACTAGTAGGTAGAGAGACAGGCAGAGAGAGAGGAGGAAGCAGGCTCCCTGCTGAGCAGAGAGCTGCATGCGGGGCTCAATCTGAGGATCCTAAGATCATGACCTGAGCCAAAAGCAGAGGCTTAACCCACTGAGCCACCCTGGCACCCCTGAACTTTACTCATTTATTCGCACACTTGGTTGGGGTGTATTTTCTGAATCCAGCTTGATGCTAAGGCTGCCTAGATTTGGGTCCTTAACATAGAACACCTCCATGCATGAGTAGTGTTGGGTTCCACCTGGCCACATGGCATGACTCTGGGTCTTGGTTATCGGGATGGAGTGGGGATGTGCAGGGCACTTGGATATGAACATTCTGCCCGGCCTAGAGAAGTAAGAGCCACATTTCAAATAATAGTTACATTAGCTGCTGCCTTAGTTTTTGCTAGGCTCCCCTTTACCATACCCAGGTGCTAAAGGGGGCCAAGAATGTCCATGTTTGCTGCTCTCTGGCATAAAGATGAAGTCCTTTTTTGTGATGCTGGATTTAAAAATCATATTAAAACTGTGTTTTTGGAACTTAGCTTTTTGCATGCAGGGTGTGTTCCTGCTGAGAACCTTGCTTCTCTGCAGATGACCATGGTTAAAATACAGGTCGAGAGTGGGGTGCCTGGCTAGCTCAGTCAGTTAGACCACATACCTACTGATCTCCAGGTCATAAGTTTGAGCCCCATTTTGGGGGGTAGAATTTACTTTAAAAAAAAAAAAAAAAAAAAAAGACCAGAGAGTTGCACAACCTTCAAGTTGGTTTTCACATTGAAAAGATGTTATTTTTTGGTACCTCTGCCAACCAGACCAACTGGCCTGGTAAACGCTCTGGTCAGCATGTATACTTCTTTTCTGCTCTTCTGCAGGGTGTGGGGTGGCTGTTTAAAGAGGGTGGATATTAACGCTAATCTTTGTGTAGCATAACGTGTTGCTGCCACTTGCCTTTTTTATCTGGAAGTTCAAACGGATATCAGAAGGGAACTGTTTGTGGGTACAGTGATGGTTAAAGTTACCATTATGCACAGAAATGATATTTGGAAAAAAGAACTTCCCTTTTAGGAGGTAAATCAGTTATTTAAGCATTATTTATTGAATTCTTAGGATATATGTTTATCACATATCACATGCCGTGCCAGGTACTTTGAAATGAAATTAAAATAAGTAGAGGACAGGGTCCCTGCACTTAAGAAGCGCTTTAAGAAGACATGGAATTAAGGAGAGGCATGGAGAGCTAACCAGGGATGTGAGGACTGGATATGAGTTCAGGTTGGTGCATACAGTGAGGCTGAAGAAGGAAGAGATTGATTCTTACGCTAAGATGACTTGTAGACCTTTAGCTGGGCCTTGAAACATTGGCTGGATTCCACAAAGTCAGGGAGGAAGAAGAAAAGCTAGAAAGGAAATGAGAATGGATGGGATTTTGTGCTTGCGCAGAGTTTTTTCACTGGTGCAGAGAGGAAACTACACCTAGAATAGTGTGAGGCTGGATTATGGAGCTCTGAATGGTGGCTTAAGGAGCTAGACCATATCCTGTTGACTGTGGGAGGTTGTCGAATGGTTCTGAGCAGAGGATGAAGGCAGCATTCTCAGAGACCTAAATGGAGGTCTGGGCTGGGGTGGGCAGGTTGTTGGAATGCTCTCTATAAGGTCCTTCATGCTGAGTTCTCCTTTGTCAATATGTAAATTTTCACTTAGTTGACGGCAGGGTTTCCTTTCACAAGCAGAGTGGAACCAAACATTTTGAGATATTAGCAAATGGGGTCTGTTCTCAATGTATAGAATCATTTAGGTCTTGGAAAGTTTTCATTTCACCCACATTATGGTTGGAGAGTTGACAGGAATGGAGTTTGGAAGCAAAAGCCCATTAGCTTCCACATTGTTCTCTTGTCCCTCTCCTCCAGACCATCCATGTTGAGGAATTGTTCAGGCATGGAAGTTATCCATGATGGCATTTATCATTCAGATGTGAGGAGACAAGGCAGGCACCCAAATCCCTATCCTTCTGAACTCTCTTTAATAGCATCTTCCTACTTGGGGTGTTGGTAAGCTAGCCTGAATTTAAAGAACTTTTTTGGGTGGGGTAAAAGGAAAGTTGAGTAAAGAGGTGGTAGGTAGGCGTTTGGAAAGGAAAGAAGGTCTGTGGGCTCAGGAGATTAGCCAGGGAAGCACAGAAAGTCAAACAAAGCAGAGACCCTAGCGAGCCCAGAAAATTCAGGAGAACTCACCTCTGTTCAGATTTGAAATGATCAAAACATCTCTTCAGCTGCCTTCACGGTACTTCTTCCTGCAGGCAGAATTTTCTTTTGAGACAAGTGTTAGTCAAGCAAGCATGTTTTGTTTGTGGTTGGTCACTTGGCATGTGGCATGGCTCCTTGTCCTGGACAACAAGGAAACCATTTTAATGGTGTACAGGGCAGCTATGTGTTCACTGCAAAGGAATAACAGCTTCTAGGAGAATTGGTGGCTTTGGGGAAAAACTCACAGTGGCAGAAATTAATTGGAAAGTAGAATAGAACTGACTTCCAAAGGCTGGTATTATGTGGATTTGGATGTGCTGTGGGCGAAATGACATAAAGGAAATGGAATGAGAAATAGTGTAAGTGACTGGCAAGGACCCTACTGGCGGGTCGACTAGTGCTGACCGCTCCCCCAGTGTGAATTTAGTGAGGTGTTTTCCACTTTACCTTCCCCAAACTCTCTAAAGCAACAGTGTTATTGGGGTCTGAGACACCCTTCAGAAATTTTGTGGCCATCTATTGTTTTTTAACCAACAGCAATTTTTTCTTCTTTCTTTGAAGATAAATTCATTTTGGGTGGTAGTGACTTCAGGCTGTTTTTGAATCTTTGGCTATTGGTTTGAATTTTTTTTTTTTTTAATTATTGTCACATCAACCAAAGCTAGGAAGTTTTACCGTATCCCCTTGCAGTATAAACGGTGTTTCCTTTCATCGGGAGAGCAAACTATTTACAGCCCTAACAGGGTTTACAATGAATTGTATAAGTGATACTGACTTCTGTGTCAGCAAAAAATGAAACAAAAACTGATCATAGATGACATTACCTAAATGACAGTACCTACGTGTGTCCTTCCTTTCACATTTGCTGTAATCCTGTTATGGCATTGTCCTATTACCCCGAGTACTGTCATCTTTAAATGCTGTCAGATCGTAACTGGATTGCCAAGGACAGAGGAGAGGAATCAGAGAGAGCACAGTGGCATTCCCCAGCACACCGCAGAGACAGCTCTTTCCCATCCCATAGGCTGAATTCTTGAAGAAATTGCACAGTTAGGGGCACCTGGGTGGCTCAGTGGGTTAAAGCCTCTGCCTTCAGCTCAGGTCATGATCCCAGAGTCCTGGGATCAAGCCCCACATCAGGCTCTCTGCTCAGCAGGGAGCCTGCTTCCCCCTCTCTCTCTGCCTGCCTCTCTGACTACTTGTGATCTCTGTCAAATAAATAAATAAAATCTTAAAAAAAAAAAAAAAAAGAAATTGCTCAGGTAAAATGATGACTCAGGTGTCTTTTACAAGCTTTGACGAAATAGCCAGATTCACTCGTCATGTTCCTAGAAGGAAAGAAAGAAACATTTTCTTTTAACAGCTAATGAGACACACTCTTCCAGGATAATATTCATGTTTCTGCATAATGAGAGCTCCTCATAAGTATTATTATTGTGTTTTCAAAACCAGGTCAAAAGTAAGAGCAAAGAGAGGGCTCTCTCTAAGAATTTAAAATCCAGTTGTTTCTCATGATGTTTCCCCAGACTTGGTGAGGAAACTCCATTTTAAGAGAGGGGAAACTGAGTCGTAAGATGTGTAGAAGCAGTTGTTATAGGACAGCTGGAGTTGGGACCCTTCGTATTTTGGGTTTGTTCCATGTGTTCATGTTTTTCCTTATATATTTAGACCAGATTAGTATTCAGATTTTGCATAAAACGTTCATAAATCTCCAGTCTTCACCTTTCCGCAGCTTCTGTAGGTAGACTAGTTGATGGGGAGACGGCTGCATTGAAATTAAGCCTCTTGCTTTTTGCACTCCATGGCTCATAAATAAGGGAGTGAGAAATGGTTACCCAAGCACCCTTATTCAGGCTAGCCTGGCTGCCAGAGAAGAGGGCTAAATTTAAGGGGGACCAGCTAACACTTCTTTCTCATGCCTCTTCGGTTTTTTGCTTTTTATTTTTTGGCTTTGCATTTTATAACAGTATAACTTAGTCTTTCCTTGATCTGATTCTGTATTCGTTTTTTAATATACAATGTTGATTAGTATGTTCTATTATTTATAGCTCTCCAGAAGGCTCCCAAGGGAAGATAATCTCCATTTGAGGAGATGATTTCCCAATCTCCATGCAGATGACGAAATGGTAACTGCCCAGTGCACGGCCTCCCTCCAGAGTTTTTTCCTTGCTCTCTTGGTGTGTGGCATGTGGGCCGTGGACACCCCAAAGCCCAGCTAGAGGTGCAGCCTGGGATGTGGTGACATTAACGCGAAAGGACTGGCTAATTGACTTGCAAAATATAGGTTAGGGAGTTTTATGGGATATCAAATTATCTTACTCTTTCTCTGATTAAAGACAAAATATTATATTAAGTAGATCATTACATGAGTAAAAGGTTAGACCTTCACACACTTAGAGGTGTAGCGCTGGTGTTCCCCCTGCTGCCGCTGCAGAGGCCCCATGGCAAATAGCGGACGTGAGGCCGGGAGACTCAGTGCTCATGGAAATGTGCAATGTCTGAATAGAGAAGTTAGACTTAGAGAAAGGGTGTCTGCCCTGGCTTTGAGTGTCCTGAGTCTTTTTGATACTGATAGACTAGAATCTTAAAATTAGATATGAATTTGTTCTGATTCCATTGCTGTTAGCAGAGAAAAGGACGGACCCGTGAAAGGCGGAGTGAGCAGCAGGCAGAGGGGCGGCCAGCTTTCAGAGGTGGGCTCAGTCCCGGTCGGCCTGTGAGGGGCATTCCCGGGCCATGGAGTGGAAACATCCCATCAAGGGACGTGGTGGGTCCATGACTACCAGCGGCTTGGCTGTCACCCCGTGATGCCTTGGTCAACTGTCTAATGGTGTCAGGTTCTTCCTGAAAGAAATTTCAGTCCTAATCCTGTTGTTGGGGTGGAGCCTCCACTTGTCTGATCCTCATCTGCCACCTAATCCGTCATGCCTCCCCCACCCCCACCGACTTCTGTGCGTTACTGATTTCAAAGCCTGAGACCCTCAGGCCACCATAGGGCTGGTGATCTGTAGAAAGCGGCAATTTGAAGGCTTTTCAGGCCAGATGAATTGAAGACGTATTGGTCTTTAGAAATTATTTCTTAAAGTGTGTGTGTGTGTGTGTGTAGAGTGAGTAGAGGTTTCTTGGATTTCTCTCTTTGGTACTTAACTACACATACCGGCATTCGGTGGTCCATCCGTGTTTGGCATGCCATCTTTTCCATCGTGTGAGAAGAAGCCATGGTTGCCAAAGACGAAATGGGGCAGCGTGGGCCAGTAGAGCTGCTGTTGGTGTCTTGATTTGATGTGTGCGGCAGAGAGCAGATCACAAGTCATTCTCTGGAAATGAGCCAAGATCCACCTGCAGAGCAGTGACCCTGAAAGCCCCAGTACCAGCCTCCCCAGGATGTCTTAACCTTCAGCAGCCTTTTTGTCAAATCCACTTCAGAATGGAGAACAGCTTGCCTCTGTCCCATCCTGTTGACCTGCCGACAGACAGGAGTGTTAGAAACTTTGAATAGATATGGAAACAGAGCCCTAAAAATACTAAACAGACCTTGTATGTTGCTGGGGGTGGGTGGGTGGGGGTGGGGATCAGGAGGTTGGAGAAAGTAGAGGAAATACTAAAATGTGCAGCCTCATTCCCTGTCTTGTTGAAAATGGGGATCAGATGTAGCAATATCTATTTCCAAGAGAAGACAAAGCCATCTGTTGGGCGAGGGTGTCTGTCTGGAAGGCCTGGAATTGCTGTGTGACCTTAGGGAAACACTTGCCTTCTCTGGGTTGAGCTCAGCTGGTGGCTCACAAAGGGGCGGTGCTGGTATTTATAGACCATGTTTGAGAGTCCCGAGTGGAAGGCACTTCACTTCTCAGCTCAGAATAGCAAGCGTTGTCTCTTATTTCTAGGTTGCTGGGACAGCTTCGTAGGAGCCTCATAGTCGGCAGCTCGGTGACGTTGGACAAAGGGTTCATCTTTTGAAATGAGTTGATTGGTTTTTGCCACTTGCCATGTTGTTTTATGGGTCTAGATTTTTTCTTATTTTTTCCTCACAGGCGGTGTGTAATGGAATAGGGAATCTGCCCTGGCTCACACGATCCTGTTTTGTCAGTTGGCTTTAATGACACTGAGGGTTTTCCTGGGGCTGGTGTCTGGAAGCCGCTGGCCAACCGGACAGCAGCAGGATGTGGGAAGAGACATGGGCCCCTTTGGGGTTAGCGGCCCACTGTGGCTGTCGAGGATGCTGTCCTTGGGAATCTTGCTGGGGTCGCCTTGCTCCACCCTGCCGGGTCGCGGTGACTTTAGCTAATTCGGGGGCTGTGTGAATTCATCGGTCTAGCTGGTGGCATATCCCACCCCATCCCGTCTCACTGCGCTTCAGAAGCCAGCAACTTGCAAGGCCAGGTTCCCATTACCCTTAGCTGCCTGCGTTTGTTTGCAGGACCTCAAGGAAGAATTGGGTCTTCTTAGGGAACTGGGCCCAGTATCAAACTTGAAGTCAACGTGGGAATAGTGGCAAGCAAGGGACAG
Source organism: Mustela nigripes (assembly GCF_022355385.1). NCBI lineage: Eukaryota > Metazoa > Chordata > Mammalia > Carnivora > Mustelidae > Mustela > Mustela nigripes. The sequence continues at coordinate 61,816,015 of NC_081563.1, forward strand.
CTTGTTTTTCTAGGGTTGGCCCTTGTTCTTGGTGGGGGTGTGCAAATTGTTTTTATATTGCCTATTTTTTTTTAAAGATTTTATGTATTTATTTGACAGACAGAGATCACAAGTAGGCAGAGAGGCAGGCAGAGAGAGAGAGGAGGAAGCAGGCTCTCACTAAGCAGAGAGCCCGATGTGGGGCTTGATCCCAGGACCCTGAGATCATGACCTGCGCTGAAGGCAGAGGCTTAACCCTCTGAGCCACCCAGGCACCCCCCGTATATTGCCTATTTTGACTTACATACTGTTCTTGTTGTTGACCGAGTCTTAGGCAAGTGCCACAGAGCATTTCCTTTTGGCCTAAACATGATGACATTTATATGAACTTGATGAAGTAAACACAGATTTATATATACATGATCATGGACGCGTCACCCATCCCCTTGTCCACCCCAGCACACATCCTATAAGAAGCTATTCCTAAGTGAGAATGCCTATAATTTTGAGGTCTTTCATTGGAATGGTGATCAGGGCATAAAACCTCAGCCCCATATGCATTTTTGCTTGAGTTGTTAACTTTTCCTTGCTTCCTCTTCTTTTTTTCCTCCCCCTTCAAAGTCCCCTTTCCCTTAAGAAAAAACCTGTGAGCCAGGCTGAAAGTACAGACTAGACCACTACCTTACCAGGTGCGGCTGCTGACCAGCACAAAAAAAAAAAAAAAAAGAAATATTTTTTTAAAAGAAGGTTGGAGGAGGTAGTTTCTGTTCCACAATCACTGCAATTTCAATAAAAAGCAACCTGGTTTATCTGTAAAACCTACTTCCCTTTCTGTGAATGTGACCATTTTCAATAGCAGAGGACCCTGGTGTGTGTGTGTGTGTGTGTGTGTGTGTGTGTGTGTGTGTATGTGTGTGGTGGGGGTAACGGGATGAAAGGTGACAGAAGGGAGATGCTAGTGAGTATGGAAGGAAGAGAGATGAGAGGTGGAAAAGAGAAGGGGAAGAGAGAAGGCAAAGAGACCGGTGGGAAAGAGGATTGAAATCTGAGCTATTTTTAGCTGAATGTGAATGCAGATTTCGTCAGGCTTGCTGGCTGTGGGGAGACACTGTGTGGGGACAGTCACCTTGCATGTAACTTCCTGCAAAGCGGCCATGGTGACTAAATTCTCTGACACTGTCAGAGTTTGGACAACCCTGCCAGCTCCTGGAAGGGCAGCCCAACAACTGTCACAGGCAAAGCATCAAAAGCGTGAGCTGTCGATAGTGACCTGCATTTGCAGAAAATCTGAGGGCTTTCTAATTAACAGGGGAGCTCTAAATTACAGGAAAGCTGTTCGACAAGCCCCCTCAGATGCCGTAAGTGTCACGGCGCGGATCATCATTACATCTAACAAGCTTCTGATTTTTAACAGAAGCTGTGAGGTGAACTTGCTTATAATGGTTCAGTTTCGGGGCGGGGGAGGGGGATGCAACCCTCTGCCCTGAAAAGGAAGAAAGAAAGAAGGGAGGGAAGAAAGAAAGAACAAGAAGGAAAGAAAAGAGGGGGGCGGGAAATGAAAAGAAATTCTCACACCAGTGCTTGGGGCTAACGCTCAGATCCCATTCCCGAATTCTTGCCTTTGTTGCTAGCTGAAGCATTCAGATACATCCTCTGTTTTAGCTTCTCCTGACTGTAATCTGTGTCTGCTAATAAACCAGCTCATTCATTTGATGTCCCCCAGAGACAAGCATCTTCTGCAAGTTATTTCTGACCATCACGTAATCTGTGGGGTCTGAATTGTTGAACATGGTGCCCCAAACCAGACCAACTTGAACATTACAATCAAAACACATACTATAGATGACAGTTGATTAGGGTTCTCAACTTGGATGGAAAAACTGACTAGGGGCAGCTGTACCCGAGGACTTGCCTGAGATAGCTTGGTGTTCATCTGAGATCAGGCCTTCTGACCCTGGCCCTGTGCAAAGAGTCGGGTCTTTGCACAGGGCCAGGGTATTTGAACCCCAGTCGGAGGCATTGATTGATTTAAAGCAGCTTTCAGAGGCCTGAGTGGCGTGGCTCATTTGTATGCCTTCCTCTGTGGGTGCTCCCCTTGCAAGACCATTTCTCTACCATGGGATATCCACTGGAAGAGCAGAGGGCCATAAACCTTGATGGCTGACTGCCATGGTTCGGGAAGGGCTGCATTTGGGGTGGTAGTTCTTTGGCTTGTGTGGACTCCCCCAAACTACCCATACCATCCTTGCAATTATTCATGGGAAATAAAATAACATAAATCACGCGGCCTGATTCTTCTCAAACAGCTTACAGAATAATCACAGGCTGACGTGCAGGTTTTCTTGCAGTGTCTTTATCAGTAAATCAGATTTTGAGCATTTATCCGCAAAAGTTAGATTTAAACATCATTCCTGTAATGTGTGAAAGAAAGATTTGTTTCAGTGGGGACTCTGCCAATCAGTGATCTTACAGCTTGACTCTGCTATCAATTATTGCTGCAATTATTTGTCTAGTTGGATATTTAAAATGTCATCAGAAAGAGATGATTACATATTCCAGAAAGCAAGGCACTGTATAATCAGATGAACTGAATCCAGTTAAATGTAGTGTGGTACCAACCTGTCCTTCAAAGTACGACGGTTGAGCTACCACCAGAGCCGAAGCCTTCTGCCTGGTTTTCAGGAAGCTGATCTTAACCTTGGGAGGCAGTGTGCTGCCGGGGTCGGGTGATACTCAATTATGGGAAACTTTCCAAGTCTGAAAATGGAATTGCTCCTTCAGATACACGAGAAGTGCATTCTGGTTATCTCATTCAGTTCATCTGCAAATCTATAAATAAGAAGTCCCTCTATTCTTCTTGCTTCCTGTGGATTTAAATGCCAAATCCTGATTTGTGGCGAAGTTGTCACATGCCCCTTTTCCCACTCTCTCTGCCTGGTGCCCAAGATCTAAGCAGTGGCGGTAGAAATTACAACTCTTTGGAAGCCAAGAAAAATCTCCCTTTCTCACTTTTCTCCAATTCCGGATATTCTCGGCCCTGCTTCATCTATCAGCCTTCTCCCCACTCCTCCTCCACTGCACACCCTCCTTCTGTCCGCTCCACGAACAGGAAACAAATACAGCTTCAAATTTATTTATTTTTTTATGGAGGAAAAGAGACCACAACCTGAACGAACAACACAAAAACTCCAACCAAACTAAGCTCTGTAGACAAAATTGTCCCAAATGTTCCCCTTAAGAGTCTGACCCTAATTCTGGGAGTCAGGAGTGCCCCTGATGAATAAGACGTTCCATCTGAAAGCGACAGCCAAGCCCTCTGCTGGGAGACGTTAGGCCATCCCCATTCCTACAACACCTGGAGGCTGCAGGGATGCTCTTTGTATCTAGGTGGATTTTGTGAGTTAGAGAACAAGCATGGTGGGCTGGCTGGAAGGGTTTTTCCCAGTCCACTTCCTATACAAGCATGCTGAGCTCTTATGAGTCCACAACACCTTGGGGGTCTGTTAAGAAATTAATCTCGGGGTACCTGGGTCGCTCCGTCATTCATTGTCCACTTTAGATCTTGACTCAGGTCTTGATCTAGCAGTTGTGAGTTTGAGTCCCACATTGAGGTCTGTGCTGGGTGCGGGGCCTACTTAAAAAAAAATAAAAAAAAGGAAGGAAGGGAAGAAGAAAGGAAGGAAGGTAGGTGGGTGTGAATCTCATCTGTGGGGGCAAAAAAAGCACCTTTTAAAAAACACTGGAGCCCTGGGTTGTGTGCACTTATAGGAAAGAGAAAGATGGAGGGGGTGGACCATCCAAAAAAAAAACCCCAAACCCAGAAAACTTTTAAAAAGTCACAACCCATTGAAACAGAGAAGAAACACTGTCCATGCTGCAATCAGTGTTGGCCAGGAGTGGGCAGTGGACAGACCTGTCACCTTGGTCCCCTCTCCACCCTCACTGGAGTTTCCCTGCCAGGCCCCGCAGCGTGTAGGTTGGTGAGCCAGGTCAGCTGACCACACTGCCCTTTTGTGAGAGGACAGATATTACTTTGGCCTTTGAAAGCAAGTCATCTGCTTGTGGTGGGTGAGGTATACTGTATTAAAGCCACAGAACAAAGGGGTGAAGGGCCTGGTTTAGCTCTTGAATGATGGAGACGAGGCCCTGGGGTCTGAATGTCTGCCCTGTTCTTGGGATTCCTGCTCTATTTTTATTGTAAGGGTGCACGTTTCTTTCTTTCTGCCCTCTAGCATGTCCCAAGCCGAGGTGGGGGCCTAGGCCTGTGGGTAGGCAGGGAATCTGTGGGGCTGTCTCTGAAGCCCACAGCCATGGTTTCACATGCCACAGCCATTGCCAGGCCTTGGGCTGGGGAGCCTGGGGCCTCACGGAGCGCAGCAGGCCTTTGCATTCTTTCTTTCCCAGGCCTCCGTGGGGCCGCGCCAGGATATGGTGCAACTCATGGGTGATGAGGTGTGGGCGGCTGCAGGTGTTCTCCTGCATCTGAGACGGGGAGGCAGCTGAGATCAGCCTGCCAGCCTTTTCTGCACCTTCCATGGCCAGCTTCCTAGCCTGGTTTTTAAGCCCTTTTAGTGTAGCAAAACCATGGGTTCTAAATAGAATTATTTGAACTGAAGAACTTCACACTGTTCTTTCTCTTGGGGCAGAAAGATAGGGGTGTAGGTGGGGGATGAGAATAGAGGAAAGTGTGGGAGATTACTAAAAAAAAAAAAAAAAAAAAATTGAGAGAGGGAAAGGAAAGGGACCCAGATTAGGTAATTGGGGCCAGTTCATTAGAAGACTTAAGAAAATCTGACATTGATTGTAACTCTTCTAACTGTGTGATTATATGGCATTTGGAAGGTGAATTATTAACCTGATTGTCCATAACAACCATTGAGTAAATATACAATTAGAGATTGCCAAAATTGTACAGTGAACTGATGGGCCAGCAGCCACCTTCAAGGGGCTGTAATCATCTCCCAGGTCAAGGCTGACCTGGAGGTTCCTTGGTTAGTGAATCATTTACTGGAGTGACCTCAGGGAGGGAAGGTTCCCCTGGTCACTGCTGGCTCTGTGCAGCTCCTTCCAGCCAGCTCGTGGAGAATAAAGGGTTCCCTAACATGAAGGAAAGTCCACTGAGCAGTGCTCAGGTTCTGACTGTTTATTAAGAGACTTTTCTCTGCCTGGGATGGTGTCGGGCCATGAGAGGTGGACACTACCGTCTTGGTTCTCAGAAGTCTGGGAGTTTAGTGGAGGAGCCCATGCCGGTGAATGCATGATAATCAGGGGGGATTCTGGGCCCAGGAGAAATGCAGTGCAGAGCTGAAGATGGAGGAATGGCATAGCCTTTGTCATCCCCTCCATTGTCTATCCAGGGCCCTTTGTGAGTGTCTGCCCATGCCCCCAGCCCTAGGTGCAGGAGGGCCCCCCCCTCCGGGTAATCTCAGTGGGGCCTCCTCCTGGGGAAGTCCACAGCCCTCTCACACTGAGGAGCCAGCCTGTGTCAGCCAAGAGCCTTGGGCCATAAATGCAAAGTATGGTTGAACAAAAGCAGCTTTTGAGTGAGAAAGCTGAGTGGAGTTGTCCCAACCTGTCAACTTCAGATTTCTTTCCTCCTCCCCATAAATCAAAAAACGGTTGGTGGAAGGGAGGGACAGAAGCGTTTCATTTTCAGATTTTGTAAGAAAATAAAATCAAATCAAAAGAACCTGTCCCACGCTGATACCTTACATGCCAGGTTTGAGCCTGAGGCAAATTTTTGTGGCCATGTAATAAGCCTCTTTAAAATGGTGACAGACCCTTGACTCTTTGCCTTGAATTACACTGATAAAAGACATTTTATTGCGTTAGAGCTGGGGCAGGAGTACAGGACGGTTCTTGCCTGGTCGGCCTCTTTGAAACCGCGTCAGCCCTGCTGTCCACACTCCCCACCGCCTGACAAGGTTTGAGCACCATCGCGGCGGAGATCTGTGGGCCCATGACAGAGGGGGCTTTCTACCCAGCAGTCGAAAGTTGAGGCTCTGGAAGTAAAAGGATTTCAGCCTGAGGGGCTTGTTAAGGAGAGTGGAGTGTCTCTGTTCTTGGTAGACAGAAGAGATCCTGACACTGGTGGCTCTAGGTCAGTCTCATGGTTGGGACCCCCAGGAAACAGAGCGCAGCTGGGAAAGTGAACCCTCTCAGACCTCATCTCCCCAGCCGTCTTAGAGACATTCCAAAGAAACAATTCCAGGGTCTCCCTTGTAGTGTTGGACCCCTATATTCCCCCCTTGATCCTTATGGAATAGGGACAGGGGATTGTGGCCCCTTTGCCCAGGGAGGCCAGGTCTCCACTGGCTGAGCCCCCAAGTGAACCTGTTCACTGGGTAGAAAGGAGTTGAGATGGTGCGTTCTTGGTTTGAAGAGCTTGGAGGTGTCTGATAACTCTGGGTGTTACCCTTGCTGAATCAACAGAATTAGTAAAGCCAAGAACAGCTAGCAACACCCACCCTGTGGCTGGATTGGGAACTCTTGAATGAGTGTAGATGATACATGTGGGCATCTCTTTTTTATTCAGGAAATTCTTTCCAGGTTGGTTAGTGGTATAAATGAAGGATTAGAAATTGGGGGGAAAGCCAGGAAAATGACTAGGAAGCCAAGAAAATAGGCCTCAGATAAATAGGCTATGTCCTCCTCTCCTTTGTTCTGTGGGATTCTGTCAGGGAGGTTAGGGCTGAGGCCAGAGCTTGGCTGCTCTGTGCCCAGAAGGAGGGAAGGTGCTGAGGGACTGAGGAAGATGGTAGCAGAAGTTGGAGGAGCTTGTGGGCGGGCAGAGGCCTGTTTCTGAAAGAAGGACTAGCTGCCTTGGGATGAGGCCTGGCCTCACAGGACCAGAACCCTTCTTGATTCAATCTCACCTCAGGCGAGAGGGCAGCCTAGTTTTTTTCCTGAAGAAATGTCAGAGCCTGACCTGCTAGACCATTTTTTTTTCTTTTTAGTTTGTAGAGCTTTGAAGCCTTAAATTAGTTCTCATAATTTCCGAGCACTTCTGTATTAACCATAGGACATAATAGGTTTTAATTCTGGAGAATGGCCAGTTCTGGTTCTAAGAATCTCTTGGCCAAGATTGTCACAGAGCCTTTGACCTGAAGATTATGCCTTCCCCACTGCCTGAAACGCAGGTGAGCACACACACACACACACACACACACACACAACTTTATAGTCCCAGGAAGGCAAGTGATTGCCTGTAAATGGCATTAAGACTTGTGTCTAGACAACACACCCTGCCTTGGCTCACCTCGAGGGCTCCTGAGGTAAGTGCCGATGAGGGGCAAAGCTTGGTCCCCAGAAAGGTGGACTGGACTCTGAGCTCCAGCCCTGCCTTCATGACCTGCAGCAGGATGCTTTTCGCACCTTCTGCTTTCTCCTTGAGGAGGTGAGGATAACACCTTCCCTCATCCCACAGGATTACCATAGGGCCAGAATGTGAGGAGGATGCTTTGGGAAGAAGGAAGATATCCTTTCTTAAGAAGGGCCAGGCTGGGAGGCTTGACACAGCCTTCCTGGGGCTGCCTGTCCTTTGGGGCCCAGTTCCCTTGAATGGCTGCACAGATCAGCCCTGGAAGATAAGACTAGAAAATTCTCCAGCTCCGTGGGTGGTCAACCATGCCTATGCCCTCCCTCATCTCTCCAGCACCTCACTGCCCCAGCCTGTTGACCTCCTCCTCCACAGCACCCAAGAACACCTGAAAACATCAAGGGTCTCTTTATAAATGCCAAGCTTAGGGTTTTTTAAAGTTTATTCTGGTATTTTCTTGAGACTGATGAAAATGGTGGTGTGGAGGCAGAAATTATGTTTGCCGTGAACTGACACAGATAAAAAGGCTGGGGGTGGCCTCTTTAGAGTAATTTGGGAGTTGCGTGTTCTGCCGGCTTTGATAGACAAGTCTTCTGCTCTGGCTGGTGTTATCAGAATTAAACGTTTGCTGAGCAAATGGTCAGTCTCATTGGACCCATCTTCCTGGCCCAAATGCCTTTCCCTCCCTTCAGTGCAAAGTGTTCATTCCACCCTTCTTAGACACCTAATACTGAAGTCAGGAGAAACTCAAGTGTGGTTTTCAAGGCTATCCAGGTGTCTGGGACCATGATTTTCCATCCTTTTCTTCATTTATCCTGTGGGTAGGGGGGGGGCATGAGTGGTGTCTGTGAGTGTATTTGTGGGAAGTTGGACAGTTTGGGTGACAGAAAGGAATTCAGGGCAGCTCCTTGGATCACTGCCCCCTTCTCACCGCAGAGGTATTGCACTGAGCCCCACCTTAAGGAAGCCCAATACCCACAAAATCTCATCAATGGCAACTGATAAATTAGAGGGTGATTTTTCACATTACAGAAAAGATTGTTAACTTTTCAAAAGGTTTCGCCACAGGGTTCCTTTAAATAGTGAGCTCCCCCACTGAATTTAAAGTGTTTGTTTACAGATCATTAACTACTTGACAGAGAGGTTGGGGAGGGGGTGGAGGAAGAAGCACTTAAAAGGTAAAATGTTAGAAGCCCTGCCAATTTTCGATGGGCCTGGAAGGGTGATGAAACATCTCTGAAATTATGTTGGTTAGCAAATGCGATTCCGTTTACAGAAACTCACTTTACACATGGCTTTCCAGGAAACTTTCACATTGGTTGAAGGCAGGGACCATTGGACCCTGGGGCCTTGCTGCCCTGGTTTGAGGTGGCTGGGAGAGGACTCTGGCTCTCCTAGAGTTCTGTGTGTGCCCTCGCGAGCTGTGGGTGCCAGGCTCTGGCATGAGGCCGAGCTTTGCCACTGGCCGTCTGGCACGGACAGCTGAGACCTTTTCCCTTGACATTTAGCCTGAGTTTGTGGAAAGTTTTTTCCTGGTTCTCTGTGACCTTCAGTCTCTTTGGCTCTGGACCCACCTAGGTTTCCTCCTTGAAGCGTAGACAGGTGAGCCTGGCAAGATTGTGTCCCAGGAAGCTGAAATCCACCACCAGGCCTACCTTCTGAGCCAAAGAATTAGGCTGGCAGCTGAACCCAGCCCACACTAGTGTGTAGGTTCTTGCTACAAGGGCATGGGCATGAGGGGCACAGGCCCATCCTGGCCAGTGTTTAGGATGGCCCATAGACGGTCTCTTCACTGCATCCCAAACTCCTCTACTACATCTGGTCTCAGAGAGACTGACTGGCCTGAGAAACTGGAGGGAGTCCTCCATCGGATCCAGTCTGCTCTTTTTAAGGACAAGAACACTTCGGGTCAGAAAGGGGAAGGGATTTATCAAGGTCATGCACCGCTGGTGAGTGGCAGAGTGGGGATCGAAGACTCTGGATTCCTGACTTCATGCCAGCAGCCTCTCCAGAGGAGCGAATCCCTGACGTCCTAAAGGAAGAGAAGAATCTGAGAGTGAGGGTCAGTGCAGCTCATGGGCCTGGGCATCTTTAAAAGTAGTTCTCCTATTCTCCCAAATAACCTGAGAAAGACCCCAGGTAAAAGCAAAACTACCTGTGCAAACGCACGCCTGCGCACACATGCACGGACACTCCACCCCAGACAAACAAAATGCTCAAAGAAGGACTCAGAGCAGGGGGTGGGGGAGTGTGAAAGGACCCGGCCTTCCCTGTGGCTTTGAAGAGAAGAAAGGGGGAAATTTGGAGGGAAGGTCAAGTCGGTGATTGAAGAGACAAAGCAGGGTATGAAAATCTCCACACTTCTTGCACAGTCATTTGTTGAAAATGTGTTTGCAAGTACAAGCCCATCTTAAACTGCCAATGATACATCTGATAGAGATTATTTAAGCCAGGGAGGCAATACCACCAAGAAGAACGTGGCTATCAACACTTGTTTGTCTGACTCAGAGAAATGAAACAGTGAATTCTGCCTCAGTGGACCACCCACCATTCATCAGGGGAGAAAAATGGAGGTGGGGGGCGGGGACAAAACAGGACAGGCGAACTTCCGTGAAGAGTTTCACAAGCGTTCGCAGGGCTGTGTCGCTTCTTTTAAGAAAATGTGATATTTAGGGATGACTGGGTGGCTCAGTTGGTTGGACAACTACCTTCCGCTCAGGTCATGATCCTGGAGTCCCGGGATCCAGTCCCGCATCAGGCTCCCAGCTCCACAGGGAGTCTGCTTCTCTCTCTGCCCTTCTCCTCACTCATGCTCTCTCTCACTGTCTCTCTCTCAAATAAATAAATAAATAAAATCTTTAAAAAAAAAGAAGAAGAAGAAGAAAAGGTGATATTTGGAAGTATGAACTTGTCAAAGCTGAAGACTTTGTAGAAGTCCTCAGTTTATTTAGATGAGCAGATCCTCTGTCGTCAACTCAACGGATCGGTGTACAATATTTTGATTTCAATGTAACTACCTGTTGGGCCCCCATTTGCTCTGTGCACACCTTGGCCTTTGCTCCTCGGAGCCCCTATACCTACTTTTGCTTTTGTCTAGAAGGTCCTTCCTCTTGGCTCTCCAGGTACAGTTCGTAAGTTACCTCTGCCTGAAAGCCGCTCTCCTCCCTTTCAAGTGGAAGTAATTTCTCTTCCTTTGAATTTTTATAGCAGTTTATCTGTGGCTCTCTCATGGCACACTTTCTGCATGGGAGTGGAGCGATTTCTGTCCAGGCCTTATCTTCTCTACTAGTGGAAGGCTGCCTCGGGAAGTCTGTGTCTGGGTTTTCTTTGTGTTAACCGGCAGACGTTGGCCCATTGCTTTGAGCCTCACAGGCCCTCAGTAAATAGTTGTTGAATGAATGCATGGAAGAATGAATGAATGGAATTAACCTGGGTGACACATTTTGCGCAGTGAGGTACATAGTTAAACAAAGGGGGAAAAAAGTCCTAAGACAACTTGTCTTTATATAGCTGCCCTTCCAGTCTCCTTGATAAGTTCCACCATTCTAAGGCAAAAGCCTGAAGTGTAATAAAAATTTATCTAATTCACAATCAAGTGAAAATACTTTGGGCCCAGAGCCAAAGAATATTATTGGAGTGCACTTTTTTCAACACCCTAAATTTAACCAGCTGGAATTCTTTTTTTAAGTACCATCCTATTCAACCTTTTGAAATGAAGGATTTGCCTTTTAGTGGGAAATCTGCATTTCAACACAAAGATGGAGCACAATGTCTTTGGTTTCGTTATTCTTCAGAAAAGCAAGCTCTTTTTTTTTTCTTTTTTGAATTATATGCTTTGCTTATGTTAAAGACACAGACTGCAGAAATTTTGTTTAGGCCCGACAGATTGGTAGCTCGCATTTTTTGCATTTTTATAGATAAAGGGGCATGGAAAGTGGCATCTCTCCTCCCCTCGTTCAGTGAGTTCCTACGGTAAGAACTCAAAAGGTGAAGTTAGTTTTTAGATAGTCAGGGCTCAGCTAAGAGTATAGAATTGGTCAAAAAAGAAGAGTTTTTCATGTATAATTGATGAAATGAAGTCAGTGATGAAGTATCAAGGAACGTAGAGATCATGAGTAAGTTTCAGCAGAGACATTCTGTTCAGTGTGATATCTCTAGAATTCCTGCTTGCTTTCATTTGTACAGGATACATTTTTTTTTAAGATTTTATTTATTTATTTGACAGAGATCACAAGTAGGCAGAGAGGCAGGCAGAGAGAAAGTAGGAAGCAGGCTCCCTACAGAGCAGAGAACCCAGTGCGGGGCTCGATCCCAGGATCCTGGGATGGTGACCTGAGCAGAAGGCAGAGGCTTTAACCCCCTGACCCACCCAGGCACCCCTGTACAGGATACACTTTTTAGAGAGCATCACAATTTGGTAAAACCTCAGCTCGTTAAAAAAAGCAATGGTGGAAAAAATGCTCGTGGAAAATGCTCATTTCTAGAACAAAAGGGAATGCAATTTTGACAATATCAGAAGGTTAATTAAGAAGTCTGTTAGCGATGATAAACCTGGCACATTTTCAGTTTAGACTGACATGACTCAAGACACCGACATAGCTAATGTTTGCTCTATAATACTGTGATAAGTCACAGAATCTCAGAGAGGAGCTGGTATCTATTGTAAACGGAAGGTCAAGAGCTAGAAAGACGTTTAGTGGATTTGTTTTCCAGTTAAAGAAGCCCCTGTCCCAGACTAGCGGCCCTACTGTTACTTTTATTATTTGGATCCACTAATATTGATAGAACTGGAATTGGTTCATTCAGCAATCCGTCTAAACTTTCAGGATGAATTTTTAAATGTAGTCGGTAAGTTGGCTGGGGGAAGAGGGGATTGGAGAATTTTGGAACTGGAACAGAGGGTCAGGGTCCTTTATTTCAGCCTATCACCCAATATCGAGATTCCCTCCCCATCATGGTGGGCTGTCATTCTTTTCGTTTTCTTTTCTTTTTTTTTTTTTTTTTAAAAAAAGGTTTTATTTATTTATTTGACAGAGAGAGACAGCGAGAGAGGAAACACAAGCAGGGAGAGTGTGAGAGGGAGAAGCAGGCTTCCCAAAGAGCAGGGAGCCTGATGCAGGGCTCAATCCCAAGACCCTGGGATCACTCCCTGAGCTGAGGGCAGAAGCTTAACACACTGAACCACCCAGGTGCCCCATGTCATTCTTTTCTTCAATATCCAGAGTGAATGGGAAGTAACAGCTTCCCAAGGTAACCCATTCTACATGTGGACAACTCTGTTCCCTTTGTGCCCTACCTAGTTGGAAAAACAGAGAAGTTTTCTAAAAACGTATGTTTAAAAGATACCTGGATGGCTCAGTCAGTTGAGTTTCTGCCTTCGGCTTGATCCCAGGGTCCTGGGATGGAGCCCGGCATTGGGCTGTCTTCTTGGTAGGGAGCCTGCTTCTCCTTCTCCTGCCTGCCACTGCGCCTGCTTGTGCCCGTCTCTCTCTGTCAAATAAATAAATAAAATCTCTTTAAAAGAAAAACAAAACATACGTCCAAGAAAGGAAACATATACATGTGTATACATTATAGTAAATATCACATATCTATACCTCCATGTACACCGCTAGAGAGGCCTGGGGGTTTAATACCTGATAAAGCTTGGCCACCAGAAAGTCATCAGGCATGTTGTAGATGATGCTTCGTACTTAGCTGTTTGGGCTCCTTTGTAGATCAGCAGTATTACTTGTCGATGAGGAGACTATAGTGTGGCTGCGTTTCATACCCAGTGATTAATTTCAGAAACAAACAGCATGGCAATAATAAAGGAGTCTTTGAGATGCTCTTGAGGAAACCTAGAACTTGATTTAAGGACCTTAAATTCCAGGGACATACCACAGGGCTGAGAGAGCTCTGCATCCAAAGTTGGTACCCATTGTATATAGAAATGTAAAGTGACCAGTGTAAAGCATTAAATCAAAACCATTCCCAATTTACTGCAGATTTTTAATGAGACCTGAAAAATAAGATTCATTATTTTTTATTCAGCCGTAAAGACACATTGCAACTTAACAATGCATAAGGCATTTCCAAGGCCATAGTGGAAATGCTGGGTCTCTAGAGAACTTTGTGAACCAGAACAGGTTAACACACCTTTTGCCAGAAGCATACAGGCATTTGAAAAGACTGATCCGGAAGAGGGCAACACATTACATGTGTGAGTCCAGACAAGGAAACAGCCCAGCTCCTAACTCTGTCCCTGCCGTGTGCCACAGCTGCTTTCTCAAACATTTCAGCTTTGGTGGAAGTGGTGAGGACACCATCTGTCAGACATAAACCAGTCTGGATGTTGTCTTGTGCAAAGAGCATTCCCTGTTGGATGGAAAGCTTGGATCTGTTCTCTGTCCTGGCACTGAAGAAGGGTGACCCTGAGATTCCACATGAAGGGATTCTTAGCTATATCCCAAGCTTGCTCTGTTTTTGACTGTTCTAAAGGAGGTGAGTCCCAGACAGAAGAGACGATAGTCTCGTAGCCATTCTGGCTCTCTGCCAGAAGAACATGCTTCCAGCTTCCATGCCTCCCTCGTCCTAGGACAGCAGGATTAAACTGGAACTGTGCCCACATATCACCTGGAGGAGTTGTTCAACATCGATTGCTGCCCGGCCCCCACCCCCAGGTGTTTATTCAGTGAGTCTGAGGTGGGCCTGAGAATTTGCATTTCCAACGGGCTCCCAGGGAATGCTGATATTGGGCCTCCAGTCTGGAACTGCTGCCCTGAGAGTGCCACCAAGGAAACGAAAGAGAGAATAGCCAGACTGCCCACTTTCTAGCCCACCACTCCCTGGGGAAAATGAAGAGCAAAGGCCTTCAGCCAGGGGTGGCTCAGGCAGGTAGACCTGCTCATTGAGTGCAATGCTTAGAAGCATTCATTGTGAGACTTTGCCTAAAACATGTTGACGTCATTGCAAAAAGTTAAACCCTAGGGAGGCGATTAACAATTTAGCATTTTCAGTTCCAGTGAGAACTGCCGTCTACTTACCAAGGGGAATGTGTTCAGTGGGAGAGGCTGCAGAGTCAGCTGGGGTTCCCCACTGCCTTTGTTTTGACACTCTTCCTGGAGAAAGAGAAATGCAAGGATGGGTCTCTCCGAAAGGCAGTGTCAATAGCTTGTTAAGCTGATAGAAACAGTTTGTCTCTCTTTAGCTGGCTAATTCTGCAGGGGAAGCAGTGGTAGAGGGTGAAAGCAGAGAGATCTGGGTTGGGGTGGGTGTGTGGGGGGGGTTGCGGGGTGGGGGCATGGGAAGCTAAGAGGCTCAGGAGGCAGATCAGGTGTCGGTTTCCAATTTTAAAGCTCAGTCAGTTTATTTGGACCTTCAAAAGGCCCACTGAGCACCTTTGGGTTGGACTTTCTCCCAAGACGTTGTTAGGAGAAATTCTTTCTCTTAACGGGTCAGGAGAAAGGGAGCCCCCCACACGGGCACTTCTTGGGTGGGAACCCGGAGAAGAGCTGGATGGATATCCCAGCAAAAAGCACAGGATGGGAAGTCAGGAGACGATTCCGATCTTCACTTCAACCGTCAGCATAGCTGTGGGCCAGCCACTTAATTTCTCAAGGCCTCAGTTTCCCCATCTGTAAAATGAAGGCATAGACTTGAGGATCTTGAAGGTTTCTTAGAATTCAAAAGCCAAAAAGCAGGGTTGTGGTGCCAGATACCCAGATTCTGTCCTTGACAAGCCCTTGCTTTGCCACATGGCCTGGCCTTGTGGAAGAGTGGACCAGGCTGCTGCCCCCAGAAGCTCAGCTTGCTCAGGGCTGACGAATCTGTAGACAGGTTTGCCAACCAAAGGTAAATGTGAGTGGTCAGACCTAGATTAGGCGAAGAGCCCTCCCATTTCTTGCTGGAGGCCTATCAAGGCACCTCAAGGCTCTTCTCAGAGGAAGTGGCAGAGAGTTTGAAATCAGACTGTCCCCGGGCAGGGGTCCAGGTCCCATGCTGCATTTTTGCCAGGGTCACAGAGCTACCTCAGTTGTGTGGGTCTCCTAAGGAAAGGATTTCCATCTTAGTCTCATGCTGAGCAAATTTAGGAAATGGCTAAAGGCAAGAGCAAGTGCAAAGATGGGTTCTCAGACTTCTTGTTGAAAAACACAATGACTAAATCTGCAGTGAATTTTACCCTCTACTCTCAATACCCTGTTTATAATATAAACGATCAAATGAAGACTTACTTTTTTTTTTTTTAAGTCCAGTCTTTGCACTTTTCATGGGTTCATTTTGTGGTATTTGTTTTGTTTGGAGTTAGAGCGGAGGATATGTCTCTGGAGATGGTCTCCAAAAGCAGCCCCCCCTTTGCAGGCCTGGTAACAACAGAGTATAAGATCTTCCACAAGCACCACGCCATTGTTACCCACCGGGCTCCCCATGAAAGGGAGCCTTGTGCTGACTGCCCTGGCTGTTCTTGGCAGCGTGAATCTCTATAAGGAGAACAGGATATATTTTACACTTGAGACCTGCTATCCTAGAGTCTAACAACAACACTTTTAAGTGCTCTTAATATTAAGCTAATGGAAAACATACTCTGTTTACTCACCATCAAAGTCTGTTTTTCTTCTCTCCCTCCTCCCCCAATCATCACAACCTCCCAGCCTCTAGAACACACTGAGTATCTCCTGCTCCATCGATCTACACTCTGTCTCAAGGTTGACCTCTCCATGCTTGGTTGGCTCAAGGTGGACTTGGAAAAACTAGGAACTTACCACATAAACCATGTAATCCCCAGGTCGCACAAACCAAATATTTCTTTTCTCACAAAAGTCTCAGTGCTAGAAATGCTTGATTTACTGCTAGATTTATGTTTATTAGTGTGAGAAGTTGTTTCTCCTCGCCAGAGAGCAACCAAGTGCAGTAGAATGGAGAAGGTGGGCCAGTTTTTCTGGGTGCTTGGTTCTCTCCTTGTCACGTAAGAGTAGGATTCCTCACTCTCAAGCTGTGGACTTGGCCAAAGTTATTTGGCCAGAAGTCTAATCTTTATTCTCCACTGCTTTGTGTTGTAAGAAGCCGTGTCTATGTGGGGTATTCCATTGATGCGATTTTAGAGAAGAGTCTATTCTAGATTCTTGCCCAACCAAGTCCACAATGCCCACGATTTCCCTGTCTTTGAAGGCGCTGTCCTAAGCACAGCTTGGGAAGAGGGAGCAATGGGACAGGGAAGACAGAATGGGCCTCTCTATTCTAGAAGGAATGATTCACAGATCCACTTATTTCCTACTTGCATATTGTTTTTTGTTTGGGCTTGTCTTTTATAGTAAATGTATGCATGTAAACCAGCCTTGCAGATAAATCCCCTCCCTTTTGCAGTCTACCCCCAGTATTACCAATTTTCCCCTTGCTATTTACATGTCTCTTATTGTAAGACAATAAACAAGCAATAAGAAGCAAAGGAACCAAAGACCAACCCCCCCCCCCATTAAAACAAACCCCTTTTCTTTTGTCTAAAAAGACCAAAATCAAAAACAAAACAAAATTGTGGAAATAACTTCATCGCTGTTTGTTTGATGCAGTCCTTGGGCCTGTTAACTATCTGCAAGGCTGTTGTAATGATGTTAATCTATTTTAATGGAATTGAAATGTGATATCCTGTGGTTTACGATGCACATTGTTTGTAGCTTTAGTGCTTGATTTTGGGTTTCTTTCACAGATAAACTTCTGCACTGGAGGGGCCTGTCCTCCCCTCGTTCTGCACACGGAGCTCTAATCCCCACGCCCGGGATGAGTGCAGAATATGCCCCGCAGGGTATTTGTAAGTTGAGCATTATTTCTTCTACAAATGTCCGTGTGTATAAAGCTGAGAGTTTCTGGAAATTACCCTTACTTTTTAAGTACTGAAAAGAGTTACTTTCAAAACAGATTGGCATTCTCATCTGCATTATTCCATTACTCACTGGTACCCTCTCTCCCGCCCCAATCCACACCCCCTCCCTTTTTCCTCCTCCCCTTTCCTCACTGGAGACAGAACTGACAGCAGTTCATCCCTGGGGGTAGGGGGAGGTAGGGGGGGTGGAGGGCGAGGGAGGTGGCCTCCCCAGGGTCTTAGCTGTCTCCACTGCTGGTGACCATATACCATCTGTGTGTTCAGGCCCCATTTTATTGCTGGACATTCGCTTGCATGGCCTCATTTAGGATTTGGAATTTATTCCATGGAGTCCGTGTTAGCAGAGGCCAGAACCAAAAGAAGTCAATGTAGAGTTACTTTAGAGCTGTGCTCATGTGTGTTATATGTGCATTTCCATGTGTATTGAAGCATGGTATATTTGTATATCCACATGGTGCATTATATATGTGCATACATATGCAATTTCTACTTATTTTTCTGCTAGTCTTAGAGACAAATGCACAGCCTTGTTGCTTAAATTCAGAGTCCACCGTCACCCACATCACTACCACTAATACCATGTACTTGTTCAAACCAATTTTATGGTGGGGAAATTTTTCTGAAATGTAGATTTGTATGTTGGTGAAAATATGTTTGAAAAGATGTTGTTTTAAAAGGTAATTCAGTTTGCTTTTCTATGGAGTAACAAATGATATGAGTCATGCATGGCTACAAAGTCAGATGGGGGTGGGGTTTGATTCTACCCCGAACACAAGAAAGCAGCTTCCTGAAAAAAAGAAGTGTGGCATCTAATCTTTAGTTAAGGAATGTTATTTTTACTTGGAAAGTGTGTGAAAACTAACCTGTTGTAGACAGAAGAAAGGAAACGGGGAGTGTGTCATGGAAAGAAAAGAACAAGATGCTGCAGGTGTTCAGCTAGAGAGGGGCCTGGTTAGTCGGTGGGAGAAGTAAGGTAGACCTAACCATCCAGTGAATGGTGTCTGCAGGGCAGGGCTTGCGCCCTGAGACCAAATTGGAAGCCAGTTGTTTGTTTTGTTAACTCCTAGGTAATCCTAGGTAACAAGGACTCATTGTGTGAATTTCACAAGTCCTCCAGTCCCGAGGGCTGGGCGGTGGAGGGGTTAAAACACCACTTCTGCCACCCCCTCCCCAACACCAGGCTGGGCCTAAGGCTGGCTTAGGTCACAGACTGTAGAGTTTAGGGGGTTGGACTCATGGTTTCGAGTCCCTACATGCTGACTGGGTGGGGAGAGCGCTCCTCGTTTGGCTGGGGGTGCCTGGGGCCCCGCACTGGGCCGTGGGAACAGAACCACCCGTGGAGGGAAGGGGAAAGAGGGGACTGGGGTGGTGGAGAGGCGGGTGGGGCTGAGTGGCCACTGGCTGATGGCCTGGGAAACAGTTCCATCCTCTCTCTCTTCCACTGACCCTCCTAAGGGCAGGGAGTTGGGTTCGAGGGGTGCAAGCTAGGAGCCTGATACAGAGCCCTTGTCTTCTCCCCGTCTTCCCGCAAAGGGAGGGTGCCTAGATTGCTGGTGCCCATGCTGGCAGGACCAGTTTTAGGAGTGACCAAACAATGTATATGGAGATGGGTTGTGGAACTCCAGAAAGCTGTGGAGCAAAGCTGACCCCCAGGCCACTCAGCTGCCTTAACTAGCTGCCCCCTTGGCTTTCAGAGCACTTAGCCCTTACCTTGTGGCTTCCCTGCTGGTGGAGCACAGTCGTGGGCCCTAATGTGGCCCCCACCTGCTGCCCTCTAGCCAAGGCCTCTGCTGGGCCTGAGGTGAGGCCTGGATTCTGGATTCCAGCCTTCTTCTGGAAGCCCTTCTGGGCATGCGACCTGGTCGGTCATCATGCTAGGGAACTCATCAAGGCTGGGAGTAAGGAAAACTCATGTTCACCTTGGTCCAGGTAGTTTACATGTGGCTTTTATAAGCATCTGTCATCTAAGCCTCATAGTTCTGTCAGGTACTGTTTTTATGCTCATTTTACAGATAGGAAACCTAAGGGCCAAAGAAATGACTGGTTCTGAGCCCTGGTGTCCGACCTTGTTCTTCTAAATCCTGAGGCTGAGATCACAGGTCTCTTTAGCATTGGTGGCAAACTAAAAATGGGGTTACTCCTTCCTATATAGTAAAATGAAATAAAATAACAGCTGGTAGGTGAGCTAATAGCCGATTTTAACTGTTTGCTGCCTGGAGTTCCTGCGCTGGGGGCCAGGTCTCCACTTATTGCTCTAAATCAAAACAATCCCCGTGAATGCCCAATGAGGCTCTCAAATTGAGAAGTTGATTTTCGTCAGAGTAAATGAAGAATATTATTATATTTTACACGTCAATAAATCAATGTAGTCCTAATTTTGCCACGCAGGAAATCAATTCTGGTCTTTCTAAACCATCAAAGATGTTATGAACAAAGTAATTTCACAAATTATGGCAAGTAACACATTTATTGATGACTGCAGTTTAGGAATTGAGAATCTGTGAGCACCGTAATATAATATGGTGCACTGGTGTGAGCCGAGTGAAACACAGATTATATGGTGAAACTGTAATGCATCATTTGCTATTAGTGGGCTGGTAATAATTACCAGTTTCAAAGCAGCTCTTTTGAGGTAATCTTTAGTCTCATTCGTAACAGCCCTTCTCATTGACATTATGATTACACTAGCTGCCCTCACAATCTAGAATATCTAGTTGATAGGAATACTACAACGCGATAGTGAAAACTGTATGTTGTATGCTCATTATAAGATGAAATGCCATCTTCTCTGACCTGATGTATGAGAAGAGAGGGTAACAGTATGGTGTGAACATACTGGAGCATGAGCATATCACTGGCTCCAAAAGCAAAATTTTAGGAAGTTCAGAGAGCAAAATCAAACAGATGATTCCCCTTTAAGCCTTTTGGGGAGGGTGCAGGTGAGATCCTTGGAGCTGTGCCAGATACCTTTCGGCACTCACCAGTGGCCTTCCCCGTTCATGGTGTGTGCGGAAACTGGCATTGCTAATCATGGGTCCAATCCTGAGTTTCAATCGAATATTATAATCTAAGATATGATTTTAAGGCATTTGGAGTGATGAAAGTGTTAAGGACTTGTTCCAGCTGACAAATCTCCTTTTTACTTATCCAGTTCGGATTGTCAGGCCAAATGTATGATAATAACACAAAGTCCTAGGGAGGCAAAGGAGAAAGCCACAGAGGGTCATGTTAGTTGGAACCAGATCGGTTTTTTCCTGCCTATTTAGGACCCAAGTCATTGTTCAACAACAACAAAAAATTTATGAAAATACTCTCAATGATGCTTTTTATTTCCCTTTGAAGAGAGGAGGCAAACAAAAATAGGCAGATAATGTGATACTAATGTCAGCGTTTTCTTTCAAAATCTTTCTGCCTTTTTTTTTCTCCCTCCACATTAGGCAAATGTTGGAAACCTAATTTTGGTATCTTATCATCTAATCTTGTTAAAGAGATTTACCCAGGAGTGGGATATATTGAGTGAGTTTATAAATGCATTGTAAAGTAAATTACAAGGTCAGGGCAGGGAGTCCATTATTCAGACAAGTGCTTGAGCAGGGCTGGCTTGTTTTGGAATGCAAGTGTTTGGGGCTCCTGAGAAGACCCTGCCAGC
This sequence comes from Mustela nigripes, assembly GCF_022355385.1. NCBI lineage: Eukaryota > Metazoa > Chordata > Mammalia > Carnivora > Mustelidae > Mustela > Mustela nigripes. The sequence continues at coordinate 61,836,817 of NC_081563.1, forward strand.
TTTTCTTTCTGACTTGCTAAATGGAGGAATCATAACTGATTAATTTTCTTATTCCCACTCTTTAGCTTCATGGTGGATTTTTTGCTTTAAAAAAAAAGTTACTGACACATACTAGCTGGGGGCCTTAAGCGATTCGTCTAGTCCCCCTTTTAAAAGACTGGCTCAGGGTGCCTAGGTGGCTCAGTGGATTAAAGCCTCTGCCTTCGCCCAGGTCATGATCCCAGGGTCCTGGGTCATGATCCCAGGGTCCTGGGATGGAGCCCCGCACTGCTTCCTCCTCTCTCTCTGACTGCCTCTCTGCCTACTTATGATCTCTGTCTGTCAGATAAATAAATAAAATCTTAAAAAAAAAAAAAAAAAAAGACGGGCTCAAGTTTATTCCTCGCTTGTGTTTTACGCACGCCTTTTTTGGAATCCCTGGGAAGTTATCTATTTTTCTCATCCTTGTCCTTTGGCCACCAACATTTGTGCCCTTTTTAATGCTGTCGTTGACTGGTAAACTGTTAGTTACTCCCTTGGTGTATATATATTTTTAAATTTAGCTATCTCCAGAAATGAATGATTGTGAAGTCAAGCTGGCCCCTCTTTGCCAAAGTGGCATTTACCACTCTCGGGTTCTTTTCAGCGAGAGAGAAATAATGTGACTTAAGCAGGGCCCCTCTCCAGACGGCTTGGCTACTGGCCAAAGAGTTGACTAGCTGAACTGTATCTTTCTGTTTCTTTCTCAACTGGAGCTGAGGCTCAGCCGAGGGCGCAGGATGTTGTATAATTTGGTTCACGTTGTTAGCCTCTCAAAATAATGAGGAGGAGGCTAGTGTAGCATTTCTCAGCCTGCTGCCCGTCATGGTGCTGGCTGCTTTAACTGTTCTTCAACTAGGATGCTGTGTCTGCTTAAGTTGGCACCAGCCACTCCTCCTAACTTCTCCAGACTCGCATTTGTTTGACTGGGGGACAATTCTTAAAGATGTGATCCAGCCTGTTGGTTAAATCCGAATTAAATTTCTCTTTTGAGATTTTTGCACTGTCCCTTGAGATAAAAAGGGGAGTCCCTGTAGGGAGTTGTGGAACCAGAACTGGGACTCACTGATCCTCACGCAGGCTGGGAGGTGAGAATGTCGCTAGCCTCTCTTCCACGGAATTACTTTATGCGTATCTTCTCATTTTTAACAATATCAACAATTAGTGTGTTTCCGGCTAAGATTAAAAGCATCTCTAGGCCCACAGAGAATTGTAATGAGTTGACCTTCTCTTTTTTGATATCTCTATGAAATGATTGCCTCTTTAGAAAGTTCACCTGCCACCCAGGGGAGAATAGAATGATGGGATTTAGGAAGCAGGGAAGTTTCCCTTAGGTCACCTTGTCCAAGTGCCTCCTTTAACAAATGAGGAAACGGAGTCACAGAGATGAAGTAGCTTGCCCCAAACCACAGCTGGCAAAGGACTGGAAAGCTCAGATGTTTGCTGAGATTCCCTAGAATGTAGGGATCCTCATTCCCAAGCTTGAATTGGTCCAGATTCTTCTGATTTGGAGATTGGATTTAAAATTCTTAGAACTGAATGAAATGGCAGAAAGATTGATTGGACAAATATTTATTGGGCCTCAGTCACCAGATGTGCCAGGCACCAATGTAGGCTCGCAGAAGAATAGGTCAGTGAGGGCTTAGGCCTTTCGGGTTGAGGGCTGGGGGCAGGGAAGGCTGGAGGTGAAACATAAAGAAGCAATTGCTAATGCACTCCTCTGTGATGAAACATTGATGTTGGTGTTGTATTATTTTGCAGGTAAAGATGAGCCCAGCAGCTACACATGTACAACTTGCAAACAGCCATTCACCAGTGCATGGTTTCTCTTGCAACACGCACAGAACACTCATGGATTAAGAATCTACTTAGAAAGCGAACACGGAAGTCCCCTGACCCCGCGGGTTGGTATCCCTTCAGGACTAGGTGCAGAATGTCCTTCCCAGCCACCTCTCCATGGGATTCATATTGCAGACAATAACCCCTTTAACCTGCTAAGAATACCAGGATCAGTATCGAGAGAGGCTTCCGGCCTGGCCGAAGGGCGCTTTCCACCCACTCCCCCCCTGTTTAGTCCACCACCGAGACATCACTTGGACCCCCACCGCATAGAGCGCCTGGGGGCGGAAGAGATGGCCCTGGCCACCCATCACCCGAGTGCCTTTGACAGGGTGCTGCGGTTGAATCCAATGGCTATGGAGCCTCCCGCCATGGATTTCTCTAGGAGACTTAGAGAGCTGGCAGGGAACACGTCTAGCCCACCGCTGTCCCCAGGCCGGCCCAGCCCTATGCAAAGGTTACTGCAACCATTCCAGCCAGGTAGCAAGCCGCCCTTCCTGGCGACGCCCCCCCTCCCTCCTCTGCAATCCGCCCCTCCTCCCTCCCAGCCCCCGGTCAAGTCCAAGTCATGCGAGTTCTGCGGCAAGACGTTCAAATTTCAGAGCAACCTCGTGGTGCACCGGCGCAGCCACACGGGCGAGAAGCCCTACAAGTGCAACCTGTGCGACCACGCGTGCACGCAGGCCAGCAAGCTGAAGCGCCACATGAAGACGCACATGCACAAGTCGTCCCCTATGACGGTCAAGTCCGACGACGGCCTCTCCACCGCCAGCTCCCCGGAACCCGGCACCAGCGACCTGGTGGGCAGCGCCAGCAGCGCGCTCAAGTCTGTGGTGGCCAAGTTCAAGAGCGAGAACGACCCCAACCTGATCCCGGAGAATGGGGATGAGGAGGAAGAGGAGGACGATGAAGAAGAGGAAGAAGAGGAGGAAGAGGAGGAGGAGGAGCTGACGGAGAGCGAGAGGGTGGACTACGGCTTCGGGCTGAGCCTGGAGGCGGCGCGCCACCACGAGAACAGCTCGCGGGGCGCGGTGGTGGGCGTGGGCGACGAGGGCCGCGCCCTGCCTGATGTCATGCAGGGCATGGTGCTCAGCTCCATGCAGCACTTCAGCGAGGCCTTCCACCAGGTCCTGGGCGAGAAACATAAGCGCGGCCACCTGGCCGAGGCCGAGGGCCACAGGGACACTTGCGACGAAGACTCGGTGGCCGGCGAGTCGGACCGCATAGACGATGGCACTGTTAACGGCCGCGGCTGCTCCCCGGGCGAGTCGGCCTCGGGGGGCCTGTCCAAAAAGCTGCTGCTGGGCAGCCCCAGCTCGCTGAGCCCCTTCTCCAAGCGCATCAAGCTCGAGAAGGAGTTCGACTTGCCCCCGGCCGCGATGCCCAACACGGAGAACGTGTACTCGCAGTGGCTCGCTGGCTACGCGGCCTCCAGGCAGCTCAAAGATCCCTTCCTTAGCTTCGGAGACTCCAGACAATCGCCTTTCGCCTCCTCGTCGGAGCACTCCTCGGAGAACGGGAGCTTGCGCTTCTCCACGCCGCCCGGGGAGCTGGACGGAGGGATCTCGGGGCGCAGCGGCACGGGAAGTGGAGGGAGCACGCCCCATATTAGTGGTCCGGGCCCGGGCAGGCCCAGCTCAAAAGAGGGCAGACGCAGCGACACTTGTGAGTACTGTGGGAAAGTCTTCAAGAACTGTAGCAATCTCACTGTCCACAGGAGAAGCCACACGGGCGAAAGGCCTTATAAATGCGAGCTGTGCAACTATGCCTGTGCCCAGAGTAGCAAGCTCACCAGGCACATGAAAACGCATGGCCAGGTGGGGAAGGACGTTTACAAATGTGAAATTTGTAAGATGCCTTTTAGCGTGTACAGTACCCTGGAGAAACACATGAAAAAATGGCACAGTGATCGAGTGTTGAATAATGATATAAAAACTGAATAGAGGTATATTAATACCCCTCCCTCACTCCCACCTGACACTTCCTTTTTTCACCACCCCCTCCCCCATCGCCCTCCAGCCCCACTCCCCCGTAGGATTTTTTTCTAGTCCCATGTGATTAAACAAACAAACAAACAGAAGTAACGGAAGCTAAGAATATGAGAGTGCTTGTCACCAGCACACCTGTTTTTTTTTTCTTTTTCTTTTTTCTTTTTCTTTTTTTCCTTTATGTTCTCACCGTTTGAATGCATGATCTGTATGGGGCAATACTATTGCATTTTACGCAAACTTTGAGCCTTTCTCTTGTGCAATAATTTACATGTTGTGTATGTTTTTTTTTTTTTTTTAAACTTAGACAGCATGTATGGTATGTTATGGCTATTTTAAATTGTCCCCGATTCGTTGCTGAGCAAACATGTTGCTGTTTCCAGTTCCGTTCTGAGAGAAAAAGAGAGAGAGAGAGAGAAAAAGACCATGCTGCATACATTCTGTAATACATATCATGTACAGTTTTATTTTATAACGTGAGGAGGAAAAACAGTCTTTGGGTTAACCCTCTACAGACAGAATGGACAGCACTGAAACGAAATCTCTATGAGCTAAATGTCTGTCTCTAAAGGGTTAAATGTATCAATTGGAAAGGGAAAAAAAAAGGCCTTGAATTGACAAATTAACAGAAAAACAAAACAAGTTTATCCTATCATTTGGTTTTAAAATAAGAGTGCCTTGGATCTATGAAAACCACGTTGATGGTTCTTTCTACTTGTTATAAACTTGTAGCTTAATTCAGCATTGGGTGAGGTAAGAAACCTTAGGACCTAGCATATAATTCTATATTGTATTTCTCACAACAATGGCTACCTAAAAATATGACCCATTATGTCCTAGTTAATCATCATTCTCCCTTTAGTTTAATCTTATAAGCAAAACTGATTATACCAGTATAAATGCTATTTTGCTCCTGGTGAGAGCTTAAAAGAAATGGGCTGTTTTGCCCAAAGTTTTATTTTTTTTAAATGATTAGATTGAATGTGCAACGTGCAAAAGCCCTGGAATACAATTAAATGCATTAGTAAGGAATTCATTTTATGAAGATAACTTGTTTTAAATAATGTCTGTTTAAGAAAATTCTGGCACCGAAAGAAATAGATCCAGATCTATTTGGTTGTCAAAGGGACAATCAAACGATAAACTTTAAGACCTTGTAGACCATATTAAAAACAAGAGACTGACGATAAGGTTTGACAGAGGGTAACAGGAAAAAAAAATATGTGATCTTTTAGCACAATGTGGTACTATTTGCCATTTTAAACTAGAACAGGTGTATAAGCTAATATTGATACAATGATGATTAACTATGAATTCTTAAGACTTGTGTTTAAATGTGACATTCTTAAAAAAGAAGAGAAAGAATTTTAAGAGTAGCAGTATATATGTCTGTGCTCCCTAAAAGTTGTACTTCATTTCTTTTCCATACACTGTGTGCTATTTGTGTTAACATGGAAGAGGATTCATTGTTTTTATTTTATTTTTTTAATTTTTTCTTTTTTATTAAGCTAGCATCTGCCCCAGTTGGTGTTCAAATAGCACTTGACTCTGCCTGTAATATCTGTATCTTTTCTCTAATCAGAGATACAGAGGTTGAGTATAAAATAAACCTGCTCAGATAGGACAATTAAGTGCACTGTACAATTTTCCCAGTTTACAGGTCTATACTTAAGGGAAAAGTTGCAAGAATGCTGAAAAAAAAAATTGAACACAATCTCATTGATGAGCATTTTTAAAAAAAAAAACTAAAAAAAACCTTTGCCAGCCATTTACTTGACTAATGAGCTTACTTACTCGGACTCAACATTGCAAGCGCTGTGAATGGAAAACAGAATACACTTAACATAGAAATGAATGATTGCTTTCGCTTCTACAGTGCAAGGATTTTTTTGTACAAAACTTTTTTAAATATAAATGTTAAGAAAAAATTTTTTTAAAAAACACTTCATTATGTTTAGGGGGGAACTGCATTTTAGGGTTCCATTGTCTTGGTGGTGTTACAAGACTTGTTATCCATTTAAAAATGGTAGTGGAAATTCTATGCCTTGGATACACACCGCTCTTCAGGTTGTAAAAAAACATACATTGGGGAAAGGTTTAAGATTATATAGTACTTAAATATAGGAAAATGCACACTCATGTTGATTCCTATGCTAAAACACATTTATGGTCTTTTTTCTGTATTTCTAGAATGGTATTTGAATTAAATGTTCATCTAGTGTTAGGCACTATAGTATTTATATTGAAGCTTGTATTTTTAACTGTTGCTTGTTCTCTTAAAAGGTATCAATGTACCTTTTTTGGTAGTGGAAAAAAAAAAAAAAGACAGGCTGCCGCAGTATATTTTTTTAATTTGGCAGGATAATATAGTGCAAATTATTTGTATGCTTCAAAAAAAAAAAAAAGAAGAAGAGACAAACAAAAAAGTGTGACATTGTACAGATGAGAAGCCATATAATGGCGGTTTGGGGGAGCCTGCTAGAATGTCACACGGATGGCTGTCATAGGGGTTGTACATATCCTTTTTTGTTCCTTTTTCCTGCTGCCATACTGTATGCAGTACTGCAAGCTAATAACGTTGGTTTGTTATGTAGTGTGCTTTTTGTCCCTTTCCTTCTATCACCCTACATTCCAGCATCTTACCTTCATATGCAGTAAAAGAAAGAAAGAAAAAAAAAAAGGAAAAAAAAAACAAAAACAATGTTTTGCAGTTTTTTTCATTGCCAAAAACTAAATGGTGCTTTATATTTAGATTGGAAAGAATTTCATATGCAAAGCATATTAAAGAGAAAGCCCGCTTTAGTCAATACTTTTTTGTAAATGGCAATGCAGAATATTTTGTTATTGGCCTTTTCTATTCCTGTAATGAAAGCTGTTTGTCGTAACTTGAAATTTTATCTTTTACTATGGGAGTCACTATTTATTATTGCTTATGTGCCCTGTTCAAAACAGAGGCACTTAATTTGATCTTTTATTTTTCTTTGTTTTTATTTTTTTTTATTTGGATGACCAAAGGTCATTACAACCTGGCTTTTTATTGTATTTGTTTCTGGTCTTTGTTAAGTTCTATTGGAAAAACCACTGTCTGTGTTTTTTTGGCAGTTGTCTGCATTAACCTGTTCATACACCCATTTTGTCCCTTTATTGAAAAAAATAAAAAAAATTAAAGTACACAATGTAAGCTTCTTGTGTCCTCATTTGACACACTCTGTAAATTACTTTCAAGAAAATAACAGGTTTTAAGAGAAGGCCAGTCAGTCTTTTTCAGGATTATTTCTATGGGCATTTTGATGCGTGTATTATACCCTAAAGGAACATAAAGTGCTTACTATATTAAAATAGACATGTCTCAAAACATGGAAATAGTTTTTAGATTTTATAGTTCTAGAATAATTTTCAAGAAATGGAAAGTGTTTTCAGTCTGATGTTAAAAACTTTCCCTTCATCACTTAACAATAATTCATTCAGATATAAATGAAAAATTTACTGGTAATAGCATCTTAAACTTTTATTTCTTTTGGATTTTTTGCTGTTCTTGTTGTCTGAAAGTTCTTTTTCTATTCTCCCTTCCCTGCCCTATCTTAGAACATAATGTAAAAAAGCTTTTTTTTTTTTTAAATCAGCTCTTTCGTTTCCATATGAGTCTTAATTCATACCAAAAATAACCTCACTTCCCCCCCATAAAAGTCCAGAAACAAAAGCATCAGGTTAACAAGACAGAGAGAGAGAGAAGTAAACAGTAGTTTAGCCAGATGTGGCTAATCTGTGGAATCAGCCACTGATTTCCCGAGATTGATGGTGTTTGCCTTGTGATTCTGAGGTCCTAGGGACCAAAGATGGGACAGATCTTTTAGGTGTTTTTATATTGTGTTCCTGGCTGATAGCAAATGAGAGGGGAAGTACCTTCAGTGATCATTTGCCCAACCAACAGATTTATGGATTGAAACATAGTCTTTGGAAAGCAGGTTAGGTCCCTTATTTAAAATTTAAAAAAAAAAAAAGCTCTCCTTAGAAATCTGTGTTGTCAGTTTTACAAATACTGCAACCTGCAGCATCTATTTGCTTTATTAAAGCACAGACTTCTCTGATCCTGTCTCCCTGTTCCCAGTGTAGATGAATGGATACAACGTTGTTCTTCTTTTTGTAAAAACCAAAACAAAAGCTGTTCTGTTGTCTTCTTGTGGTAGCATTTTTGTTGCTCAGTTCTTATGCCCTGGTGCCTGTGAGGTGGCCTTTTCATGTAATGCCTTTGATCTGAGGCAAGAATAGTTTTATCCTTCTAAAATGCACAGAAAGGAGGTGTATTTTTTTAAAGCCAGTTTGGGTGGGAATTAAGGAGTGGAGGCAGAGAGGAACCCCAGAAGAGAAGATCTGTCTGGGGCTGGGAATAGGGGCTGGGATAGATAGAGATGGACGTATCTTGCAGGACTTGGTAATTGGCAGTGAACTGAGAGGCGATTTTTGTGTTTTGAATTAGGTTACTTCACAACTGAATCCACAATACTAGTCAGGATAGAAATATTCCCCAGGGCCATGCCAGTTTTAGATGTGATGACTTCTGCTTCACCATATTAAATGTCCATAAAACCGCTGTGTGTCCCTATTACTCTTTTATTAGGAGCCATGAGTGCAGCTGTGCAGGTTTTATATACGGTGTTCGTTTTAATTTTTCAGTATATGATGCTCTTAGCATAATTGGGTTTTGCATCCTGACAGACAGAATTAATGGTGGATACTGTATACTTACTTGTATGTTCAAATTTCTTCAATCAAATGGGAAATGGGGAGGGGTGCAAACATCTGGTGATAAATCACAGATTATGTTTGATTTACATGGTCCCAAAGTTAAATAAATTTATTGGGAGACACGTTCTTCAGGGTACTTAGTCTCCTGGCTTAGTGAAGCCCTCTTATAAAATCTAACTTCTGAAGCTGAGTGAACAATAGGAGTCTGAAAACCTAGGCAACAGGAATATAACTTAAAAATGACATCTGTATCCGGGACCCCAAAATTGAAAACATTAATGCAAAATAACAAAAAAACATTTCCAACAGAGGATAAATTCCCGATTTTTTTAAAATGAGGAAATACTAAGGATGTTAACATTTTTCATAGTTCTCCAGTTTATGTGAAACCCCCGATGTGTTGATGGAATGTTCTCTACATACCTGAACTCTTAATGCTTAAGTGCTCCCTTTTGTCTTCCTTTGGAGAACAACTTAATAAACAGGAGTACCGCAAATACTACTTCGCACAGATTTTAACTTAGAAACCCTCCCAGTGCATGGATTACCTCTATCCCGAGACCATTTCCTACCCTCTCTTTGTTTAGGACCTACAAAAGGACTGAAGCCAATACATTTTAAAGGTGGCTCAGAACACTTGGTTCTTCATTTGTACCAGCCATGGCAGGAAGTGTGAAGTCGTTGAGTTTTTCCCAGGGCATTCTGTGATAGGACTGTTTATTTAAATACCATTTTTGTATATGTAATAAGTACGTACTGTGTATGTTCATAATGCTTGAAGTGAGAATTTGAAAGGAAGCGGCAGTGGGGGTTAGATATCATTTCATTTGGAGAAATAAGGAAATGAGGTGGTTTATTCACAGACACTAAAAGTTTGTTGAAAGTTTGTAAACTGGGATATTTCAGGCTTTCCTGAAAAGGAGTTGAGGAGCCTCAGGCCCCATCCTGTCCTGCTTTTGAACACTTTCAGCTCAGAGCATGAGGGAGGAAATACGGAGTTTTCTTTTCTTTTTTTTTTTTTAAAGCTTCTTTTGCCCACACACAAACATGATTTCTTATGACTGTGTTGTAGTCGTGTGTTCTTCATTATGATTCTGTTGCTCCATCATCCCCGGGCCTGGTGTGTTCAAGAATGTACCCATCCCATTCTCTTTTCTTTTTCAGACAACTTCCCATTAAAAAAAAAAAAAAGAAAAGAAAAAGAAAAAGAAAGAAATGTGGGAATTTTGCCAGTGTGAGGATGGGATTGGCAGTGTTCTTTAAACCTGCTTGGAAAAATGTCCTTTAAAAGACTGTTAACTTTTAAAAAAGGCACAAGGCACTTAGCAAATTTTCCTAAGTGTCTCTTAAGGCCCTGCAGCTTTTCCAATTAAGAATAAATGAACCCATGTTTAGAGAAATGGACATCAGGACACATAGCCAGAATTGGGATTATGTACAGTTATTTCAGGGCTGCTGTAGCTGCAAATGGTAGACATGGGTTGTTGGGTGTGCACTTTTGCTTATTGTCATCTTGTTATCCCATTAGCCCTCTGTTTCATTTAGTAAAACACATGGCCAGTGAATCAGCCTTTAGGGGGATGGGTCTGTTTCTCTCTCTCTCTCTGTTTCCCAGTGTCATCTATGGTCATGGGATGCGATTAATTCCTCCCTTGCAAACAGGAAAGGAGACCAGTTCAGTTCACGTGGGTCATTGTGCTTAAGAACCTAAACTTGCCTGAACACACAATTCCAGTGGTCGATCCAAATACTGTTTTTCCTTTCTGTAAAAGTGGCAAAGACTACTTAAAGGGAGCGCATATCAGGTCCCTGTGATTCAGCAGAAAAGGCAAATTAAACGATTTCCCCAAAGTCAATCTTCTAACGCAGGACCCACCCCCCCCACCCCCAAACCCATAGGGGGCTGTGCTTTTCAATAATGGTGAGCGTGGTACATGTCCATGCTGTATTTTGTCTGTTAGGGTTTTCAGTACTGGTAGCAGGTCGGACAAAGGGGTTCGATGGGGGTATCAGCCCACCTGGACACAGGAGGCCCCTCAGTCCGGGTCTCCACTGCGCTGGGGGAATTCAGGAGAGCAGCTGAGCTCCAGACCCTGGGCCTCCTGCGGCGCCAAGTCGGGGGAGAGGAGGCCCCAGGCCCAGGCTTCAGGTCGCCATGGCAACGAGCCCTGGAATGCCACAGTGGTAGCCCTCTTCCTCGGCACATCCGGACTCCCAGTTCTGCTGCTTCAAGTCAATGTACACAGCAAGGGAGGAACCCCGGAGGAAAATAACCACTCCCTTCTTCCCTTCACCATTGCCTTTCCCCCTTACCAAAAAGAAAAAAAAAAGGAAAAGAAAACTGCATGTTTGAAAGAAACTACAGGCAGTTTTTGGTGCAATTTGGGAGCAACTATTTTGGGTTCTGGTTTTCTCTTCAGAGATTTGTTCGCCTCTTGTAAATCGTTGGCTGCTTTGACGTTGAACTTGATGACATTTCATGTTTTCGTTGTGCTGCTTTTACATCAATTTTGAGTTTCTGTTTCTTTATAATTTTATTATTATTTTAAGGAAATGTCCCCTTCCCCCCCTCCCTCCCCTGTTCTCCTCAACCAAAGGACTGTTTCCTACTCAGTTTTCTCAGTCATAAGGGAAAGTGTTTCCTTCCAGGTGTGTCCCGAGTTTATTAGGACTATCATACAAGCGGGTAGCGGGTCTGGGTCCCTGGTGGGGAAGGCAGGGAGGGAGGCATGGGAAAGGCACTCAGAGAGGTCAGAGATGTGGTGGGGGAGGGGACTGAGTTTGAAATCATGTTTAAGATGCCAGTGGCTCAACCTGTGGTGGATTTAAGTTATAGTTTTAAAGAGCTAGTTAGAGAACAGAAAATCACTGGGCCAAGTCACACCTGTACTTTTTTTTTTCCCCTCCTCTGTCTCCAACCTCTTTCTAGGTTCTTCACACACCCCCATTCGGCGTAGTACCCAGAGAGCTCAAGATGTGTGGCAGTTTTCGGATGGAAGCTCGAGAGCCCTTAAGTTCTGAGAAAATTTGAAGCCCCCAGGGGCGGGGTGGACGCGTGCCGCCCAGCCGACATCTGCGTGGTCTGTCATCCTGCTAGTTTGTGATGTTTTCTGACAGTAGCCTCCAAGAAGCCGTTGTGCGAAGACAGAGTCCTGCAGAGTCCTCCCTGCCCGGGCCTGCAGTGCCATTTTATTTATATTTTTTAATAAAAAGTAAAAACAAAAAAACAGACCCACATTGGAACAGTGAATCAGTCCCATTACCGAGGGCCCCTGGACCATCGCTGTCCCGAGCAGCGTCCTGGCCCTTTTGAAACCAGCCAACCTAATTACCCGTATTGTGGAAATGAGCATGAGTCCCCCAACCCCTTGTTTCTATACATTCTATGTTGTCTTTTAAAAAGTGTGCTTAACATTGACACAATAAATGTTGGAGCTTTAGGTGGTGTTTGCTTGTTCTTTAATTATTAATGCTTATAAGACAATGCAGCTGCTTATGACTTTGTGTTTCTGTACCCGTTTCCTGCAGACATCCATTGGGTAGAAAGAACAGATTTGAGGAATGGGTAGGAGGTGTAGGAGGGGAAAGAGGTTACTGCTTATCAGATGGCATAAATTTTCAAGGAGAATCAAAATGCAAAACTTGGGAATAAATCATAGCAATATCATAATTAATGTAGTAGTAGTGTTGCTGTTTATTAATGCTGAAGTGTGGTTTTCCTAACTGTCTGACTTATAATTTGCATACCATTAAATAATGCATAATATGGCACGCTGAATTCTGTTTTTCAAATATATGCTTTTGGTGGCTACCATGCAGGATTTGAATTTGTCTTTTAATTTAGCTCAAGAAAGATACCGTCACTGTGTTAGTGGTAAATCCCAAAGAAGGTGATAAATGTCAGTAGTGGCTTATTAAGTATTCTAATTTCAGGTTCCCAAACATTTAGTAGATGTATCTTAATACAGACAGACAAACACACATAAAACTTCTTTATTACTTACATCACTGTATCAGGAAATTTGGGGCAGATTTTATACGGGGGTGTGGAGGGGAAAGTGGGGGAGGAAGGAGGTTCACATCAGAACACATGGTTATGATCATGACATCCATTCCTCAGAAATTAGTGACACAAATAAGTTAGGTCTACAAACAGGTGATAAAAATCCCTTCTGGTCCAGTTAATTTGTAAAAGAACTTTTCTCAATTGGGTGTTTTCCATTGCCTGGAGAACCAGAAGAGAACTAGAAACAATATAGCATATTAAAATAGGTTTATAAATAATAGAACTCAGACACCTGTGTATTATAGATTTACATATTGGCTGTGAATGTAAGTGGGGAAAATCTTACCCACTCACCACCCTCTGGCTAGATTACCTAGCCTAGTGAGAAGATAGCAAAATAATTGGCATCTGGATTCTTTCCTGCTTATTCATCATAAATAATGACTTCTTATAGTAGTGTACTGCCTTCTACTTCATACAGTGCTCTCATGAACATTATTTCATCTGATCCTCGTCGGGACAGATCTCACAACTTCCACTTCGTGGGTGAGGAGACTAAGGCTTGCCAGGGTTGAGGGCTTGCCAGAGGCCAGGACGATGAGGGGGAGGAGAGGGAAGCCAGGTGTTCTGGTGTCTAGTCCAGAGCTGATTTCACTGAACTCTATAACTGATCAAAGAGACTGTCTCCCCGTGTTAGCACACAAGTCATAAATGTTCATAAATGCACACACATATGGCACACACACACAGAGTCAAGAATGTCCAAACGTCAGGTCACACAAAATTGTCCCTTCCTACCAACAGCTCTGGGCACTGCAGGAGGAGCTTGGAGCAAGGGTCCTTCCTTGCCATCTTTCCCGTGTCTCTTCCATGACAGATAAACAACCCTGATTGACTAGGTGGCCTTGATGAGTTAAGTTCCTCTCACCTAGGTGGGCTGGGTCTTCCAGACATGAATTATTTCCTAGAGAAACTCTCTCCCTGCCCCATCCTCTGCTTTTGTGCTGTTGAAACCTGAGACCAATAGGGATTCTGTGACAGCATCCTCCCTGAAAGTGCTAAGCTCCTTGCTAATACTTTGAAAAAGCGACACCATTTCCAAAGGGAAACCCTTTGGACTGAGACAGAACAAATAATCAAGATTTTTTTTGAACAACGTCGGCCTTGGTAACTGCACTCGGTGTTCACTACACTTCCATTTCTGGTCTACATTTCTGCCTCTACCTCTTTTTTCTTCTCAGAGTTAGAAAGTAATAGATAATTATAAATTACTGGGTAATTATAAATAATTGGACCCATTATAAATACATGGCTATCTCTAAAAGTGTGATTTTTGTTTTTTGAGGGGGTGGGGGAGGAGAGAGGGCATGGGTGAAGAATATCTTTTCTTCCTCCCCCTTTTGGAAAAAAAAAAAAAAAAAGACCTCTCTTTAGAAAAAGAAAAAGAAAAGAAAAGACCTCTCTTTCCCCCGTATCTTTTTCAGTTGAAAGAGAATAAAAGTTCATTTATGAAATTCATTCTGAAATGATGGTGTTGTGGTAGGGCTAGAACTTTTGAAAACCCACACAGGATTGATGATTTGGGAAGACATCTCCCTGTGTGATAAGTCAAGGTCGTGGTTATCCGTGAATGGTGGAAGCCGAAGAAAGGACTGACAATTCTGATCGGGGTCTTCAGTGTGCCCTCTCCTGAGAGTGAAACTTCAAAGTGTAGAGAGATTAATTGGTTGCCCAGCATGTACTGAGCATGGATTAGAGGACACGGTCTCAGATGCTTGGGAGGGTGGGGACCAGACACTGGACATTGTTCTTACCCTCCCAAGCCTGGTCTATGAACATTAATTTTGTGGTCTGTTTAAATTGTCACACTAAACAAAAAGGTCTGGTTAGACTTCTGAGTCTGTGATGGCAGAGACTCAGTAGCTCCTGCAAAAACTCGTGGTAGTTTAAAGAAAAACTGAGGCAAGGAGAGCAAACTTGAATTCTACTTACATCCAACTGAGTGCCCCAAACCTTGGTAGAATGTTTCCTGGGCGTTTTTGCTTGGAGTTTTCAACAACTTTTGTATTAGCTTCAAGCCTTGCAAAAGATGAAGAAGATCTTTCAAGTTTTGTGTGCACTGACACGATTCCCCTGTTTTTGAGGAATAGCTGAGATTAATGTTGAATATGATTATTAATATTAACACATTTCTCCTCTACGTTAATGTTTATTTCTATCAAGAATTCTTATTTTACAAATCAGTGTCTCCAGGAAGTAGTGGTAGAGACAGTTAGAATTGAAGTATTTTGTTGACTGTTGTTTCTCTACTTCTATGCCATATAGCTTTGGCTCCTTCTGGGATATAGTGTGAGGAAACAGATTCCAGGAATTTACATACTGGCTGTGAAGTCAATATGAAGTTCATTTGGAAGTTCAGAAACAACAAATATTCCAAGCACACCTTCCTTCTTCAAGGATCCATTCTGTCTAAGTTCTTAGCCAACAGGGAAGCAATAATGCTATTTCTTTCCTCTGAGTCTCTAGCAGAGACAGCACTCCTCAGTTTGTACTTCCCCAGGGTTACATGAAGACAAAGCACTTCACACTTCCAGCAAAATCCAGAAACATAATTGTTTTCTTTCCTATCTCAGTGTAATTAAGATACCTTCTTGTTAAATCACATTACTTTTCCCCTGGCTTTATATTTTTAAGAATGCTCCCAGAAAATATCTCAGGCTTATAGAACCCTTTTATAGATATGGTAGAACCAGTTTTCCTAGAGATTCTAGAAAGCTGGGCCAAGAACAGCCTAAAGTGGAAAGGAACCACGGCAATCATTCATTTTACAGATCAGGGCAGCAGAGTCCCAAAGATTAAGTGAAGGATCTAAGATCACACAACTTGGAGGAGGGGAAAAAAAAAAAAAAGTGACAGCCAAGCTCGAAACCACACAGTTAGTGGTTGCGTCAGAATTGGAACTCAAGCCTCCAGCTCCTGTGCAAAGGAATTCAAGCGGCAAATCTCTCCCTTGTGACCTACTAAATTCAGAAGCAAGAGTGGCAGAAAAGTGTGCATTACAGAAGGTTTTAAGAATAAAATCAAAAGCTTGTTTTGGTGCCAGTCCTGGTGGGGAGCATGTGAGCATGTCCCATATTTCAAGGGTTTCTAAGCAGCATCCCGATGGCGGAGAACATTTAGGTCACTACCTGGAAGCATTCCTCCTTTAATTCACCCCTCTGATGGTAGAAATAAACTAAGGGACCCAGAATTGCTGCGAGACAGCTTTTAAAGTTAAAAGGGCATAAAAAAGAGCTACTCATCAAACCAAATTCATCTCGAATGACTTAAATAGATTTCACAATCTGTTCCATTCTCTAGACAGGATTTAAGAGAAACACCCACTTAATTTGAATTTTAAGGCCACATCACATCCTGTTAGAGAATCCAAATAGCCAATAGCATGACCTGAATCTTGTTACTGGGGATATTTAATTTTGAGTTCAAAGGTGGAGAAACAGCCGTGAACAGCAGGGAGGATCCACTGAACGGGTATACAACTCGGCATCGTGAGGGTTATTCGCCTTCACGTGCCTGTTAGGCCGCGCTTTCTTTTCTGTGCTAGACGAGATCCTACCCACTCCCCACTTCGATCAGTGGTTCCTGGCTCTGTTCAGAGATGGACACATCCTGCCTCACCCTTTACTAGATCTGCTGTGTTCAGCTCTTCTGCTGCCATTTCTTTCCTCACCAGCCATCCTTTGATTCGCATTCGCTTCTTTGAATGGACCAGCGTTTGGCTCTGAATGTGCCCAGGCCTGACGGGGCTGCAGTCCCCTGCAGCAGCTGTTCAGAGCCCGCTCAGGCAAAGTCATCCCTGAAATCGGAGCGGGACAGCGGGAAGTCTCAGAGAGCAACAGCGAATCAAATATCCCTGTTGAAGATGGTCTGAGAGGAAGTAATTTGCCTGATTCTACACTCCACCCACCCCCGTCCCGCCTCAGGATAGTCCCCTGAATTTCCTCAAAGGGCACTGCCGACAAGCAACTTCAGTTGACATCATTGTCCCTTCTGCTCCTCTCTCTCCGCTGACTTTTTCTCTCTCCTCAGACACAGAGAAAGCCTGCTGAGAGGAACTGGGGATTACCTTTCTATGGGCTCTGAGGTTTGCAGAGCTGCTCACGCCCCTGGTTCCTCTTCACCTGTTGCTTGCCTCACTTGGCAAAGGGGAAAAACCAAAATGCAAATCCTCCTCCTCAGAAATTCACTCAAAGCTTAGAACTCTGAATACAAGAGATTTCCCTTTAAAGCGGTCTCCTTTGTGTGGATTTGCCTGTAGCCACTATGCCTTATTTGTGGAATTCCTTTTTATTTTTCGGGTTCTGAGAGTATATTTTCTTTTCCCTCTGACAGGGTGATGCACTGCGGGTGGACTCCTGGGCGTTATGGTCCAGGCCAGCGAATGGTGTCAATCTCTGAGCATCTCTGATCTTGGCTTTATCATTGCCATGCTCACCCACTTGGTGTCCCCTCTCTCTGCACTTGACCTTATAGGATGCCCATTCCTCCTTCTAAAAAAGGAAGGGCATACCCTGCTTTCTGCCTCCTATGACCCAGCAGAGCACAACAGTCTCAGTTCCATGAGCCACCCATAAGGTCCCAACTCTGTCCAGGGTCAAGGGGGTTGACATCCAGTCTTGACTACAGGCAAGTGGGGTTGGGGTCCATCTTAAAGCTGGGCTTTTCTTTGATTTTAGTTAGTAAGCCCGTTTTTTTGTTTTGTTTTGTTTTAAATATAACTTTATGGCACAGGGAAAAATAGCTGCAGTGATTTTTGTTTGGGATCTAAAGATGTCATATTTCAAAAATGCTCACCTTTGCAGTGCTCAAGGTGCCTTTTATCACTCAGGGTACACCCGAAGGTTGGAGGTCCCTCTCTGCTCCTTGTACTGCTGGTGGGTAGCACTGGAGGGCCTTGTGCACCTCCCTGAAAGTTGCAAAGCATGGAGGTCCCTCTCTGCTCCTTGTACTGCTGGTGGGTAGCACTGGAGGGCCTTGTGCACCTCCCTGAAAGTTGCAAAGCACCACATATCTGCTGCCTGAAGATCAAGGGCCAGAAGAGGTCCAAAATGTGATCTCTGTTAAACACTGAACCCTTTTCAGCTGGCCAACTGCCTGGAGCTTGATAAAGAGCAAAATATAGGTTAAAATAAAAACAATAATTTTAGCCAATACTTATTCAGAATTTACTATGTTCTGGGCATAGTGATGAGTTTTCCATGCACATTCTTTTTTTTTTTTTTTTTTTTAAGACTTTATTTATTTATTTATTTGAGAGAGAGAATGAGAGAGAGAGAGAGAAGGGGGAAGGCTTCTACTGCATCTACAGTAAGGCTCATTCGTTTGTTCAGTCAACAAATATTTATTAGTTCCTTGCTATATGCAACCTACTGGGCTAAGTGCTAAGGAAAGGAGGCAAAGAGGTAGAGGGCACAGTTCCTGCCCATCAGAAATTGCCACCAGTGGAGAATTAAATTAATTAGAATCCTACTGAATAACTAGTTAAGCTGACATGGTGAGAACAGTGGGCCTTTTTAAATGCTAATATATAATTCACTTTGCCAAAGTAGACAACAGGCCAGGGGCTTCAGCACTCCCGAATGAATGGGAATGTTATTCTTTATACCTTATCAGTAGGATATATTTAAAAGTTATTTTTCAAATGGTGGGGATAAGTATACACTGATGTTTCCTTGTGTAGTTGGTCCAGTCCTTATGGTAAATAATAACAGCAGATCATTTAGAAGGGGAGTGGTAATAAAAACACAGCTTCTTGTCCTGGGGATCAAAGATAAGAGTTATCTATATCCTATATATCCTATGTGTATATCCTATAGAAGGGCTAAATCCATGTATTTCCACTCTCTGGGCTGACGTGTCACTGATTATCTGCTGCTAATTCATTCTAAATGAAACATGACAAAGAGATTTTTACTTCTCCTATGTGCAGTCCTATGATCTCTTTCAGAATATCAGCATAAGCCAAATTTGTTTTCCCCACCTACAATGTACAAGGTGGTGTTCTAGGCACTGTGGACAACTACAAAGAAGTAGAATACCCAAGCCCTGTCTTCAGGGGGATTATAATCAGTCCCATTAAGAGGGCAAAATTAGAAGCATAAAATCAGGTAATTAACAATGAAAGGGTACAGTGGGATTAATTCAGAAGTGAGAGATAAACTATAGGAATCTGAAGGAAGAGGATTTCTCTAGTCCCACCAAAGATGCTGGGCTTTCAGTTGGTCATCAAAGGCAGGCTAGGATTTGGACCATAAAGAGAAAGGACAAGGGCAAACCAGTTCAAGGCAGTCCTATGGTGTGTGGAGGGCAGGGGCTAGATCACTGTGGTTTGTTTATGGATATAGTGGAAGGTAAATTAATTGGGAGTCAATTATAGAGGCTCTTTAATGATAGGTGAAGGGGCATGTACCATAGTCAATAGATTTTCAACTTCGTGTCCACAGAAAAGTTTTAGGAAGAGTATAGCAGAGTATGGAATGGATTGAAAGGGAACTCAAAGGTGACCAAGAGACCAAATAGGAGTCTGATCCTTTAGGGGATTGCGAATTTCCTGGAGGGAGGACTCTGCCATGAGTATAGTATTTAGGTCAAGCTATGTAGTCACCTTCACTGCATACAAGCACACAATGATGCCATTATTTGATAGTATAGCTAAATTCCCCATTTACCCTGGTCTAGATCCATCCTAGAATGCCTGTGGAAGCCAACAAAAGATCTTCCTAATGTGTTGACTGTTGTTAAAGCTCGCACAATGAAGAGCCTGAAGATAAAGACCTTGAGGCCCAAACAGGTCAGTTGCCTAGAGATGAACTGTTTTTATAGTATAAAGGGAAAACATCTCGTTTCATCAGGCATTTAACAGTTTAGCAGAGTCTCAAGCACAATGATAAACTTAACTGGAAAAAAGAACAGAAAACTGTAAGAGTTTAGTAGTTCAGTGGGCTCCAAGGATTTCCTTTTTTGAGGGGGAAAGATTAAAGTTGTTTTTTTTTTTTAATTCTCTTGACTATTTGTAAAAGTTGAATTATGTTGCTTTTTTCTTTGCAATATGCTTGTTGATACATGCCAGATACTGTAATAATACGATTTTATTGTCATTTGGCCACAGCACTAGATGAATTTCATAATGAAGGCATGGAGTGAAAGTAAGCAAGAATGCTTACACAGAATCAGAGAAATGTTCTCTGCACCACAGTAAGGCTGAGGCAGGCTAGGTCTTTACTCTCTTGGAGCTTAAATTAAAAAAAAAAAAAAAAAAAGAGAGAGAGAGAGAGAGAGAGAAAGAAACCTTTGTATTTTTATACAGCAGTCATATCGTCTGTTATCCTTCCACACCTCCCTTCCCGCTGGCTACCATTCTGTTCTTTCTGGAAGCAGGATTGGTCTATGACTGTCCAGTGCCATAAGGACATTTAAGGCATAGGAGGGATTCATTTTTGACACGGGGTTGCAAACTCTCCATTTCACCCATGAGTTACCCCTCCAACCTCTTCTTCCTCACCCCTGTGACCTGTCCATAGCCACAAGCTCCAGTGCTGGCCCCACTTCTCAGGAGGATTGTCAAGGATGTAAATACAAGTTAAAGATCAGGCATGAGTGAGTGGCTGGGAGCTGCCCAAGGAGTTCAATCAACGTGGAAACATTCCCCTGAGGTGTGAAAACACCTGGACACGACAGGTATGGCTCATATTTCCCTCTCACTGAAATAAAGTATAACTGAAAAAGTTAAGTATTCCCTATAGACCTTGACGTGGGACAGGGAAGAAAGTAAGGTCTCTGTGAGATGAAGTCTGTGGGGCAGAAGACAAAGCTCCCTTCTCTCGCTAAGCTCCCCCTCTTCTGTATCAGCAGAGGGCTCAGTTCACACTTCAACAAAGTGATAATCACTGAAAGTCACAGAGAGGAGCCCCTCCGCATCTCCAGTTCGGCTTTCCGTGGTTTCAGTTGGCCATCGGCAACAGTGGTCAGGAAGCGGGTGCTCCCTCTCACTCACGGTCCACAGCCAGCGCTACGTCACGTCGTTTGCGTCATTCCCCTGCGTCAAATCCCTGCGTTGTTCCGCTGCGTCATTCACTACGTCATCTCATCATGCCGGCATTTTACAGTCTCCCGTCCTCACAGGAAGAAGAAGGGTGAGTGAGGTTCATAAGAGATTTCAGATAGACCGCGTACACGTAACTTTAACACAGTGCAGGCACACCTCGGGGACCCTACGGTTTGGTTCCAGAGCACCGTGATAAAGTGAATATCGCCACATGGCAGGTCAAAGGAATTGTATGCCTTTCCCGTGCATAGAAAATTTATGTTCCCACGATACTGTCATCTGTTACGTGTGCAGTAGTGTGGTGTCTAAAAAAGTACATACCTTAATTAAAAAGTACTTTATCGCTACACAATGCTAGCCATCATCTGAGCTTTGCACGGGCCGTAATCACTGGTCACAGATCAGCATTGCAAATACAACGATAGTGAAAAAGTTTGGAATGTTGTGAGATTACCAAAAGCAGGCATGAGGTGAGCAAGTGCTGTTGGAAAATGCTGATAGACTTGCTCAGCACCGGGTTACGACAGACCTTCCAGTTTTGAAAAATGAGTATCTGTGAAGTGCGGTAAAGCAAAGCACAGTAAAACGAGGGATGCCTGTATGTTTTTATAATTATTTTATTTTATGATTAGTTTTTGTTCTTAATGTCTTACTGTGCCTAATTTGTAAATTGTACTTTACCATAGGTATGTATGTATAGGGAGAAAAAAACATAGTAAATATAGGGTTTGGTATTAACAGTGGTTTAATAGGGGTCTACTTGGGGTCTTGGTTCTATATTCTCCATGGATAAGGGGATCTACTGTATACGTGGTTAGGAAATGTAAGTGTCCATATAATATATTTAATTGTTTAATGTAGTCGTTGTAATGCAAGTGCTTAATGTAATAGTTTTATGTAATTATTCTTTTCATTTTTCCCATGAGTCAGAAGTATGGTGTATGTACGGGAAGGGTGTGTATATGCACAGTTACACTTCTAATTTTGTATGTATACACCTGTTTATAACATATGCATATTCATGTCATGTGTATGCTGCCAGTATGCATGCAACCAGCCAGGAAAACCTTCCTCATCCCAAATGACTGTGATGATCTCAAGGACATTATTGGGCTTTGATCTTTGATATTCAGCCCCCCCCCCCCCCGGTTTCTAGAATCTTATCTTCAGAAACTGTACTCACTTTGACCCCCACTCTTCTTCTCCAGGAGTTAAAGGTAAAGGCTACAAAACTGGACTAGAGAAGGTTCGTTTATCCTCTCCTGCCCTAAGGAGTCATTGTGTCTACAGAACAGATGTGGGATGGGCAGGAGTGGAGTAAACCTATCCCCTCTCCTACTGGAAATCACATTTAATTCTGACCCAAGGGGCCTCTGTGTTTCAAATGGAGAGGTAATTAAGCCTCCAGACTCTGAGCCTTTTGGGGTGAGAGGGCTTTGCTTTTCATATATAGATCCAGTATATTTTTGAAGAGCAGAGGGTGGGGGCCGGAACGGCATAGGAAGCCTTGAAGAGAATGGAAAACAAGATGACAGGTGTTGGGCGTATTGCTGTTAGGTGGCATGGATAAATAGAACACATATTTAAAAATTAATTCCAGTTTTTAAAAGCTCGAAGAATTCTACCAGCATTCTTGGTAATGTGACAGAGGGATGGGACCTCCACCTTGCCAGTGAGTGCTCATGGGAAGGAGAGGGGGCTGGAGTACCCCTTCTACTGCTATTATTATTATTATTATTTTAAAAAATTATTATTGAAGTGGAAAAGTTCCACCTGCAGAGACCTGGAGTGAGACCTCGAAGGACAAGAGCCCTCCGCTGGTAACGACACTTGGTTGTTAACCAACACAGCCAAGGACTGAGCCCAGTGACCTAGAGGGAGATGGCTGAGGTAACCAATCCCCAGGAGTGGTCCTCTGAGGCTTGTTGGTCCCATTTCAGCCACTGCCAGCAAGGAACATTCCATTTGCCGCTGTTCTATGTTGATTTAGACCATTCCTCTTGGGTGTGTGGCTGTAGAGCTTGGAAAATCTGAAGCGAGCAAGAGGACTTGGGATTTCCATTTAGGAATGTTGACACCTTCCCCTAGTCAAGGGACATGGAGTGTGTGTATGTGTGTGTGTGCATGTGTGTGTGCATGCACGCGTGTGCCTTTGGTGGATTTGCATAGAAGGTAGGGTCAGTCCTTTCTCTACCACCCCACTGTGTTAGGACTGGTGAAGTGGAAGGTGCTATTGTACACTGCACACTCTCTCCTCCTGCCACCCTCTCTTGGAACCAAGCTGAGAGAACTCTTTAGCATGGGCACCCTTGGATTTTTTTTTTTTTTTTTTTTTTTTTTTTTTGATGGGCCAAGCTTACAGTTTTCAAAGTGCTATGACAGGATGGTTGCAAAAATAAAAAGCTAGTGAAAGCTTAGTCACAATATTTCTATAGCTGGCAATCAAAAGATCATATTGCATGCAACTGGCAAAATCATCATAGGGAAATTATGCATTTTCCAGAATACCTTATTCCCTTCTGTGTATTAAACATTACTTTAATATTCTGGTGACAATGTTTTATAATTAATCTAAATGTAAGGGAATGAACACACCAGAGATTATGTCTCAGTGCAAAGAGGTGAAAAAGGCTTTTTTTGCAGTGGCAGACTGGATTACTGACTCAACTCCTTTCACTTAAGAGCAGCCACAGATATCACTAAGGGCTAATATCCCGCCTCATCCTCCAGTGAATGCAAACATTCTGTACACTTTGGGGAGTAAAATCTTTTCACTCATAAGGGTGTTAATGTTAACACAGAAGAAAAGCATTTTAAAAATTGCATTAGTGCATAGACTTACATTGAACTCATGAGGGGGAATCTAGCCCCAGAGAGATAAAAACTAAAGAGCTGAGCTATAAACCAGTATGATAACATCCTTATTATAAGATGCAAATTGAGGGACCCAATTCACTAAAACACATGTTACTGGTATTTAATTTTGCTTATGGGAATATATCAGAAGTTGGCCTATGCCTTTTGTACAATGTACTTAAAACGAGGGCGAGTAACTTTAGCTATTAAAAAAAGTGATAAAGAAGCACAGGGCAAGCCAGGATTGAGAGATAATTGCAAGGATCTAATTTAAGTGTCAGTGTACACAGCTTTCTTCCCTGGCTTGGGCTTAGAGACACAGCACTGGTGTGGGAAGGCAAATGGGGCTGTGCTCCTGGGTGGGGAGGTTGGGGTCCTGCAGCAGGGCAGTGGAATGGCAGCCTTTCTTGGCTGGCCGTAGCCTGTGTGGTGGGGGCCAGATGAGGCTGGCCCACGCCCAATGGTCATCGCAGGAACTTCACTTGAGCTAGTATGTTTGGGAGCCTGTGGTTTGGAGAAGAGAAGATACACTTCCCCATGTGAAAAAGGTCAGTTCCTCTTTCCTCGGGTGGCACAAACAGCCTGCTGGGTGTACTTGGACTTCCTGCCACTACTTCCACCCTTGGGTAGGTGAATTATGCTTCCCTTTCAGGGTGACATGGTGAGGTTGTACCCTGTGTCTGCCCAGGTGGCCATTCTTGTGGGACTACACAGGCAAGAGAACTATTCCTAAGCTGTCCTCCTTTTAGAAGCCTTCCACACCTGGGGGCTCTAGGGAAGGTACATCTCCCCTCCAGACTCCAAGTGCTATCAGTGGACCACAGGGTATGGGCATTGTCAGCTGGGAGCCCATTAAAAATGCACAATCTGCAGTCCCTCCCTAGAGCTGTGGAGTCATGGTCTACATTTTAACAATGTGAATTAAGTTTGAAAAGTGTGGCCAACCCCATCCTCTGGCCTACTGCATGGGCCCTTCATTTGGCATTTATCATTTAGGGTTTTCAGGGTTGATATAGAGAAGAAAAAGTTCTCTAAACATCTATTTTTTTGAAGGGGGGGATTTAAATCTTTGCAATTGGAGGGAAAAATAGCATAGGAAGCATAGGGATTCATTGGAAGTTGTCAGGGCACAAGGATGATGCACTGTGAGATGCTACCTTAGATAACATTGGGGTCACCTTGATGTTGGCTGGGGAGGGAAGGGAAGTCCAGCTGTGGGGATGTGTTGGGAAGATGCATGTTATGATGGGCATACAGTATTGTGAGTATATTTGATGCCACTCAATTGTATAATTACAAATGGTTAAAATGGTAAATACTGTGTTATATATATTTCACCCTAACTAAAAGAGCTGTTTAATGGAACAAGCAAAGAAAACCAAAATAGAAAATAACAATAACAAGGGCACCTGGGTGGCTCATTTGGTTAAGTGTAAGCCTTCAGCTCAGGTCATGATCCCAGGGACTGGTATTGAGTCTGGAGTTGTGCTTCTTGCTCAGTAGGGAGCCTGCTTCTTTCTCTCCCTCTCCCTCTGTCTCTCCCCCTGCTTGTGCCCTCTCTTTCTTTCTCTCAAATAAATAAATAAATGAATGAATAAAATCTTAAAAAAAAAAAAAGAAAAGAAATTAACAAGAACAAATGGCAACAAAGTAAACACAAAACAGGAGACAAGACTAGCAAGAGAAAGCAAAGGAATAAGGACAGCAGCTGGTATGGGAGAGGCAGCCAGAGAGGGGAAAGAATCTTATGGGAGACAGAGGCATTCTCTAGAGTCTGGGGCACCCACAAACTGTCCAGTCTGTTGCAGCCAGAGAAGGGCTGATTTTCTTCTACTGCCTGACAGGGTCCCTGGAGTTTAGGGTCAGGATCACCTCCCTGGGGTGGGAGAAGTGTCCACTTCCAGCTTACTTATGTGTGTTGTCCTGAAAGTAGGATAAATGGCTGTGAAGCTGACTTGTCCACTTTAAGGCGGGTGGTTGATATGAGTGCTTTCTAGGTGAACTGCACCCTCAGAGCCATTTACTTTATGGAAGGTTTCTGTTGGGGAGGACTGGGAAAAATCATCAGATTGCAAGTTTGCTGTTTCCCCTCATTATAATCTCACTTATGAATAATTTCTGAGGAGTTTGGAAGTATAAGAAGGGGGAACCTCTTCAAGGTGTGGGAACATTCCAAAGACAGGTAAGATGTTTTCTACCCTGGACGGGCTCTTTACTATTTGTTTGCGAAATCTACTATCATCATTCTAAAAGTTTCTTGTTGTTCATTCTGCCCATTTAAAAAAGTAGAAGATTTGGCTTTCATACATGTGTTTGAGCTGGATCAGGGAAGACAGTCTTATCTTGTCTGACCTGTTAATTTTTTGGTCAGTCCTTGCTTGTTTAAGATTCCCTCCCCTCTCTTTTCTCCCTCAAGCAACAACATGGTATAATCATAGCCCTTGCCTGTAGAACTCCCTGCTTGTCAAACTCTGAAGGTTCAGGTCTGTAGACAGAAAGAGGCTGGAATGCAAGGTGTGAATACTGAGATAAAACAGTGTGGGCAAGAGTTTTCTCTTGTTGCTATTGGGCTTTAAGAACTTGCAGGTCAAGAACTGGCCTCAAAAACAAAACTTGAGAGACTTGAAGTTATATTCTGAGACCAGGGCAGAGGACTCCAAGCTTTCAACTCTGTGACTTGCTCTCAGGAAGCATGTAGCATGTATTTGCTGGTGATGGAGGTAGATGCTTGGAATTTATTTTTTGCCAAATGATTTGGTTTTCTGAGTCCTGAGTCCTGGTCAAAGCTTCCCTTTTAATCTTGTTTTTTAAAAAGTCAGTTGGTACAAATTGGGCTTAACTGCAAGGGAATGTGAACAGGAGGGGAAGCTAAATCTTTCAAGCTATCTGGTGAATCTGAGAGTTCTCTGAAAGCATTCCGAAGAAATACGAGTAAATGTCTGGGAGGAGGACAAGGAAGTGATTGCATTATTACTAATTACATAATGAGGTATCACCTTTGAAAACTATTTTTACCTTCATTGAACAGTTTTTACTTTCTCATTTTGCCCCTATTCTAGCAAGGTATTGCCATTAACCTCACTTCTCCAGTGAGCAAACTGAGGCACAAGGCAGTCCAGTGGTTTGTTGGGGACCATAGAACTGATTAGGAGAGTAGGCAAGACTTGGGACCCAGGCACTATGACTAATTCTGCAGACTTTCTGTGAGGTTTTTAATCTTGTCCTTTCTGGACATGCTCTCTCCTGGGTTTAGACTCATGCTGGGTGCTAGGTAGGCGGGTATTGGAGATAGTGGATAAATATGGGTGTAGGCTCTTGAATGTCCTAACATGCTCAGGCTGGAGCTGGTCCTAACCCTGCCATGGTGAGGTGATAGGAATTGAGGACAGACTCTTTCCTGGAAGGGAGGAGTGTGAGTGTTGGGTTCATGATACTGGTATGTAGTTCTCAGTAATTGCATTCAGGCCAAGAAATCATGTGGATCCACATACAGCCTGTATTCCCTGGGCCGTTTCTGAGCCTGGCCAGTTCCCACACCTTACCTCTAAAAGAATGGCTCACTCAATCACCCCCTGATTCAGATATTTTCTTCTAAAGATGCTGCGTTGGTCTGGATAGCAAAGCCTTCAGAAGGCCCTTGTTTTAGTATTCTCAGATTATCTGGGAGGAGTCATCATTAATCTCCTTTCCTCAGGTAGGCTGGTTTGTCAGATATTGCTCATCTTACTGTAATTTAGGCTCTTAGAAACAAAGAGTCTAACCTTGAGAAAACAAAATATAGGGAAGTCAGCTAAGATAAGACTGGAGTCTGCAGAATGATGGGTGGGAGGACGGTAGCCACTAGGAGCCTATCCACACAGACATTTTGGAAGCCCCACTGAGGCACTGAAGGCAAATGCTCTGGACTTCCCATGTGACCTTCCTGGAATGTGTGCTGGGGGGAGGGGCTGCTGACGATGTCTTCAGGTCTTGACACTAGGGGCTGAGCTCTAGATTCAGAATCAAGACCCTTGAGTTCTATCTAGTCTCTGCTCTCCATGTTCATTTTCTTTTCTGGGTCTTACTTTTCTCATCTGCAAAATGACTAGATGAATTCCAAGGTCACTTCTGACTCTGTGATTCCATGTGACTCTCCCTGGAAGGGAGAACTTCGGAGAACAACGTGGGAGAATGGTGCTGTGGTGGCCAGGTAGGCAGTCACCTGGAGCAGCGATAGGAGGAATCCATGAATGGCTGCGAAGTCACTGCCATGAGCAATCTGTGTTGAGAGGGGTAGGCTTAGACCAACCAGGGAAAGAAGGCCACTCTACAGAACCACCAGGGAAGCTATATAAGAAGGTTTTGCCTAAGTGACATGCAAGTAGGTGCTGGTAGCAAATAAACCAGCTCGGGGTCTCCACTTGGTCAGGAATGGAATGCCTTTTTTTTTTTTTTTTTTTTTTTTTTTGGGTAAGGAAATAAATCCAATCAGGTCTTTTATCTTGTTTAGAAATCATAAATTTAACATGTATTGCAGTTAGTAGACCAGTTCAGGGGCTGTTTGGGGCATGGGTTCATTAGGCTGAGAATATTTATGGGGCAGGGTTTAAAGGACACCATTTAACAATCCTTGGCCCAGGCCTGTTTTGGCTGCAGTTTTTAGCAGTCTTTTAGAGTTCTGTTTTGTTGAATTATACCTTAGGACACAAAGAATTAAATGACTTTTGAAAACATTTCCCTACTGCTCTAGCTAGTTAAATTCCTAACACTTTAGAATCATGGCTATAATTCAGTTTACAAACACAAATAGAGTGCCTGCTATGTCTTACTACCTGGTGGACACATTTTGAGGTATTTTGAAGGAAACAATGGTAAATGATACTAGGGCCATGGCAGGTGACTCAAGCAACATTTTTTGTTATAATAAGTTTGGGGAATTTTTCTTTTCCTATAAGAGGGCACATCATCACAAACTTATACCACAACCGCCCCATGTCCTTTTGCTACAGAACTTGGTCTTGATTTCTGGAAACTTTTTCCACAATCAATAGGCTAAACCTTGTCCTAATCAAAATATGGTAGACATGTCTCGGCATGAATACTGCTGAAAAAAAAAAAAAAGACTCTGGAATATAAACTGGTTTAGACAATAAATGAATGCAGACTCAGTGGGTACTTGGTGAAAGTAAAGGATTCACTCCGTCCTTGACCACCTGTTATTTGCATTTTATTTATTCCTCTGAGCCGTGTCGTATTACTGCCATTTTCCAGGTAAAGAAACTGAGGCTAGAACTGGTTAAGTGGCATGCTAAAGATCATCTAGTTAGTGAGAAGTAACATCTGGTCTTTTGACTCCAAAATCCATGCTCCTATTTACCTACTCATCGAACAAATATTAATTGAACATTCCTCTTATGAGGCATTCTGTATACCTGAATCATGAAACAAGAGCACAGTAGAACACATTTTGTAATTAAGTCCTACTTTAAAACCTACATGAACTCAGAGAAGGGAGAATGATGTGGGTTGTAGAGGCTTGGCAAGATGTCTTAGGAGGAACTTAAGCTGGGTCTTTGCAATGTCACAGCCTTTTAGGTTTAAATGTATCTACCTGGAGTGGACTTCTAATATCTAAGATATTGGAGAGGTTGGAAGTGTTATTGCACTGTGTTACTCTCATCTACCTGAGTAACAACAATCTCTAAGTCTAGAAGAGGGACCTGGGATGGGTGAGAATATAAAGTAATTATCCCTGATGGCAGTTTCCACATGCTTTTTAAACCTGTATCCAAACTGAATTACCTTTTCTATGGGTACGTGTACATAGATGAGCCTTAATAAAACTGAAATAATAATAGGAGAAGCCATAAGAGTAATGATTTTAAAAGCCCCGTGTTTCTAAGGGGTATATACTACCAGCTGCACAGATTCTTTCTACGTGTGATCAGAACTTTTTTCATTCCCTTTAAAAATAAGACATTGTAAGTAGGTGCTTCTTTGATTGAAGAAGTAGTTGCTTGGTGGCTGGTTTGTTTTTTGAGAACAGCAGTGCTGTATCTATAGAAGCAGCTTGAGCAGTGTATTTCATTCAGCTTCTCAAAAGTTACCAATTGGGATGCCCGGGTGGCTCAGTCAGTTAAGCATCTGCCTTTGGCTCAGGTCATGATCCCAGGGTCCCAGGATCTAGCCCCCAGTCACATCGGGTTCCCTGCTCAGTTGACAGCCTGTTTCTCCCTCTTCCTCTGCCCCTCCCCAACTTGTGCACATGCTAAAATCTTTAAAAAAAGAAAAAGACTTTAGCGATGCCTGGATGACTCATTGGTTAAGCATCTGCCTTCTGCTCAGGTAATGATCCTAGGATCCTGGGATTGAGTTCTGCGTCGGGCTCCTTGTTCAGTGAGGAGCCTGCTTCTCCCTCTGCCTGCCATTCCCCCTGCTTGTGCTCTCATTCTCTGAGAAATAAATAAATAAAATCTTTGAAAACAAACAATCTAAGAAGATTCTCGGTGAGGCTGATGTAGGTGACTCTGACTTACTGCATCCCATGGGTCTCCTTGCCCTTTTTTTGGTCTTTTCTAGCCCCCGTAGAAGCTGAGAAGGTGGGATAGGAAGGAAGTACAGGCAAGTTTAGGGCCCTTATGTTGGTCAGGAGGGTTTGGGGGCTGGGAGTGGAGCCCCAGAAAGACATGGCGCTCATGGTGGTGTGGAATGGCCTCTTGGACACCACATGAATCTCCCCAAGGGGAGGCTGCCACTGCCATCCTTTCCTTTGTCACTGGTGGTGACTATTGGGAGCATTTCTTACAGGATTTGGGAGGGATGTCCACCATAATCTCTTGGGGCCCATTAACTCAGTTGCTTGGGGATTCTAGTGATGGAGTTGTGTGTTGCAGTGGGAAGAGCTCCAGACTGGAGAAGAAGTCTTAGTAATTATTAGTATTATTAGTATTCATTAGTCATCTAATCACACCGTGGCCAAGTCTTGCCCTGGTTTCCACATTTCCTCCCATTTCTCATTTTGGGCCTGGGAACAAGTAACCTTTCTTCTAAAACTGATACTCTGATTGGGCTGCTAAGTTAGAAATGTATGGCCACAATAGAGCAGGAGCCATAAGAGATGGGTGCCCAAGATCCAAGATGTCTTGATTCGGGTGATTTATTCTGGGAGGGAGTGTTCTGAGAGTGGCCGTAAGAGTCTAAAAAGCCTGTTTGGGTACAGCCCGTATCCTGTTGCCAATAGCTACTCTTTGTAAACTATGGCAACTTTTTTCTAGGACTTGGATGCCTTTTCCCCTTCAATGCAAGTGGTTTCCCCAAATTCTTCTCTTGTCATCTAACCCTTCTTTTACTCTTAGCTTTGTTTACCTTCTCTGTCTGCTCAGGGGACATAGAACACCAAGCAGCCACTTTCTAATTTCTAAAATCTATTCAAATGATACAATTTATATACAGATATGTTTTTGTTGTAAAAATTCAAATTTTGTTAATCCAGTGGATGAGAATAGTACATTCTTGGTTTAATTCACATTTCCCTGGGTCCCTGAATGACTGTGTGGAATAGTTCCTCCTTCATCTACCCCCACCCTCTGCAACCTACACTGGACTATGATATAAGCAAGAAGGAGCCCTTTATGATGTTAGGCCACTGAAACCGGGTTTGTTTGCTACAGCAGTTGGCCAATCCTGATCTGTGCAGGGCATTGCAAATAATGGCAGAATACCAAAATCTTTTTGATCTTTTAAAACCCTACTATCTAGGCCCTGCCCTACTTGGTGTGTATATGAAGTTAATTTCCATTTCTTAAGACCAAGACTATGGTTTGAAAACCCAAGTAACTGCTGAGAATTGAAATAATATTTTTTCTTCTGTTTCTGTCTCCTTCCTATAATCATCCTTTCCCCCCTTGTCTTTGTGAATATTCTTTTCCTTTCTCCCAATTTGTAGAAGTAAAATGGAAATGTTCAAAGGTTAAAATGGGCCAGTGGTTCTTTGGCTGTGTCAACACATAACAGATTGGGGTGGATAATTTTTACAATTAAAAATAAATCTTCTTGAATTTTCCTTTGGCCTTAAATACCATCTAGATAATTAACACCACTGTGGTATCTTTTTTCCTCTCTTTGGGTGACTAAATATTAGTACCTCAGCTCCCTCCTTCTCTTTGTGTATGTGTATAGAAATAATTTCAATGCCCTAGCTTAAGATCTGGCAGAGAAAAATATTCTTATCCCCTTGGAGAAGGTCATCCTTTTCTGGAAAAGCGGCCTCAAGAAAGGACCATATACATGTTTTGTAAAAGCATGATTATTAAGTTTCAGGTTTATTATCATGCAAATGCTTCTATTTCCCCTCTTACCCCACCCTATCCCCTCCTTTAACTGTGAATAAAATGACATCTGGGACTTTGGGAATTTAACCAGCCAGTCAGGAAGGCAGAACAGTGTTTCCTTAGCCAGTGGTTCATGGGGGTTCTCAGAGGGCTTTTGCAGGGAACTTAAGGAGTTGTTCCTTTAACAAGGTGCCAGCTTATCTCACATTTTAAAATTCCCTTTGCTTTCAGAGTTAAGTGTTTGTCTCCCTGGGAATATGGATTGGTACAACCTTTCAGGAAAGCAATTTGGCAACATGCATCAGGAGCCTTAAAAATGCTTATAAACTTGACCTGGAAGTCCCACTCCTATGGCTTTATTCTATGAAAATCATCAGATATGATCACAGATGCTTATCACAGCATAATTTATGAAAGCAAAACATCTGGTAGTAGCCTAAATACCAAAAAATAAAGGTAGAGGAAATCTCCATAATGGAATATTATGCTGCCTTTAAAAATAGTGTTAAAAAATTGATAACATGGGAGAAATGCTCATGATAAAGTGTTGAGTGGGGGGAAAAAAGGATACAAAACAAATTCTCCCTTTATTTAAAAAAATTATTTGGGCGCCTGGGTGGCTCAGTGGGTTGAGCCGCTGCCTTCTGCTCAGGTCATGGTCTCAGGGTCCTGGGATCGAGTCCCGCATCGGGCTCTCTGCTCAGCAGGGAGCCTGCTTCCTCCTCTCTCTCTCTGCCTGCCTCTCTGCCTACTTGTGATCTCTCTCTGTCAAATAAATAAATAAAATCTTTAAAAAAAATTATTTAAGCACACGTACATAAAAGATAAGGGTCAAATACAAACAAAAAGAGTTATGTTCTAACCAAACCCTCTGAATTTTTTTTCAGTATTGTAGAGAGGATGTGAAAGAATGTTTTCAAAGTTCCGTGCACATAATGGTTGCTCAATAAATTGTAGTAACTGTTATCATTCTGATTCTTACCATGATTATTTATTAGTGGTAGGAGTTGGTCTGTGACAAAACTCAAGAAAGAATAGTTTTGTGGGAACAATCTTCCTGTTACTGACAACTAACTTCCCATCGTTGTCTACCCACTATCTTCTGTGAGGTGGTCCAAGCCCCAGAGTGAAAATTGCAACAGGGATGAAATGCCTGGAAAATGTATGGGTGGGGACATTTGTAGGAAGCAGAACTTCCTTTGGCTGTTCAAACAAAGCAATTTAAGCATTTAGGAAAGTGAATTATTTATTGGGTTGAAAACACATGATAATGTACATCTGTATGGTGCTGCACTATTTAAAACCCTATTTTAAATCTTAAGAACATGTTTCGATGAAGTAGCTTATATGCTTTGATATCCTCATAGGTAGGTTACCTATTGCAATATTATAAAAGACAACCTCAAAACTTAGTGATACCAACACACATTTATTACCTCACAGTTTCTATGGGTCAGGAAATCTAGGTGCAGCTTACTTAGCTCGGTTAAGGGTCTGTCACTAGGTTGCAATCAAGGTGTAGGCCAGACCTGCAATCTTCTTGAGGTTCAACTGAGCAGGCTCACTTGAGTTGTTGACAGGATTCAGTTCCTTCTGAGTTGTTGGCCTGAAGACCTCAGTTCCTCACTAGCTGTTGGCTGGAGGCCATCTTAGGTTCCTTGCAATGTGAGCCCCCACAGGGCAGATCACAATATGGTAGCCAGCTTTATCACAATGAACGAGTTGAGAGAGAGAAAAGTCATAATCTTTTGTAACCCAAACTTGGAACCGACATCCCATCACTTTTGCCATGTTCTTTTTGTTAGAAGCAAGCCACTAGATCTAGCCAACACTCAAGGGGAGGGGATTATACAAGGGTGTGGATACCAGAAGGCGGGGCATTGGGGCCATTTTAGAAGGCAGCTACCACATCCCCTTTTTACAGCAGAGGAAACAAGTCTCAGTAAGGATGTGTGACTTTCCTTAAATCATCTATGAAGTTAGACTCAAATCAGGGTTGTTTAGGTTCCAAAATCTATACTTTGTTGTCCATTCTATCATATAAATCTCTAGTCATCTTCTTCCAACATAATCTTGTGCATAAAGGCATGTATGCTGTAATTTATTGAGTGCGTAAGAATTTTTATGTAATAAAAACATCCTAAAAAACCTCCACCATTTTATGATATTTTAGAATGGGGGCACATTTTGGAGACAAAAAGAAAAATGTAATGATAATTAGAAAAATATACAGAGGCTCCATTACCTACAAATGCCATCCAGAGTTTTCACAGATAAGGGCCTGGAAAATAGTTCTTTAGGCCATCCAGGGTAGCAGCTATGATTAATTCCAAGCTGTTAACACATTTTATTATGCAAATACTCCTCCAGCAGCTCAGCCATGGAGAAAGTCTGGGCACCGCCCCCACCCCATTCACTCTGGACACTCAATTTGCATGGAAATGTGGCACTCTCACTAGGAGAGGAGACAGTTTGGTTCTCCTTGGGGGTGGGGGGGTGGGGGGTTAGGAGGTAGGTGGGGGAGGTGGCTGGAGGGAGATCAAGCTACCCATTAGTGACATTGATCATTTTAACACCATTTGTGGTTAGAAAAACAATGATATTACCTTAATTTAGTAATTAAATTGCTTCAAGCAGGAGAGATAAGCAAAGCCTGGAGTTAATTGCAGTAGCATTGAATTTGGGGCCTTCTCGGAATGGGAGTTGAATCTTACGTTACCAGGAAGAAGGCTATTCTATGAGAGTAGTGTTTAGTCTCAGCAGAAATGGGGGATCTCCTTTCTGGGGAGAGAAAGGCAAGCAAAAGGAGCATGTCTCTGGAAATGAGATGGCCATTTATCTGGGAGTTTTTACTATGGGTAGTATTTGATATCTAGGAGGTGATCACTGATGACTTTTACAGTTCTTTCCCTCCTAGTAGTAGTACCTGGGAGGGCTCAGAACTCTATTCAATTACTGAACCATCTTAGTTTAGGCATAACTGATTTACAGGGGAATTTAAATAGCCTTGGATTGTTGGAGATAACTGTTGAGGAGGCAAAGCAGGGGCATGACTGGAAGCCTTTCAAGAGATGGGCCAGGAAACTGGCCTAAGTTTGGAGGGAGAGTAGGGGTGCTGTAAGCTGAGGGCACAATTACCTGGGAGTAGGAGGGGCTTCTAAGACCAGAGCTAAATTGCACTTAAAGATCTCTGTGCAGGTTTTATTTCTAATAGAAAGAGGGAGGTGGGGAAATTGGCAGAGAGTTGGAATGTCCACTCACCCATACACACAGATCTTCTATAGGCACTGGGAATGAAAGGGCCCAATCAAGTTTTCCTACAAGCAGAGATGAGTTCCATTGTGAGAAGAGAGTATGTATGCTGAACATGCTCCTAAACCTCCTTTGTAATTTTTGCTTCTGGCAGTGAGGCTTCAGAAAAAGCTTGCTTTCGGTACCCATTTTCTTCATCCCTGTACCTTCTACTGTATGCCGGCTTATAAGTATTGGAGGGCACTTCCACTCTGTTTTCACCGTATCGTCACAGTGTCTTTAAGCCAATAGAGTAAGTGTTATTCTTATTTGTCAGAGGTGAAAAACTATGGCTTGGAGAAGTTCAGTGATTTGTCCAGTGAGCTGGGGGCAGGTGGTCCAGAGACCAAATCTCCTAACTTGTGGCTAAGTGCCCTTCTCATTTCCCACAGTACCTGGGAAAGCCAAACCTGGATTGAAGCAAGGAGCAGAGAAAGGGAGCTTGATTGTAGTGGGGATTTAAAGAGAAGCCACTAAGGTTTCTTGGAAACGGCTTCTGGTGATGGGTAGACAAAAAGGGAGAAAGCATGTGGGGAGAATTTAGACCACCCTCTGACTTTTTGGAACAACTATCTGATCAAATTCTTAGAGCTCCAGCTCTGGAAGCAAATGGCTCTATAAGTTGACAGGCAGGAGGGGATACACATTGCCAAAGAAAGAGGCTGAGATATGATGGAAAGGTCTCTGACCTTTGAGACAAAAACCAGTATTGTTTTCTAATCCTAGTTGTGCTACTAATTCATCATTTAACTTTGTGACCTTAATCTCTCTAGTTCTTATTTTGTTCACTTGTAAAACATGGACTAGATGATCTCTAAGCCCTTTCCAATTTTTGCTAGAGGGAAGCTGGGGTCAGACAGAAACATAAACTTCCATTCCCTTTCTTAGTGATTGATTATCAGATCCCAGTCTCTAAGAACCCCAGTTTCTCCCTCTAGAATTTCCAAGTTCTGGACATCTGGGAATTTGCCCTGATTGTGAAACATAGGCGATGAGAGAAACTGACTTCTTCCTAGTCACCACTTTCTTCTGCTAGTCCCAGGATATATGCAACCACCCAGTAGTTCCCATTCATTGTCCTCATGTCTGCATTTGACTCCACACCATTCCTGACCTGTGTTCCTTCAGCAGTGCCTTCTCTCATTCTGCCCTCCACCTTCCCTGCCCCAACCATAGCCACATGTCCACTGAAAGATGGATATTTGACTATATTACTCAGGAGCCACGAGGAAATGTAATATAGGTTCCTTGTCCACCAGGAACTTTAAACATAATTGAGAGAGAAATTGATCAATAGATTTTAGTGCGTTTTCAATGAAAATCCCAGCAGGATTTTTTGTTGAAATTGAGAAACTGATTCTATAATCTATTATATAGCATGCAAATACCTAGGATAGTCAAAACAATTTTGAAGGAGAAAAACACAGTTGGAGGGCTTACACTATCTGATTTCAAGACTTAATGTAAAGTTAGAATACTCAGGACATTGTGGTGTTGGTGTAGAGATAGACGCGGATCAATAGAACAGAATAGAGTCCAGAACTAGATGCCCACATATGATTAGCTGATTTTTTTTTTTTTTTTTTTTTTGCAAAGATGGATAAAGGCAGTTCAGTGGGGGAAAAGATAACTTTTTCATCAAATGAATTAGAAACCATATATAAAAATTAGAAATCATATATTAAAAAATTCAATTTTTATTTATACACAGAAATTAACTTGATATGGATTGGTCTAAATGTAGGAGTTATAAAAGAAAACATTTATGTGATTTTGGGTTAGGCAAAATTTTTTAAATAGTACACAAACACACACACACACACAAACTATAAAATAGAATAGTGATAACTTGAGCCTTGTCAAAATTGAAAATTGTTCTTCAAAAGACACTTAACAAAATGAAAAGACAAAGGGGGCGCCTGGGTGGCTTGGTCCGTTCGGTGTCTGCCTTTGGCTCAGGTCATGATCCCAGGGTCCTTGGATTGAGTCCTTCATCGGGGTCCTTGCTCATTGGGGAGTCTGCTTCTCTCTCTGCCTCTGCCCTGCCTCTCTACCCACTTGTGCTCACTCTCTTCTGTGTCAAATAAAGAAATAAAATCTTTAAAAAAAAAAAAAAGAAAAGAAAAAATAAAGACAGAGAAAATATTTATAAAAAATATAACCAATTAAGAACTTGTATCCCAATTGAAGAACTCTTATAACATAATACTATAGGAAATCCACAACCCAATAAAAAAGGGCCAAAAAAAGATTTGTACAATAGACATTTCACCATATGAAATACACAAATGGCAAATAAGCACCTGGAAAGATACTTAACATTAATAGTCATTAGAGAAATGCAAATTAAAACCATAAGGGGACACTACTATATATATAATAAAATGATTAAAATTAAAAAGACAGAAGAAACAAACACTGGTGGAGCAAATGGAACTCTGATTCGTGGGAATGCAAGATAGCACACTCACCCTGGAAAAGAGCTAGGCTGTTTCTTGCCCAGTTAAAGACATGCTGACCATGAGACCTAGCAATTTCTCTGCCTACTTGAGAAATGAGAATGTATGTTCACACAGAGACTTGTACTTAAATGTTCATGACAGCATTATTTGTAATGGTGAAAAATGGAAACAACTAGGATGTCTATCAGCTAGTAAATGGGCAAACAAATTGTGACTAACCATGCAGTGGAATACTACTCAGTAATAAAAAGTGTGGAAGTACCGATGTCTGGAGGATAAGGATGAATCTCAAAGACATTCTGCTGAGGAAAGACACAAGAGTACACACAAGACTGGTTAGACACAAGAATGCATGCTGAATGATTCCATTTAAGGGAAATTCTAGAAAAGACAAAACAATCATGATAAAAAACAGATCACAGGATGCCAACAGTCAGGGGGTAAGGGGTAAGGGGTTTACTGCCATAGAACGAAGGAGACAATGTCCATGTGCTATACTTGATTGTGGTGGTGGTTATGGGACTGTATACATTTGTCAGAACTCACTGAATTGCACACTGAAAATTGGTGAGCTTTATTCATGTAAATCACACCTCAATAAAACTGATTATGGAAAATACCACAGGGAGAGAGAAAACATGTTGGCATGAAACAAGCAATGTCAGGTAGAGTAAGAGAGAATGCCCAAATATGAGGGGCCAAAGGAAGAGTATGGAAGTGTAAAGATGAGACCTAGCTTCCAATATGTGTGGTTGATCCGGTAAAGTGGGAAGAAAGGAACCTTGTGTGGATGAGCCTTTGGGCTTGGCCAGGCTGGCACAGGAGGAGGGTGGGGCAGCGGCTTAGCTGTGGACCAACCCCTGGGGAATGCCAACTTCTAAAGGGCAGCAGGGGAAGCGGTTCCGGCTGTGGTGGTTTTGGTCAGCACCTTTACAGTAAGCTGTGGGGAAGTGTGGGGTTGCTCGAGTGTGGCGGACTTTTGGCCTTGAGCCCCACACACAGGTCACTTTCATCAGAACAGGAAAACGAAACAGGCTCCCCTGAATGATTTATGGGAGGGCTTGTATTTTGGGGATGTGATACTGCAATTTGTGTTATAGGATCAGGACATCTGTTTCCAGGGAGGTGTGTTCTCTTACCATGAGTCTTTCCCACGAGGGATCTTTTGCCCCTTCAAATAGTTACACGTTTTATCTTGGTTGCTTGTTAGCATAAGCGGGCCTTCTGGTGACAAGTGGCCTCACCAGTGTGTGAGTATGAGTGGTCTGGGGCCAACTGGGAGGTGAGCAGGAGCGGCTTTGGTCCCACCCTGCCCCTCAGATGGCGTCCAGCAGTGCAGTAAGCTGTAGGATTAGGGAGTGTGCCATCTGTCAGATGGCATAGGCAAGCTCCCACTTAACAATTACGTTTTAGCCATTTATTTGATTAAATTCCAGTTATGCTAACTGTCCCCTTGTGGATTAATGTCCCTTGCTGGGGAACTCTACTGCCAGCAGATCTTGGCCTATAACCCCTTCTCACCAGGAGGCACATTTCCTTGGGGAGGTCTGAAGTAAGAAGAGAGAATCAGGGTATCCTGGCTAGAGGAACTTTGGCAAGCTTCCTGTTCAACCCTGCACTCCACAGATGACAAAATTGAGGGTAGCTGGCCACAGGGAGCCAGTAGGAAAGGGACTTGCTCAATGTCACACAGCCTGTTAAGTGTTGAGCAGGACCTGGTACCTCCAGCCTCAAAATTCTTTCTAAATCATGCAGACTTATTCCTCTTGGTTTACAGAGGGTGCAAGCATAGCCTGGCATGTGTGTAGATGGAAGCACGTGTGTACCTATGGCAGGCAGGTACCCTAGTCCTTTTGAAGAAGGCAATGTCAGACCTTTTCTTGTGCTCACCTTTCCCTGCCAGGCTAGTTCGGGAAAAATTTCTCATTAAAAATTCAGTTTGAGAGGGAGGCCCTCCCTCCCTCCCTTTTTTTTTTTTTTTTTTTTAAAATTTTTTTTTTATCACCCCCCCTTTTTTTTTTTTTTTAAGAATTTATTTATTTATTTGACAGAGAGAGAGAAAGAGACCACACGTAGGCAGAGAGGCAGGCAGGCAGAGAGAGAAGGAGGCAGGCTCCCAGCTGAGCAGAGAGCCTGATGTGGAGCTCGATCCCAGGACCCTGAGACCATTACCTGAGCCAGAAGGCAGAGGCTTAACCCACTGAGCCACCCAGGTGCTTCCCCCTTTTTTGAAACAAATAAACAAACAAACAAATAAACAATATCTCCTTCTGCTTTTAAAGGAAATACAAATTCTCAATTCTTGCTGAGGAAGATCTTTGGTTTAAACCTCAGGGACTTTGTTTTGTCAGAAGCCGTGTTTGAGATTCTGATAGCCCCACCCTGCCTGGTTTTTAATACTCCCCACTAATCCCTTTTCACCCCAAGGCCTTGTCCACATGGTGTTCATGGTCTCCTAGCTTGTCTGGGTGAATACTCCCAGCTCCCACCCTGAGAACCTCCTGCAACCCAGAATCCCCATGAACATATTATGCAAGAATGTGTGTGTACAAGCACCTCCCCCCACACTGTATGTGGGATCGAATATTCATTGTATAAGTCAAATTAAAATGTATTAACTTTCCTTCCAGATGCCCCCTGATAGCAAGTTTAATTACTCTGGACATAATTAAATGAGTTTAGGAGATTAGAAATATAAGGGGGTAGTGAAGAGCATATATTTATGGGAAAAAAAGGAACATTTAATTCTGAGTCTTTTGTCACTTGGTGGGTAGAATGCTGGGAAAAGTGAGATGGAGGAGATGCTTGGGTAGAGGTGGAATGAAGAGGGTTTTAGGAGGGTTGAACCAGTTTGGATGTATCAGGATCTATCAGTCTCTTGACCTACAAATGTAGAAATGTAGGAGGCTCTATGACTGGGCATCTTTCTCTTGATTCAGGGTGGTTTTTTCCTGTGGAAATTCAATGAGCTTGAGGCAGATTGACCAACTAAGGAGCTGGGCAAGCAAGCAGGTATGTTGAATGTTGCTCTCTCTACTGCTTCATTCTAGGACAGGGCCTCACCTTGCCATAGACTTTCTCTCTTGGGGTAGGCTTTTCCAGGGACTTGGGGTCAAGTTCACAAACATCAGAATGTCTTCAACAACGGTAATTGTCTCCCTGGAATGTTTGCTGTTTTGTGTTTCTGTGGCCCGTGGCTCATTGCATACCTCCAGGTACCTCAACCCCAATCTTGCCCTGACTGAAGGAGCAAAGGGTAGTGTGTGGGTTCCAGGTGGAGCCAGTAGGTCCCTAATCCAGCTCATTAATGAGATGCTGGGTTACTCCATTAAAAACCCAGGCATACACACACACACACACACACACACGACTATGTGCACACATGCATGCACACAAATATACTCATGCTGATATACACTAGTACATTCACACATACATATGCACACTTGCATGCACTCACACATGTCCACACACTCATTCATAAACCCACACACTTGAACATATACCAACACACACATAGACACATACACTCTCATTATAAATACATTCATGTAACACACATTTATACACATAATTAGACACCTGTGCACACGTAAGTCACTCATTAAGATGTACACTCTCATGTATGCTTATTCACTTTTACATATTTGCAGAAATATGTATGTATGCATAAACGTCTATATACTCAAACACAGACACACATACAACTAGACACTCAGAACTCAAAGGTGAATGTTTTAGAGGAGAAGATATCCTTTTGTGGTTAATATTCCTATAGATCCTTCTCTTCAGAATCCAGTTTTTCAACTGGAAGGGATGTCTTGCCTCTAAGTGGAAAAGGCAGTTGTGGTTTGTTAAATTTTTCAGCTGCACAGGGCGGAAGGATATTCTTCCTTGTGGTTTAGAATTACACTCTAGAAAGTTACAAACAGATTTCCACACCCTTTCTGAAGGTGCTTTCCTCTGGGCTTGGGCTGTTTTCATGAGGCTGGACAAAGCTCTTTAAATAAGGTCCTGATATGTATGTATGTGTGTATGTATGTATGCATGCGTGCATAAGCCCTAAGTCATTGAATGAATAGTGAAAGTGAAGGCAAAATAAGCCTGAGGAGATAAAGTGAAATTCTCTTACATTTGAGCCTTGGGTTGGGGGGTGGGGGACTGAGAACTGCTAGAATGGTGTTTAGAAGTAGAGTCTGTGTTATGTCTAGTGGTCCTAGTATTTTGTGTTACTCTGACCCTGGCATTGTATCATTTCAATGCAGTCGGGTGTGCAAATGTTCAGTTCTGGTGGGTGAAAGGTATTTGTATTCAAGCCAAATCTACATTT
The DNA here is from genome assembly GCF_022355385.1 of Mustela nigripes. NCBI lineage: Eukaryota > Metazoa > Chordata > Mammalia > Carnivora > Mustelidae > Mustela > Mustela nigripes. The sequence goes on from NC_081563.1 coordinate 61,878,766, forward strand.
CAGATTTGAAATGGAGGGAAGCTAGGGGGAAAGGGGGTGGGACTGAAAGGGGGCAAAGGTCAGTGTTCACAGGTCTGAGACCATGTTTAATATCACATGACACCTTTGTCAAACAGTGTGTCACTCGCCCTCCCCTCCATACACACAGGCTGTCTGGGTTTCTGTACCTAAGGGACCTTTCTCTGTGTTGCCTTCCTGCCCAAACTCGGAGGCTTGCTTTACATAAATCAGAAGAAATGAGTGAAATTTGATCTATCACCTTTTTTTTTTAATGTGGTGGTATGAGAAGCCCTGGAGGGTCATGTGCTCCCTTCCCTCTCTGGTCAGGCCCGTCTCTGCCTCCCCTTCCTGGGCTCCTGTGGGCTGTCTGAGGCCTTGGGGATTGACAGGAGGCTAGAGGGAGGGAGTGGTATTCTATTTCTTACTCACAACCTTGAAGGTGAGCCTGAGTCTGCAGCCCAGGGTCAGGTCATTCCCTGAAATCTCAGAGCTGATGAATGAGACTGGGCAGTCAGATGCATTCGAAGTGTCTTGAGAGTGGCAGTGAAAACTCTGGGGTTCTGGGGCCATTTGCTGCCCTTCTGTGTGGGGGAGAAATAGGGTAGCATGGGCTAGTAATGGCCTGCCTTTCACCTTGTGGACCAGAGTTCACCATGGCTTTGACCTTCACCTACACCCTGGTGAACACCTGTCCTTATCACCACAGTCCCCACATAGGCATGGCTGCTCTGCATGAGCATCCTGACTGGGGTGGTGCAGTGATACCCCTCTCTGTGTCTAGTGTCTCTGGGTCTCCCCAGAAATGCTTTATAGAAGAGGGCAAGCCTGGTGGATATTGTAGTCATTTTCCTCCTTCACCTTTGGGATACCGAGGTTTGAAGACCAGGGAGAGGCAGAATGAGCCACCAGAGTAAGCAGTTTCCCTGTGAAACTTTACCCGAGCTTTATGAAAGAGAGGCGGCTCTATTAATGGGCATAAATCAGCAAAGGCAGGAGGACTTTGGAAGCACATAGACCTGGGTTCAGATCCAGAGTGTCACTCGAAGTGGTAGCTTTTCTGAAATTCTTCATTTCTCATCTGGAAAATGGGGATAATAATAACATGACTGTGAGGTTATTATGAGCATTGTATGAGTTATTGCATGCAAAGTGCCTGACATGGATTTGGCTCTCAATATATGTTAGTCATTATTTATTTCTTAAAATTTATATTTAGCTCTTATTTCAAAGAGTTAGAGGCAGTGTCTACATAAATCTGTGGGGCAAAGGCAGAGTTTTAAAATGGGCATTTGGAAGAGGGAAAACAAACATGCTCAGGAATGAAGCTTGAATTCTTCAATCAGCCAACACTCCTGACCAAATCATAATTTCCCTTATTTTTAGGAGCTGAGAGGAATTCTCTTCTGCTTGGTACATTGTGGTGGGAAGATTCCCTGCAGAAACCAAGCAGTACCCTTGGCCGCATGAAGGTTCAGTGCCTTGTTTATATCCGTTTCCATTTTGACAGTTGTTCTTAAATGGATCAAGGTCGTTTTTTACCTGCTTAATGATCTGCTTGCATGAAGACACAAGATGCCAGGAACAATTTGGGAAGACTAAATACCATGCAGAAAAACCATAGCCTTGTCCTCCTCCCTAACTCCCATCTACCCCATCTCCCAAGTCCTGCTTCTAGGCTATAGAAGTTGTTCTTAAAAATGAATATATAATCTTCACAATATGCCTGAAACATCACAGATCACCCAGCAAGCCAGTAATTCCTTTGCACATGAGCTTCTTAATTTGTTAGTTGTTGTTCAAAAACTTCAGTTCCTTTCAGTGTAGGAGATATCTTCTCACAGCCAATTTTGAAAGTCCTAAAATTAAGGAAAAAGCAAGAAACTTATGATATGGTAAAGGGACCAAGAATTGGATTTCATTTCTGGCTATGTCACTAATTAGCCAATTAGCTATCTGATCTTGGGCGAGTGAATCTCCTCATTCCCGCCATCTCAGTTTTTAGATCTATAAAACATGGTGATGGTATCTGCTCTGTCTCACGGCCTGGTTTGGCCATGAGCTGAGATAAAGGATGGGAGGGGAACAAATTGCTCTGCATGTTGTTTGCCACCCTTACCTATGATTCTTCCTGAAGAAGGTAAACCCAGCTTCAGTTCATATGACCAGTTAGCCTGGGGTTGGGACTCAGCACATTTTCCCCATGTATTAGCAGTAGTCACCAAAAACCCTAACAAAGGTCGACTTACACAGTGGCAGTCTGAAGGGCTTGACAAACTGGTGAATGTACCCAAGATGCTGTTCTCCTTAATTCTAGTATGGAGACTCTAGTCTTCCAGGTACTGCAGAATCTTCAGAGGTAGCCCTGTGATGCTCAAAAGAAGCCACAAGGGGCGCGTGGGTGGCTCAGTGGGTCAAGCCTCTGCTTTCGGCTCGGCTCAGGTCATGATCCCAGGGTCCTGGGATCAGCCCTGCATTTCACTCTCTGCTCAGTAGGTAGCCTGCTTCCGCCTCTCTCTCTGCTTGCCTCTCTGCCGACTTGTGATGTTTCTCTCTTTGCCAAATAAATAAAATCTAAAAAAAAAAAGCCACAAAATGAGGGACTTGTTCATATAGAACAGGGATCAGCAAACTGTAGCCCAGGGACCAAGTCCAGGGCATTGCCTGCTTTTACAAATACCGTTTTATTAGAACACAGACATGCTTGTTCTTCTATGGATCTGTGTCTGTCCATCTCTGGCTGCTTTCAATGTAGAGTTGAGTAGTTGTGACAGAGACTGACCCTCAAAGTCAGCAATATTTACTACTTGGCCCTTCACAGGAAAAGTCTTCTGACCCCTGGTATAGAATACAGATCAAAGTAGGCTGTCACTCAAGTCCTCTATGAGTGTGTGACTTTCCCAGTTATTTGACTTATTTACTAATGAATTCCTATTTATATCTCAGAAGAGGTTAATACTGTTTCTGGGCTCAATGGTGAAACAAGTAAAGAATTGTTTGTTTTTTTATCTCCCCACCCTTTATTGGGAGTCTCCTCCTTGCAAGAGCCAGAAGAAAATTGTTCATTTATGCACCGACCACTTAACTTATGCTATCACCTTTACTTTTTTTTTTTTTTTTTTAAGATTTTATGTATTTATTTGACAGACAGAAATCACAAGTAGACAGGCAGAAAGAGAGAGAGAGAGAGAGAGAAAGGAAACTCGGGACTTGATCCCGGGACCCTGGGATCTTGACTTGAGCGGAAGGCAGAAGCTTTAACCCACTGAGCCACCCAGGCACCCCTATCATGTTTAGTTTTTATGCTAACCTACTGAGTTAAATATTTTACATATGGAGAAGCTGATCTTCAGAGACATTAAGTAACTCAGCCAAGATCACAAAGCTAGTATGGAGTGAAGTCAGGTTTTCTATCCAGGCCTAATTCTATATATCAAATTCATCCCATCAGAGGTTGCTGCCTCCATGGCTTCGGCCCTCCCTCTGAAATTTCCCCAGAGGCCAGTTTTAGACACTACCTATGCCTTATAGGCATGGACTAAAGCCAATGAATGAATTACTTCTTGTGGTATTCCATAGCCTCAGCTCCAATTGTGGAGTATAAGGCTTTCTAATTTATGGAAGGGAATTTAGACATCAAATTGAAAGAAGAAAAGGATGTTTTTGGGAAGAGGGGATTAGGAAAGTGTGGCAACCTTCCCTGAATCCTAAAATCACCTTGAGCAGTGATTGCCTTATCACTTGTGTAAAGAGCAATTTAGAACTGTTGTGAGTTTATGTAAATTGTCCATGTAACTACCGCAGTCCCAAATGAATAGCACAGTTTCATTGCATTAGCAATACTTTATATACCTACATTTCTCTCAGGCGAGGGGTAGAGATCTGTTAAATATGGCCTGGGAGGGCCCAGAATCCAATAGCTCCAACCTCATCTCATAAACATGTGTCAGTCCACCCCACAGTCTCTCTCTCTGTAGCAGAGCAAGTGTCCTTGCTGGCTTTGCCATCTACGGTCTTGTCATTGGCTCTGTTTTTGAAGGCAGTGGAAAAGTCCTGGATTCTGGAACCAGCCTGGACACAGTGAATGGACTGCGCTGGCTGAACTGAGCTTCTGGACAGATGCCAGCCCAGTAGAAGAGGCATCTGATCTGTGATAAGGACGAGGGGCCAAAGGCGGCTGCAGCTGCCCTTGGTCTGGCCCTTTTGCTTAATATATGGTCAGTCTTCTGATGGAAGAGTTGGGGGTTAAAGGTCACCTTTGAGTTGACTGTTAATATACCTGCTCTCCTCTTGTTCCCTGGGGGAGGGATTTTTTTCTGTGAGGTTAATTTGGGGTAAACGCATTTTAGGAAGAAGCAGGAATGGTAAAGACATTTCTTAAAAACTTAACAAAACAAAACAGGGAGAAGGCCAGTGATTAATCTGTTGTACTCTGGGTTGCAGATCTTAGCAGCTCACATGTCTAATTATGTAAAGGCTCAAACTCCCAAGCTTATAAAGGGATGATAAATAATAAATAGTAATTAAATTAAAGATGTGCACACTGGTCCCTCTGCATTCCAGGAAGTTTGAAAATGGACTCACCCTTCATCGTGATGAAGCCCCTCCCTGAGGATGTTCTGGTGGTACTGAGTGGAAGAAGATGTCATAGGAGCTTCCCCACAAACTTCTCAAGCTGTCACAGTTTAGCATCTCCTTTCCGGGCAAAGAGAGGTGGAGAAAGAAAGGGCCCTGGACAAGGGCTGAGGGGACTGTGGCTGCCCTGGCAGTAAGTAGGAGAGGCTGTACAGCATATTGATAGATGTTTGTGAGAGGTGGTTGTAGCTATTGGATCTTGGGGCCATAATTTATCAGATCTACTTCTCATGGTAGAGAAATGTGGTATATAAACGATTGACAAAGCTGTGAAACCATGTGATTCATTTGGGACTGGGGTGGTCACATGGAAAGTCCACTTAAAAGCCAAGCTGAGGGCACCTGGATGGCTCAGTGGGTTGAGCCTCTGCCTTCGGCTCAGGTCATGATCTCAGGGTCCTGGGATCGAGCCCCGCATTGGGCTCTCTGCTTGGCAGGGAGCCTGCTTTCTCCCCGCCTCCCTTTCTCTTTCTCTCTCTCTCTGACTACTTGTGATCTCTCTCTGCCAAATAAATAAATAAATAATTAAAAAAAAAAAAAAAAAAAGCCAAGCTGACTCCTTTGGAACAGTAGCTCCACCATGGGGGTGGGGGGTACACAGCAGGGACTGAGTGGGCCACTCCTTTAGCCTCAGGTGGAAATCTTGAGCCACCCACTTATGCACCCAGTGTAACACTTATGCACCCAGTGTAACGTCGGAGAGACAGGCCATGGCTCTAGGCATAATCGGCCAAGGCCACTGCAGCTCATTTCTCAGGTTATGTGGTTTGAACAAATCTGAAACACTGAGATAATGATTCTTTGGAGGAAGGAGGCCCTGCAGCCAGAGATGTGAGGGTCAGTCTTCATACAAGAGAAGTGTTGAGAGCATCTGGATGGGTGCGGGTGAGGAGGGACAGAGTCATGGGAAAGTCTGTCTCCTGCAGTCACTCGTGGGGCTGAGGGAATTGGTGTGTGTGTGGGCTGAGGTGGGAAGGGCTGAGCCTCTGACCTCTGGGTTAAGGAAATGCCGTTTTCTTTCTTTCCTTAAAGAAGAAACACATACACTCACACACACACGCATACCAAAAAAAATTCCAACAGTTCATGGTCCTGTTTATTCTCAGACGGGGACTGGATGGCCATTCAGAGGTGTCCGACTGTGCCGTCCAGCCAGACTGACATCTGTGGGAGTTCAGGGTTTTAAATGTTTAGTCTGCATGAGACCCCCAGGTCCCAGTGGGCTCAACTCCTGATAGGCCTGACTTAGTCATCCACCCCTGCCCCCTCCTATGAAATGGAATCATGGGGGTTTGGACAAGGGAAGTTTGATTCCCTCTGAAGTCCAAGGGCAGTGGGGGGAGCGGAGGCAAGGCACAGGGTTGTCATCAAAGTTGTCAAGAACCTAAGCCTGGGGACTTAGTAAAGGCTGTAGGTCAGCATCTGCCCTCCTCTCCCCTTCTCCCTCATAGCAGGCCACCATTTTCTCCTCTGATATAGGGCATGGTCAGGGCGGGGCCTCTCTTTTCGTTTGGCCCTTCGTATTTACTGCTGTCACTGTACTCACACACAGCCCTGCAGTGAGTTGTCAGCATGTCTGCATCCCCCTGCCCCCATGGTTCTGTTCTTTATTTCCATTTAAATCTCCAGCTTTAAACACGGTACCTGGCACAGAGCTTTTGTGCGGTAAAAACTTTTGGAATTGGCCTTGAGCTGAACTCAGCTGGACATGCTTGTCAAAATCCTGAAGATTTTACTGGGCATGGTAATGTGTGGGACACACATGGGGAGAGAGCTTTGCAGGTCTTTGAGCTTGCCAGTTACAGAGTTCCTGGGCCACAGCCATCGAATAGCCAGTGGGTGGGGGTTGCCCTCTGACATCTGTGCTGTGCTGGGGCTAGTTTGGCAATGGAGGAGGGACACCTGGGGTCCATGGGATAAGGAGGGGATGACTCTTGCACCACCACAGCTTTTCTAACTGGAAGTTCTGCAGGGGATGAGATAGGGACACCATGGGAGTGAAAGCAGGTTAGATCTAATAATCACCTACTTAGTTCTTGCCTACTCTGTAGTAGCAGCAGGCAAGCCTCAGTTAAATAGGTTTAAAACATATGTTGTTGCTGAAAATATGCTTTTTAACCAATTTATGTAATACTTTGCCCTCTCATAGCTCCCAAAGTCTCAAGTGTGTGAAGATGCCCAAAGCAGAGCCAAACAAGTTCAGAATGCAAACTGATAAATGTAATTTATACAAATCAATTAGAATATAAGTTGCAGGAAGGGAGGGAGGAAGGAAGAAAGGGAAAGAAGAAGGAAAGAAGGAAGGAGGGAGGGAACTGTGTATTGAAATGTCTGATGTATTTAGCTAAATGCCTAATTTAAAGGTAACCTCTGGGAAAAGTGCTTGCTCGTCCTTCTGGAGTTTCTCTTTGGCAGCTCCTGTTCCCTGTCTATGAAAGCTCTAGGTTTGGAGATTCCACATCATTACATGTCAACATCTCATCTTAGTTTCAGTGATCTTCAGTCTGCTTTGATGTTGATCTATGTGTCTCTCCTTCCATCTAACATTTATAGTGGGCCTACTGTGTGCATTGTTAACATTGTGACATTATGAAGTGATTCTGAAAGTATGGAATGTCCCTACCCTCAGGAACTTACTGTCTAATTCAGGATTTCTTAACCTCTGCACTACCAACCATTTGGGCCACATAATTCTTTGTTGGGGGCTGTCTTGTGCATTGTAGGATGTTTAACAGCATCCCTGGCCTCTGCCCACTATATGCCAATGGCACCCCCTCCCCGCTCTGCCTCACCCTCAGTCGTGATCATCACAAATATTTCCAGACATTGCCTGATGCCCCCTGGGTGCAAAATCACTTCCAGTTGACAACTACTGGTTTAATCAGAGACAGACACTCCTGACATAGAGCAAAGTGTTATGTACTTTAATGCATACATGTTCAAAGATTATGGGATGAAAAAGGAGGGAACAGGGGATGTCTGTGCCGCATCTTGAATGGTGCAAGAAGGTTCACTAGGCGCAGTAGCAGTGAGGAAAGGGCATTGTTTGCAGAGGGAACAGTGTGCAAGGTGCAAAGTTATTACAGAGCAAATGGGCTTGGGCAGCAGAAGGAGCTGGATGTGGTTGTTATGTGGGCTGAATGATGGGTGGGAGGCCAGAGAGGAGACTGGTAAAGTAAACCAGGGCTAGGTGGAATAGGGTCCTGTAGGCAATGATACCATTTCCCTGACAGTGGAGCCAATAGAAGTCTTCACACGTAGTCAAGCCTGGGGTGGGCTGGAGGGCAGCTGGGATACTACTCATGCACTAACCAACCAATCAAACAAATCAAAGTGGGGTATGTGATTTATACTTGGCCTTCCTCTTTGCTCACTGCCACAATTTTAAAGAGAAATTAGAAGTCAGTTGAACTGAACATAGTCTGTCTTATTCATCATGTATAAACCAAGGTTTTTTTCCTGGGAGCATAAGATTCTGAGTTACTGTGGAAAAGATAGTCCCCTTTCCGTGTTATAGAGTTGTCACTGAGAAGATGCTACATGTCTCTGTCCTCTTCTTGCATCCACATAGAGACATGACAGTTTCTCTTCAGGGGATGTGGGTGGACGTGAACTGTGCCCCTTCTGGGTCAAGACTCTCCCATGTTCTTTTCCTCTTTCACCGACCATAGGGGAATGGAACTTTAAAGCATGGCAGCGCCAAATGGCAGAAGGAGCCAGGATCTTTGAAAGACTATATGGGAGAGAACTGCTCACAGACCAGAGCACTTTTCCAAGATCTTGTGTGAGCAAGAAACAAACTTCTGTTGTATGAAGCCACTGCACCTAGGGTTCATTTATTCCTGCATCTAGCATATCTAATCAAATGCAGAGGCTGCATTTGCTAATCTGGTTCTAAAAGCATAGATGTGCACTCTGTTGCCAGTGCTAAAGACTGGACTCTGAGGCTGAACAACACATTTCATATGGTGATGGCTCAGGTGATTTTGGGGGTAGCTAAGGTGTGGGCTTGATCCTCCTTTTCACTTCTTGCAAGAAGAGTCCCAGATGGTGGCTTTCCCTACCCACCAGCACCTCCTTTCACCATCCCCTCCACTATTCTCTGTATTCCTTTTCCCCCATTTACTAGCAAACCTCCCCATAAAAGCTGGGAGGATCCAGCCTTTGGTTTTATGCTAAGTAACCAGGCAGAGAGCTCTGTGGAGCTCATTGGAAGATATAAATTCCAGTGCTTCTTTTTTGGTGGGTCTGGACCCTAGCACTCCCAGGCCACTTGTGTTATGCAGCCATTTGGCTGCATCTAAATAGTAGGTTGCTTCTCATGCTCCTGAAAACAAGGGGACTGCCTGGGGTGTGTGTGCGCATTTGTGTGTACCTGTACCTGCAGGTATATGTATTATAGGCCTGATATTAGACACAGGCAAGTGAGTTGTTGTGTTGGGGATCGGATGACTGGTTATGAGGAGTTGCATGGATTCCTTTTACCTTACGGCTCCTGGGGAAAATGACCTCTAGGATATTATATGGAGCTTTGCATATGCACATTAGTGACTGTTGGCAACAAGATGGCATGAAGAAAGACATTGCTTTCTGAACCCCCATTCCCAATGATTCTTTTTACCCTGTCTGCCTTACCTGCTTGTATACTGTTCATTAGAGGAGGAGGGGAAGGAAAAAAGGGGTGGTGGTGAAAAAAAGAAGCGAAACTTGAGTATGCGTTTTTCTTCTCTTTCTCTTTCTCCACCTTCAGCCATCATTAACAGAAAAATATTTTTAAAAGATCCCTTGATGGCATCCCCAAATGCAAAGCCTGACATTTTCTTTGCTGATGGCCTCCTTCGTGAAGGTATTTTTTGTCCTCCCAGCATGCCTGCTGGATCCCTGGTTTGCAGCAGTTGCTAAGGTAAATACTCTTTCCATTAAGCGCCACAGCCCAGGAGTGGCCTAAAGCTCAAATAAATGACCAAGGAGCAAGTTAAACATTCCCTGGGGCGATTTTAACCTATGCAATGGCTTTTTGGGAAAATTGCCTATTTTTTCATGTTTTGGCCAGGGGGGTGTCTCTTATTCCCCTTTTTTTCTCCTTTCTTTATTTTTTCCCCTCAGCTGAGTACACCTTTTCTTTCATTTATTCATGCATTAGATGAAGGGTGGAAGCAGGATTAATAAATCACAGAGGACTACCTTCCCTCCTCCTGCTACCCCCATCTCCCATCTCAGCTCTGTATTTGTAAAGAAAGAGCAGAATACATGCATTATGTTAACTTTGGGGGGACCTGGAGCATGTAGCCAATTTGAAGAGGCCCTGCTTCCCTTTCCTGTGAAAATACCACAGCATAACAGACACTAGAGAATGGTGTCCTTCTGGAAGACTCCTCTGACAGGAGGAGGATTCAAGGATCCTGGTCCTCAGTAACATTTTGAGGTATGTGTACCCAAAGCTTTATAGGATGGTGTGGTTTTGCTTGTTCTCCTTTGCTTCAAGAAGGATGTGTTCATAGGCCTCAGGGGGGGAAATAGTGTCCTGACAGTTGTCATACTTCGTCATTTGATTAAGAGGCCATGGAGACAGCCTTATTTTATTTCAATCTTTTGTGACTGAGAAAGTGTGACTGCCTGGCAGAGAAAGCAGTGTTTGACCGAATGCGGGAAATTAAGAGTGGGCAGTGGCCTCTTGCTGCCTGCCAGCCCCCCCCATCCCAAGAATGGTTCACCAGAAATCCACTCTCAATTCTTGCCTGATTACTGCATTTGACCTTCTGCTAGATGACAAGTTCCTGTGTGCCAGAATCCTGTCTGTTCCACCCATGCTCTTATTTGTCTGCTACTAATTAATTAATTAATTAATTAATTATTTTATTGGGGGCGGCACGGGAGAGGCAGAGGGAGAAGGTGAGAGAGAATCTTGTGTACTCCACACCCAGCATGGAGCCTGAGGTTGAACTTGATCCCATGAAACTGAGATCATGACCTGAGCTAAAATCAAGAGTTGGATGCTCAGCCAAGCATCCCTAAATGTGAAATTCTTAGCAAACCACCTGAAAGCATCTCTTGTGACCACAGAAGTCAGTCTCTGAGGGGACTGAAGACCATGATCATAATTTCCCAGGTTAGTGGTTTTCAAACCATGTTTCTCAGAGCTCCCAGGACAGGGAGGGTCCTAGGCTGTGGTTGGGTAGTTCTATGCAGGCCAATGTGGTCTTTTTAAAAATGTGAATTGGATCATGTCAGTCTACTCATTGTACTTAGAAGAATACTGCACCCTGAGTTTGGCAGCCAGGCTTTGTGTATGGGGCTTCTCCAACTGCATCTCATGCCCTTTGCCCTGTGTGGGGCTGTGGGATGTTGGCCTCCCCCACAGTAATGGCCTCAGCCAGGAAGGCTCTTGCCCATGTTTCACCTGGCTATCTTCCCTGTATCCTTCGGGTTCCCCTTATATGTACTCTGAAAGGTCCTCCCTAACCCAGAGACTAAGTTAGTGACCCCAAGGTGCACATTTTTTTTTTTTTTTAAGATTTTATTTATTTGACAGCAAGAGACACAGAGAGAGGGAACAGAGAAGTAGGGGGAGTGGGAGAGGGAGGAAGAAGCCTGATACAGGGCTCAATCCCAGAACCCTGGGATCATGACCTGAGCCAAAGGCAGATGTTTAACGACTGAGGCACATAGGTGCCTCTCCACCCCCGAAGGTGCTCATTCCAAGAGCCCTGTGCTTTTTTCCATTGTGTGAGGCCCAACTGAAATTACGTAGGTGTTTGGTGTGATTATTTAGTGTTGTCTTCCACATTAAACTATAAGAGACACAGGGGTAGGGGTAAGCCTGTTCCATTTGCAGATGTATCTCTAGCCCATGGCATGTAGTAGTAGGTGCTCAATAAATAAATGTTTAGGACACCTGGGTGGCTCAGTTGGCCAAGTGTCCACCTCTTGATTTTGGCTCAGGTCACGGCTCACTCAGGGTTGTGGGATTGAGCCAGGCATGGGGCTATGTAGTCAATGGGAATACTGCTTGAGATTCTTTCTCTCCCTCTACTTCTCCCCCTGTTCTCTTTATCTCTCCCATAAATAAATAATTAAATAGATAAATAAGTATTTAAAGGAAGAGGGAATGATTGAGTGACACTGCTTCTCCCTGTCTTGTCTTTTCTATGCTACAAGTTGTCTGTCAACTGTCTAAGACAGCAGATTAAAATATTTTCACCAGCACTCTTTTTTTAGGGGGAGGGCTGAGTGGCCCTTTTACTTATTTATTTTTTAAATATTTTATTGTCTTTTTAAAAAGATTTTATTTATTTATTTGTCAGAGAGAGAGATAGAGCACAAGCAGTTCAAGCAGCCAGCAGAGGGAAAAGCAGGCTCCTCGCTGAGCAAGGAGCCCAATGTGGGGCTCAATCCTGGGACCCTGAAATCATGACCTGAGCTGAAGGCAGATACTTAACTGACTGAGCCACCCAGGTGTCCCAGAGTGGCCCTTTTAAAGTACCTGGTTTAGGCAGCCCTCAAAGAGTATAGTCTTCATTTCCCTTCCTGGTGTGGGAAATTGGAGCTCCCAAACGGTATGCACAGGGTCTGGATCCTGGAGATCTTGGAAGTGACCTGGATGTCCTGGAGGCTGTCCAGGGCCTGGAACCAGATGAAGAGGCCCCACTGCCCTTTGCTGAGTCCTCAACTCCTTGTTCAAGCAACACCTCTGCCAAACCACCTCAGGCTACAGCACTAGACTCTGGAGCAAGACTTGGATGGAGATATTAGAGAATAGTTCTGACACCCACCTCTTTTTTCTTCTGAAAAATCCCAACTTTATGGCTCTTTCAGGAAATACGGGAGGTGAAGGCCGAGAATGTAACTGGGGCAGGAGTAGGGGCGGGGGCAAGATGGAGGAGAATTCTTGTATTTTTCGTTCTTGACTCTAAGTTAGTCTGTTTTTGTACTTGTGTCTTTTAAGCTTTTCCACATGTGCCCCAAGGGCCCATCGGTGAATGTGTTTTATAAACTGGAAAAATGAATAAAAATAAGACCCAGAAGGGAAACACCAGAAGGAGTGTGAAGGGAAAAGTGTTAGTTCCTCTGTACCTCCCAGCTAGGCCTGCCCTGCATTTGTGGGAGTCCCAGGGTCAGGGTTATTTGGCTTTATGGGTAAAATGTGGAGTCTTCGCTTAGAGAAAGCCTCATCAGTTTTGTACTTGGCCTGCTCCGTTCAGCATTAATTAACTTCAGGAAAGTAAAGAGTGATCCTTTTTTATTTGGCTATCTGACTCCACAAAGCTCATTGGCTTCCTGTCCCATAGGTGTTGGATTGATGGGACTGCAAATGTGTAAAGTCTTGCGCAGGAAGCCCCCCGGCACCGCCATTCAGAGGCTCTCACCTCCCGCTGGACCCCGAACGCCAGCAACCAGGAGGCCCAGATCCCATCTCTCAGTTTGCACCTTAGGAAATAGTACCTGAAAGAAAACTATTTTCTTCTCTTAACATGCTTCAGCCAAAACAAGAGCCTGAGGAAGGGGCTACCTGGAAAATTAAATTCTCCAAATTGCCTGAAAAATTAATCACGACCAAAGCTCCAAATATTTTAAAAAGCAGTGGAATATTAGGAATATTGAAGAACTTTGAAACTCCACAGGTTTTTGTTTACCCCACCACAGTCTCTGTCTGTGACCTAAGGCTTTATCCTCTAAACCCGGCTTAAGCAATGTTTATTGGTAAAAACATTCTTGAGAATGTATGCTTACCGTATGTTTATTTGTTTATTTATACCTTATGTACACATATATTTTGTACTCACATATTGCATATATTTAAAAATAAACTCCTGAGGGCACCTGCATGGCTCAGTGGATTAAGCTTCTGCCTTCAGCTTAGGTCATGATATCAGGGTCCTGGGATTGAGCCCCACATCGGGCTCTCTGCTTGGCAGGGAACCTGCTCCCTCCCTTCCCCTGCTTATTTGTGATCTCTGTCAAATAAATAAATAAAATCTTTAAAAAAAGCTTAAGAAAATATAAGTAAATATTTAAAATAAAAATAAAATAAACTCCTAAATTTTTAGGAATTGATATAAATGAAATAAATATTTTAAAATAACAATTTTAATCTCTTAACAATGTGAAAATCTTTTGTACTAAAGTATGTTATCAATAATCATAATTTTAGTGAGAGTAATAGGATTGGATAGGCACATTATTTTTGAAAATCTTGGTATAAGTTCTGTGATATACTGAATCAAAAGTCTGCTTCTAGATATGGTTTTCAACACCTGGGATGTGATAGCTAAAAAAGTATAAGATATATAAGCTCAAATGAAAGATGGGAATTGGAACTCTCATTTCTGAATCCCAGCCTCTGTGGAGGCATAAATTTTAATCTGTCGTAATATGCTAAAAGCAAACAAAAAAGTGAGGGTGTTGCTATCAACTCCTCCTTGTATGGGATTCCCACCTTTCCCTGATGACACATTTAGTGCCATATTTGACACTGATTCTCTATCCAAAATCGGCAGTCTATCAATATTAGTAAGCTTACTTTCTTGGTAATTGTGGTAGGCAGAAGTTTCTCCAAAGGTGTCCTTGCTCTAATTCCTGGAAACTGTAAACATGTGACCTTACATGGCAAAGGAGACTTTGCAGATGTGATTAAGGTTAAGAACTTTAAAATGAGAGATTATTCTAGAATATCCAGGTATGCCTAATCTAATACAATGAGACCTTAAAAGCAGGGAACTTTCTCTGGCTGGAGTCACAGCGATGAGACAAAGGGGAGATCAGAATGATTTGGAGTGTGAGCACAAATCAGCCCACTGTTGTTAGAGGACTCACCATGGAAACAATGACTAGCAATGCCTTTAGGAGCAAAGACTGGCCCACAACTGATAGCCAACAAGGAGACAGTTACATCAGTCCTATAGCCACAAAGAACTAAATTCTGCCAAGCACCTGAATATCTTGGAAGAGGATCCTGCCCCAGGGTCTTTAGTAAGGAAAGTGGCCTTGCCCACAGCTTAATTTTGACCTTGTGAGACACTAAACAGATGACCCAATCAAGTCCAACTGGACCTTCAACCTCCAGAATCTGTGAGAGAATACTTTTGTGTTGTTTTAAGCTGCTAAGCTTGTGGCAATTTGTTATGTAATAATAGATAACTAATTCAATTACATGTAGAAGAACTGTAAATAGAAGTTTTAATCTTTTCTTCCCATACCTCAGTGGTTCATCTTGTTCTCCCCTTGGGATGTGGGGACACCATTTTGAAACTATTGTCATCCAGAATTATAGCCCTGACCTGGGAAAAGAGACAGAGATAACTTTTAGGTTCTATTTCTGAGCCATTCCCAACAAACCTAGAGAGAAGAGGTGTCCTGCCTAAGCACCAAGCAGCATGACAATAAATTTTGCATGTAACACCTTTAACAATTGTCACCATCTCTCCAAATGTCCTCCCATCATCTCAGTCTATTCTTTCAGTCCTCATGGCAGTGAGAGTAAAGTGGTGATGAGGCCCAGGATCTCAGCTGTCATGGTACTCGTGGCTGAAGATTCCATTTTAAATGGAATGCCATTCTTTCTCATGGCCTGATGTCATCCTTTCAGGTTTTATAGCTGGTTTACTCCTGATGTTCATGTGGCAACCATTTCTGTGAGCACAGCAGATGTGATGATGAAACAAGTTTGCAGAACTCTTTCCTACTTAAAGTGACTCAATGTAGACTCTCTCTTAATATTTACAACAGTGGGTGAGCAAGAAGGGCATAGTCATCAGATAAATGAAAGCTCAGAGAGGTTGAGTGACCTGCCCAGTTAACAAGGTCAATAAGCCACAGAGTCAACATCCTTGGGGAACCTGTCTCCCACAGGGGTCTGGAAGGAGGGAGAGGCAGCAAGGGACAGGGCTTACATCACCAGAATAGTGGGGGAAGAGAGAGCATTTGACATATGGGACAATGAACATCCCTCACCCAGGACTGACTATGTGGCTGTGTTCTGGTGAGTGGAAGATGCTGCACCACCAGGCCTCACTCAACCCAAATGTGTCTTGCTCTTTTTTACTATCTTCAACTGGCTTATTCCAGTCTGTTTGTTTGGGATCCCCTTCTGGTTTCTTTCAGCTTCTCAATCCTTCAGAATGCCGCCTTGAAATGCTTCTCCTAGGCTTTCCCTAACCTTTCTTTATTCCGTTGAATTACCATTTTGTTAATTGTTCAAAAGATTCTGGCACTGACCAGGGGTGCCTGGGTGGCTCAGTGGGTTAAAGCCTCTGCCTTCAGCTCAGGTCATGATCCCAGGGTCCTGGGATCAAGCCCCACATCAGGCTCTCTGCTCAGCGGGAAGCCTGCTTCCTCCTTTCTCTCTGCCTGCTTCTCTGCCTGCTTGTGATCTCCTTCTGTCAAATAAATAAAAAATAAATTCTTAAAAAAAAAAAAGATTCTGGCAATGACCATGCGCTCCTTTGTACTACTATTTAAAAAAATAGCAGTTGTCTGGCTGTCTTGACCTCTTAGGTGGACTTTCTATGTCATGCTTTAGACATTTTCATGGCCCTACTGTACGTGTCACAGTGGCACATGCAAAAGGGGCTTAATAAATATGGATATGTTGAATGAATGAATGAAGAAGTGCTATTAAATTTCTTCTTCACTTTCTCTGATTTCATTTCTTAACCATGGTTTCCCCCTTTAAAAACAACAATCGTCTGACTTCTGTATAGGTTAAAGTGGGGGATGTAAGACTCTGCAGCCCTAGCTGGATGAATAATAGCGTACCCATTTCTGCCTGAATCACAGGTGCTAAATCAGTTGAAAGGCACTACATGAGAAGGCCAAGCTGGCTTGCAGTAGGCTCAGCCTTAGAAAGAGCCACAACACGAACATACCAGTTTCCATGTTGTGTCTGATATCAGGCAGCAGCTTTGTCCATCCT
The DNA here is from genome assembly GCF_022355385.1 of Mustela nigripes. Taxonomy (NCBI): domain Eukaryota; kingdom Metazoa; phylum Chordata; class Mammalia; order Carnivora; family Mustelidae; genus Mustela; species Mustela nigripes. The sequence goes on from NC_081563.1 coordinate 61,895,309, forward strand.
CCCCTCACCCACAGCCAGAACCAGACTGTGAAATGTGCTACTCAAAGACTGGCTCTCAAATAGAGCTACACTATGACCCAGCAATTGCTCTACTAGGTATTTACCCAATGGGTTAAAAAGTACTGATTGGAAGGGGCACATGCACAGTAATATTTATAGCAGCTTTATCAAAAATAGCCAATTATGGAAAAAGCCCAAATGTGCATCAACTGATGAATAGGTAAAGAAGATGTGGAGGTAAAGAAGATGTGGTATGGATATGCAATGGAATATTACTCAGCCATAAAAAAGAATGAAATCTTTCCATTTGCAATGATGTGGATGGAGCAAAGGTGTATTGTGCTAAGTGAAATAAGTCAGAGAACGAGAAATACCATGTGATTTCACTCATGTGGAATTTAAGAAACAAAAGATGAATATATAGGAGAAGGGGAAAAAAAAGAGAGGGAGGCAAACCATAAGAGATTCTTCACTATAGAGAATAAACTGAGGACTGCTGGAGGGGAAGTGAATAGGGTATGGGCTAAGTGGGTGATGGGCATTAAGAAGGGCACTTGTGATGAATACTGGGTATTATATATAAGTGATGAGTCACTAAATTCTACTCCTGAAACCAATATTACACTGTATTTTTTTTTAAAGATTTTATTTATTTATTTGACAGACAGAGATTACAAGTAGGCAGAGAGGCAGTCAGAGATAGGAGGAAGCAGGCTCCCTGCTGAGCAGCCCGATGTGGGGCTCGATCCCAGGACCCTGGGATCATGACCTGAGCCGAAGGCAGAGGCTTTAACCCACTTAGCCACCCAGGCACCCCAATTACACTGTATGTTAACAAGCTAGAATCAAATAAAAACTTTGGGGAAATAGAAAAAAGCCTATATTTCAAGCTTGGCTCCCAGCAGAACTCTCTCTCTAAAGGTCCAATCTAGCAGCGTGATGGCAGCATTGACCACTTGAGACCTGCACACACAGGCTACATCTGAAGACTCATTTTGGGCAATGAGGCTGCCAGTGTTGGATCAGGCCCCTGAATGACCTGACCTCGCCTCTGGCTTGGCTCTGTCAACTCCCAGGGTCCCACCAAACAGGCTGAGTTAACACCCCTTCCAGGTAGCTCTTCCCTTCTCATTTGGATTGGTCCTTCTTGGACTCCCAGTTGCCCGGCAAGCCAAGCCACATACCTCTGCCTGGCATTCAAAGCCCACCAAAATGACTTTGCAAATTTTCTCTCTCTCCTTTCTCATACAGCTCCTGAGCTCCAGCCAGTCTGCTCTCCTGGATTTCCTGTGCACGCCATGCCACACCTGACACTGAACCTATGTCATCACCTTCACACAAGCATCCATTTTCCCTGCATACCTTCTAACTTTAAGCCCCACATTGCTGAGTACCCTGACCTAGCTGACAGATTCACTTCTTGGTTGCCTGTGTGTCCCATTATCTGTCCCACATATTTTGCCCATAATAGTCTTTGAATTAAATTTAAAAGTATATATTTAAAGCATTTTTTAGGGACGCCTGGGATGCTCAGTCCATTAAGCCACTGCCTTCAGCTCAAGTCATGATCCCAGGGTCCTGGGATCTTGAGTCCTGCATCGGGTTCCTTGCTTGGCAGGGAGCCTGCTTCTCTCTCCACCTCTGCCTGCCACTCTGCTAGCTTTTGTGTGCTCTCTCACTCTCTCTGACAAATAAATAAATAGAATCTTTGAAAAGAAAAATAAATAAGTAAAACATTTTTAAAAAAAACACTTAAAATTATTAATAAATCCTCTGCCTGCTTCTTAAGGGGGATACAGAGGAATCCTCTGTAGTCAGAGGAAAATGGGCCACCAGGGATTGGACACTCAGTAGGTATCAGGCCTGGTGCTGAGTTCTTTAAGACTCTGGCATTGTATGATGAAAAAACAGCCCATGACTGAGAGATACTACTTGGAGGAGCAATCCTAGGGAAGGAACTCTTGTTCACGTGCACAAGGAGATATATGTGGGGGTGCTTTCTCCTGCTTTGTAACTGTAAAACAACAGAACAATCAGAATGTCTGTTGTGGTAAATTGATCTAGTTAAATCTTACACAGCAGTTAAAATGAATAAAGGTATAGGTAACAACTCAGACAAATAGCAAACATAATGTTAAAAAAGTCATTAGTTGTAGATGCAAATGTACTATAGAGTACCATTTATATGAAATTTTGAGACACACCACACAGTAGTCTATATGGATATGCAGATTTGAAACTGCAGCATTAAAATATGTGTGGGAATGATATATGCCAGGGATTGATTGGCAAACTACACCCATGAGCCCAGTCCAGCCTGCCACCTTCTTTTGTATGGCCTGTGAACTAAGAAGCGTTTTTACAGTTTTAAATCGTTGGTAAGAGTTATATGTCAATTGTGTCTTAATAAAGCTGGGAAAAAGATATAAGAAGTAGTAAGAAAAAATCAAAAGAACAATATTTCATGACACCTGAGAATTATATGAAATTCAAGTTTCAGTATCTATAAATAAAACTGATTGGAACACCACACACTCATTCTTTTATGTATTATCTGTGGCTACCTTGGCGCTTCAAAAGTGTGGTTGAATACTTATGGCAGGGACCCTAGAGCCCACGAAGTTGAAAATATGTAGTATCTGGCCCTTTATGGGAAAACTTGACCAACTTTTGTTCTATATTAGATTCTGGGGACTGCTTACCTTTGGGAAGAGGAAAGGAAGAATGGAGGGACTGGGGTACAAGTGGGGTGTCAATGATTACATTTTATTTTTTAAACTGATGGGTTATATATCATTACTTATAATTTCAATTTTGAAAATATTTCATTATCTTAAAAGAGCTAAAGTATTCTCCCCCCCACTGCTGCTAAAGAAAATTCCCTTGAATAAGTATTTTTATTGTTCCTCATTCACAGATGAGGAAGCAAGGCTTGGAGCTGGCACAGACAGTAAACACTGGAAGAGGAGTAAACTCAGGACTATCTGTCCAGGAGCCTCAAAGCCACTGATCTGTGCTGCCTGCTGGGCCTGCAGGCTGGCTGGGAGGAGAGACTTCTTGCAGGGCTGCTGTGGAGTGAACTTTTACCTTCAGGGGACAGTTGTTTCATGCAACACACATTATTGGTATTTTCTGTGGGTGAAATGGGTGAGATGGACAGGTCACCATCCGGGTTGTCAGCGGTGACCAATTGCGTAGATGGTCATAACACCCTCCCGGGCTTTCCCAGAGCTTTTTGTTTCTCCAGGTGATTCCCATAGGTTCACTCAGGAACCCTGGGAAGAAACAAGGCAGTTGTTATTGCCGCATTGTAGAGATAGTCAGATAGAGATTCTGAGTGCCTGGTCAGTTCTTTTTTCTTTTTTTTTTTTTTAATATTTATTTATTTATTTGACAGACAGAGATCACAAGTAGGCAGAGAGACAGGCAGAGAGAGAGAGGAGGAAGCAGGCTCCCTGCCGAGCAGAGAGCCCAACACAGGAGCTCAATCCCAGGACCCTGGGATCACAACCGGAGCCGAAGGCAGAGGCTTTAACCCACTGAGCCACCCAGGTGCCCCCGCCTGGTCAGTTCTTTAATATCCCCAAGGGCTCGGTCAGGGAAGCCTGACTTCCAGCTCCTCTGGTCACCCAGCTGAGTGACCTTGGACAGGTCTCACATTCCCTCCAAGTCTCAGGAGCCACATCTATAAGACAGAGACAATTCATTCCTACTGCATGGGCCTGTTGTGAGGCTTAAATGAAATTGTGCATGTCAAGTGCTCAGTGCTGTTTCTGGAATGTGAGAGTCCCTACATGCCACCTGTCGCATTGCTGTTTTATTATTACTCAGAGACCAGCCTTCCTCCCCACAGAGCCATTTATCTTTGTCAACTTGATCGAGCTTGGGATGATTCATCCTGGACATCACTCTGGTGGTCGTTTATACTACGTGATTCCCAGTGTAACTATAAGGAAACTGAGTCCCAGAGAGCAACTGCAGTGTCTTTGCTTTGTGTGTGGGAATGAGTGCCCCGTGTTCCGGGTACTGGGACCTACCTGCTTCTCCTGTGTGAGCATCAGAATCCCAGAGTGTCCCAACAGGGCAGTACAGCCATTACAAAGCAGTTACAGGATGTTTATCGAAGCAGGACATGGTTTCCTTTCACGTGGTACACAATTTGTGGCAGTTATTCCTCTTTGAAGGAGGGTTATTTTTTCCCCCCCAGTGAGGAACTTACAGCAAAGATGGGCAGAGAGAGGCACTGGAGTGAAGGGTTAATGGTGGGTGTGGGGGAAGTGGGACGGGACTGGTGCGGTTTCGAGACCAACAGGCCAGAACAAGGGGGTGACAAAGAGAGACAGGAGAGAGAAGGAGGGATGAAGTACTTGCTGTGCTCCACTGGTCTTAGAGTTTGTGTTGTTTGGTAGTCAGTGGTCAAGATGGAGCAAGGAGCTTGGTATTTAAAAGCAGTGACTGCAGGTTCTTCAAAGGGGCTTGACCTAAGGCAAATGCCTTGGCTGGGATTTGCAGGCAGGCCTCTTTAGGTTGCAAGTGACAGAAACTCAGCTCAGACTAGTAACAAACTAAAAAAGGGAATTACTGGCTCTTGTAACTAGGAAAGGCAGAGAGGAACGGGGATGCAGGTGTGGCTGGATCTGGGAGCTTCACTGGGTTGTGAGTTCTGTTTTGCTCTCTATCCCTCAAGATAGTTCCTTAAGGCAGGCAGCCCTCAAACTCACAAGCAGCAGCTGACATAGGAGAGATTCCGTCTTTCTAAATGATGCTAGCAGACTCTATTGGAGAGGGTCTGACTGACCTGGCCTGGGCCACTGGCCCCTCCCTGTTAGGAAAGGAACTCTTTACTCTATAGTATAGGGCAGCATGAACTTCATATTCTTTTCTGCCACCGTGCCATGAAAAAGAGGATGATTTTGGTGGTGAGCACATTCCTTCTTAATTTGCCTCAGCATCCTCTACACACACTAGAAAACACAAATGGGCACATACTTTTTAGCTGTTTTTAAAGGGAGAAATGGATAGAATCTGTAAAACTGGAATCTTAGAACTACTTATAGAACTACTGTGTCCTGTGTGAGGTGTACTTGGGCTACCTCACAGTTACTTCCTGAGGCCTCCTTGCTCTGCTCTCTTCTTTTGGCCCAAGTTGGGGATGAGTCCTATCTTGTAAATGTAGACGAAGCCTGACCTTCCACCCCCAGTACATCACAGCTGTGCCCCCAGACACCTAGAAAATGTGTGGCTTTCCCTAGAGCCCCAACCCAAGGTTCCTGGAGACAGACTGGCTCTCTGGATCCTGGGAAAGGATCCAACTTCACTTTGTGGTGTAGATGTGTTGCCCAGGGAAAAAGCTCTGGTCCTCCTGTAGTAAATCCTGTTTCTTCTTTCCTTCTTCTTCGATAGGGGATAGAGCTGGTCCTTTGCTTGAACATGAAAGATACTAAATATGGCTTCAATAATTAGCTTTTGAAGGTTTTAGTTATGGAGCAGAGTCTATACACGTGGCTCAAGTCTGCTGACTGCCCCATTTTGGAGGTCGCAGGATCAATAGGTAAGTCCATTCATTTTCCAGAACAGTGTCTTGTAGAATCCTTACCAGTTTTGCTTTGAGACTGCTGGAAAGTTCATTCGTGTCCTTCCTTTGCTCTTGGCTGGAAGGTTTCCCTCCCCACAACTGGTAAGTCCACCTGGAGCCATGTTGGAGTAAGTTAGAAGTATTTTCCTTTTATAGGGAAGCCTTGAGTCTCATCTCCTGAGTGATGGCTAACACAGCTCTTTTCTTTCCCAAAAAGCTGTTTGTGGAGTCCCAACTCCTCACATGGTGGCTGAGAGAACTCTTCATTCTCAGCCTTCCCATCCTTTCTTCTTCTCCCTCCTTTCCTCTTCTCCCTCTTGCCTATGCAAATCCTTTCCATTCTTTATGGCTTTATTTAAGATCTTTATAATCTGAATTTCAAAATCATTTCTGATCTGTGCAGGCCTCTTATTTTCCAGTGTCGTTCTCTATTTATGTGGGTCCCCTGTGTGTTTTTACTCCTGTGCTAAGCTACGGGATGGAAGGGCTCATGGCTTCTCCTTTCCCCATCTCCCCACCTCCTGAATTCACCTTAATATTGGGCACTAGTAGGAGCTGAGGAAGTACCTGTTGAGATATTTGAAAAAATGCAATAGAACTCTTCACATGGAATCTTAAGTGGAAACTGAAATGTGTAAACACACACACACACACACACACACACACACACACACACAACAAAACACAAGTGGAAGTATTCTGATGGAATGAGAAGCCTGGAGTTCCACCAGCTTGACCCTCTCCCTATCCTGTTACTGGCTCCTCCCATGACCCCTCCCCACTCCTGCTGCTGAGCAGTTTCTATGAAAGTCTTGAGGACTGGCCCGAAGCCATGCTCCCTACATATCTATTGATTTGCTTGATTGGTGTTGATATTCATGGCACATAGCTTCTGTGGCTTGACTCGCTGGCACGAATTCTCACTGTCTGTGCTGAGCGCTTTAGCTTTTATTTCCTCCTTTAAGGCTCAGAAGGGTGCACGAGGGCCTTTTAACCTCCTTTAGAGGAACTGGTGTTTTCTGCTGTCCCCACAAGCCACATTTTTGGGACTTTTGTGTCTCTATCAGCTAGATGTTTCCAGTTTATGGAATCACTTTAGATGATGGAGGACTATTACAAGGATGTACAGGTAGCAGACACACAGTGAGGTGAGGAAGAACAGAAAATCTGAGCAGTCATAGAGCAGCCTTCACCGAAGACCAATACATTACCGTGTCCATGTGGGACTGTAATGAATCTAATGAATGAAATCTCATGTTCCATGGTCACACTGCCCAGTTCAAATTCCAACTCTGCTAATTTAATAGCGGTGCTGATTCCTTAACTTCACTTTCCCTATCTACAGAACGAGGATAATAATGGTACTGACTGCATAGACAGGTTCCTTGTGCAGATTCACTGGTACCACATGTATAATGGCCTAACACTGCCAGGCATAAAGTTGTGCCAGCAAGTATGGTTGCTGTTGATAGTGGCTCTGTGGAACCCTGTTTTTATCAATACTTGTTATTAACAGGGGTTCTGCCCCCTGAGGTAGGCATCCTTATTGTGTTGGGTAGTTGGAGCAATTCAGTTACTTTTTTCTGTTCTCCTGTTCTGTTTTTTCTTCTACCATTACTTGCAGAAGATGGTTTCTTATGTCTCACAGCCACACGTCCAAGAGAAGATCTGTTGGCTCTGCCAGACGTTATCAGTATTAGTCCTGCTGGGCACAGTTTTTATACTAGGCCACTTCACTGGCCCTCCTGGCAGTCAATCAATGAATACCTTGTTTAGTCAGTAATGGCCAAGACAACCCATGACTGGGAACCCCCTCAGGCTGTGGGTAAGAAGACACCCTGCAAAGCCTGTCCAACATGACACTCAGGAGGACCCAATTGCCCATCAAGAGACCTACCTGGGTTATATGAAGGCACTTGTGTTCTACCGGTGAGGACCCTATTTCCATCTCCATAATAAGCATCCCTCCTTGCTTCTACTGGGCTTTCATTTTCACATTTCCTCTCACATGTTCTCAGCCTGGAATGAAAATAAAATCTACATTAGAAGCTAGAAATGTTGAGTCCCAAAGCAAATTCTTCAGAGAGGATCCCCTTATAGCAATGTCTCTGGACTAAGGCAGATGAACATGGAAGGGTGACTTTAGCACATTTCCTAGGGTGCCCCCATCTTAACTGAATGTCCTTCCCCTAGATGGTCCCTCAGTCACTGAAATGGAAATTGTAGGTAAAAGGGGTGTTTGGCATAGCTTTGAAAATCTGCTAGCTCTCTGGAAACATCCCCAGTGAATGAATAGGGAGTTTTGTAGACTGACTTCTTGGAAACCCTTTTGGGGGTTGCCTCTAGGTAATATGCTCTTAGGTTCTTGGTAGATTTTAGTTGAAGCTTCAAAATCTCCTTTCTTTTATTTGTTCAGCAAAGTCCCAGCCCACTGACCTTTGGGTCCCAGTGCTGAGCCTAGCTCTGGATTTATCTACCCCACTGGGGCCAAATGCCTGACTTGTTAGCCATGCTGAATGGTTTTATTTATTTTCCTTGTGCATTTTTATCATTTTTGTTCATGTGTCTGGAGGCTTGCCTTAGAAAATGATGGATGCGTTTTCATAAATCAAAAAATAAATGAGAAAGAATATAAAGGCAAGAAATAGGCCCAAGCCTGGAATTTGCCTCTCTAGGTCGGAAGGACCTGCTATTATTTCCCAATGAGCATGCACTTTTTGATTTTACAGGGTTCGATCCCGACTTATTTCAGAGTCTAGTTTTCAAGAGTATTTCCTAATAAGAATCCCTTTAATAATGATATGATAATTCCAACTGTGCCTAGTACAATGCTAAGTGCTTTACATACATGATTACATTTAACTTTCAAAACTACCCAGGGAGCTAGATTCTATTATCCCCATTATACATATGAGTAAAGAGAGGTTCACGTGGTTTTGTTATTTAACCAGGATCCTGTGGTTGTTAAGGCGTAGGATTAAAACACAGGTTTCTCATGCACTTAAGTGCTACACTGAACTCCTTTTTAGTGCCTGCTAAATATACTGAAGGATTCTGGCACCAGCAGAAATTCCCCCCTCTTCCTCTGAGAGAGAACCAAGTTCCCTTCTTCCCATTAGGACCTGTGGGAGGCCAGACACAAGCTAGAATGCAACTGGTTAGAGTCTACCTGCTTACTGTATTAGTTACAAGTCCTTTGGTTTTTAAGTCACAGAGTTACCATTGGGACCAGTTTAAGAAGAAAGGAGGTATGACATGTTGATGCATTCACACGACCAAGCAGAAGATGGTTTTTCTTCCTCTTGGGGAAGGATCCTGATTTCCCTGCTTAGTTCCATGCCAGTCATTGAATCAGTCAGACAGATGGGGAAACTGATTGGCTCAGTCCTGGTCATGAGCCTGTTTCTCAGCCGGAGGACGAATAATCATGGTGAGCTGTTGGAACCCAGTCTGGTTGGAGGAGGTTGACAATAAAGGGGATTTCACTTCTTGCAGATAATCAGGTAAGTGTCCAGGACATTTGCTATTGCTTTTCTTCTATTCTTTGTCTGGGCTACAATATGTCCAGCCCAAGTAAAGTTGTGACATAAATCTCTGATGAATTTTTTTTTTTAACAATCCCATTTCTTGTTTCCCTACCCAGAATGATCCTGAGTGCCCCATCCCACTGGGTTGTGTTTTGCAGTAGGTGTCCATATTCTGTCTCAGGCTTTGATCAGGTCAGATCCTGTCCTTTGCTCAGCCTTGGTGTCATTAGAAACTATGCAGGATTGGAGAGGGAATTAAGCCCAGAATGTTCCTAACTCTATGGCCAGGTTTGGAATTTTCCATTCAGCAGAGCTTTACCTCTGTGAACATCTGGTAGAACATGAATTCTATCATGATTCTATGGTTTGTTTGTTTGTTTGTTTGTTTTAGAGTTGGGAGGGAGGGGGCAGTGGGAGAGGGAGAGAGAGAATCTTAAGCAGTCTCCATACTCAGCCAGATGCAGGGTTTGATCTCACAACCCTGAGATCATGACCTGAGTTGAAATCAAAAGTCAGATGCTTAACTGACTGAGCCACCTAGGAGCCCTATGGTTCCATGTTATTTTTTCAATGTTTGAAGAGCAACAACATCTGTAGTTTTGCAAAAGTTCTTTCACAATTTTACGAGTGTGTGTAAAAGGCTAATTAGCACTGTCACTGGCCATTTCTTCAGGTACCTGCCCCAGGAACATATCACCCCTTATGAACCCCAGACAAAATGAGACAAGGCAGACAACCACCTTGACAGGACTTGGCATAAGGAATTTCAGGACCCGGCTCTCGAGTTTTGGTGAGGAAGCCTATTCTTTTGTGATGGGCAAGGATGAAGTTTTGGGGGACTTTCTAAGCAAAATACATATATATTTTTAAAGATTTTAATTATTTATTTGACAGACAGAGATCACAAGTAGGCAGAGAGGCAGGCAGAGAGAGAGGAAGGCAGAGAGAGAGGAGGAAGCAGGCTCCCTGAGAAGTGGAGAGCACAATGCGGGGCTCAATCCCAGGACTCTGGGATCATGACCTGAGCTGAAGGCAGAGGCTTTAACCCACTGAGCCACCCAGGTGCCCCCAAATACATATATTTTTAAGCAAAATATTTTCTTTATTAACATATAATGTATTATTTGTTTCAGAGGTATCGGTCTGTGATTCATCTGTCTTACACAATTCACAGCACTCATCATAGCAACATATCCTCCCCAAAGTCAATTACCCAGTCACCCCATGCCTCCCACCGCCCTCCATTCCAGCAACCCTCAGTTTGTTTCCTGAGATTAAGAGTCTCATGGTTTGTCTCCCTCTTCGGCTTCGTCTTGTTTGATTTTTTCCTCTCTTCCCCTGTGATCCTCTGCCTTGTTTCTCAAATTCCACATATCAGTGAGATCATATGATAATTTTTTTCTGATTCACTTATTTCATTAAGTAAAATATTTTTAAAAGCAACTTAAAAGACAAAACCAAGAAACTTCCAGTAGCCATTGTGAACCTTTATGGTAAATGATTCTTGCACTGTTTCTTGCCCAGTGACACTGTCACACAATGATATATCAGCTGCTCTGCTCCACCCAAGAAGCAGTTTAGAGCTTTGGCCAGATCCCCTCTTATATTGTTCCAATTTGTTTTTCATGGTTGATCTTATCTCTCCAAAGGTATCATAAGCTCTCTGAGAATACAAAATCTATCTACTGTTTCACTGACCAGACACGGGGTTGTTCTTGATAACTCTTCCTTGCCAGAGGATTTGTAATTGGGTTTGCACTGGGGTGAGGATGGTGGTATGTATTAGTTTACTAGGGCTGCCATATCAAGTACCACAGACTAGGTGGCTCAAAGAACAGAAATTTATTTTCTCATAGTTCTGGAGGCTGGAAGTCCAATATTAAGGTGCTATCAGAATTGACTTCTGCTGAGGTCTCTCTTCTTGTCTTGTAGATAGCCACCTTCTCATGGTGTCCTCACATGGCCTCTTCTCTAAACGTGCATGGAAAGAGGTCTCTGGTGTCTCTTGCTTGTCTCATATGGACACCAGTCTTATCAGATTAGGGCCCCCGCCATTAGGACCAAATTTAACCTTAGTTACCTCCCTAAAGGGCCTGTCTCCAAATACGGTCTGGAGGCTAGCATTTCCACATGACAATTCAGTCCGTAACAGGGTGGCAACTGCAGGCAAGTGCTCTGAGATTCCTGTAGCCCTTATCTGCTGAGGGATATTTAAATCATATACATAGAGGTTTTAATTTGAGGAGGGTGGGGTGCTGTTTCCTAACTGTGCAAATTTCCAACTACTCTTCCCCTGCCATTGCCAGGTCAGTGCAAGCTCTGAACTGTGTGTTGGAAATGTGACTGCTCTCCAGCACAGTCATGTATTTACATGGGACAGAGCTGAGGTCAAACAGTCCTGGCAGTTATTCAAAGCCTTCCTACCAATAACCTCCTTAAGTTAAAAGCCACTCACGCGCTTGACCTGTTGTTCTGGCTTCTCTAAAGCCACATTCCAGCCTTGGTTGATTTTTCTGTCCCTTCGAAATGTTTCTGTATGAGATGTAGGTGTGTGCCATGTGAGAGAGGGTGTGTGGGGAGAGCCAAGTGAGTTAGAAGGGAAGAAGGGGGATCTCTCCCCCTGCATTTCTACATTCTGCTTTCTTCTGATGAGTCTAAATGGGTTTACGGGATTTGATGTGGCCACACGAAAACATGCCTCAGAGAAAGCAAAATGTCAGTGTTTTGAGGCCTTTCCGTTGGGGAGGGTGGGAACACCGTGGTCACTGTGTGTTCTCCTTAGACCAGGCAGGGGAAAGGGAAGTATGTGTAAGTCTCTGATAATTCTCTTCTCTTTCTTCCCCTCGTTTTTGTTCTTCAATAAATCACTCAGGACAATCTGCTTCTCTTTAGTGGTGTGTTTCCTAGGGTTCAGCCTTTGTTTGAAATTCTAGAACAACAGAGTTGCAGTAAATATGGTCAACCTACGTGTAATTATGCTGGTATGTCAACTTTGCCCCTCAGAGTTGGGTCTACTCTGGTTAACCAGAGGCCCCCCTGACTCAGAAACGAGACCTCCTGCAGAACCCTGTGGAGGGCCAACCCTGAGCCCTGCATCGGAAGGCGGTAAGGGAGCCCATAATTACCCTCATTGTTTAGGTCGGAGCACAGGAGGGTTTACATTAAAGACCTCAGCTGGCACACACAGCGTGCCTATGGAAAAAATGAACCAGTCTCCTCCTCTTGCTCCTCCATCCCAGCATTGCCTGTCCAAGGGCTTTGGGTTTCACAGACGCCTTCCGTGACTCCACTTTCTGACCACTCCTGATTAGAAGCTTGGATTCCCCCAGTTCCAAGAGGCATCTCAGCCTCGAGGTCTGGAAATGGAGCCATGAGCTGCCTTTGGGAATCACAGAAGGTTTGGGGAAGGACTAGGAGGTGGTCTCAGCTGTATCTCAAACCTTAAGGTTCACATGAATCACCTGGTGATCCTGTGAAGCCTGCAGAGCCAAATGCAGCAGTCCTGGGCGGGGGCTGGAAAATCTGCATTTCTAAAAAGGGCGGGGTGGGGGAGGGGTTTGCGGGGAGGGGGAATACCCTGCAGCTAGTTGTTGGACTACTCAGAGTAACCAGATTCTAAGCTAAGTCTTTCATTTTAAGAAGAGTAAAAGAGAGGCCAAGAGACCTGAAAGAGCTTGTGGGGCTGAGTAGAGACTTGAACCTTTTTTTCTCATCGGTGGCGTGGTCATGCTCCTGTGCTGGTGCTGCTGGCAGGGATGGGATGGGTTTTAGCAGAGGATGTCCTTCGGTGACACACCTGGAATCCGAGAGCATGGGCCTCTTTCCCCAATGCTCTGGGGGTAAAAGTGGATCCCCAGAGCACTTACACGAGCCTGCAGGCCTCAGCAGCTGGGCATCTAGATGAAAGTGGATCCCTGTGTATTCCTACTTGGTCTTCCAAGGGGTTTGGGAAAGTGAGGGTACTTCAGGCATGCTGTCTGTTGAGAGGTTTGTGCATTCCCTAACCCCGGGAATTTCCCCACTCTGGGAAATGTTAGGTAGGGCGAATATGTTTTGGAGGGGAGTATACATGGCATCATGGTAGAGGGGAATGAGTGTTCTTAGTAGAAATTGGAGGACATGAGGCTTGATTTCTGTCCACACCCTGATGAGACCTTAGGGAAGAGAGTAAAATGCTCTAGACCCCATCAGTAAAATAGGTGACTTGTGTTACCTACCTGAACTCAGAATCTAGGCCGTATGCTCTTTTGAAGTTTATTTTGACCTTAAAATTGAAATTGTAGATTTTTTCATTCTATCTATCTACCTATCTATCTATCTATCTATCTATCTTTTTCTACCTTTATCTTTGTTAAGATACTTTGGTATGGCTGTGTACTGAAGAATTAAACTTACCTTACCTTACCTTTCCCCTTAGCAACTGGGAGGTGATCTCTAGGTCCCTGAGATGTCCTGCCTGATAGGAATGTCTTTGTCTGGGGGCTTTGGCAACTGGACAGTATAACAGTGTTGATTTTTGGTGGGTCTCTAGGACATGCTCTATCAATTCTAACTTCCAGAGAATGTAGAAACTCAAGGTATTGGTCTGAAGCTCTAGGGAGGGTTGGAGATTGAAGTTCAACCATGTGGGCAGTGTGTGACTGGGCCTCAATAAAAGCTGTGGTCACCAAAGGCTTGAGTGAGCTTCCTAACTGGCAGTACTTTGCATGTATTATCACACATTGTGGCTGGGAGGAGTAACACCATCTGTGACTCCAAGGGGACAGGAAAGCTGCAAGCTTTGCATCTAGACCCTTATGCCCTATGCATCTTTTCCCTTGACTGATTTAAATTTGTATCCTTTCACTATAATAAAACTGTCATTGTTAAGTATAGCACTTTTCTGCGCTCTCAGTCATTCTAGTAAATTATTGAATCTGAAGGTGTTTAAGGAGGCCCCCAAATTTGTAGCCAGCCGGTCTGAAGTGAGGGTGGCGCTTGAACTTGCAGCTAGTATCTGAGGTGAGGGCAGTCTTGTGGGGACTCTGTCTTACAACAGCAATGTGTCTATTTATCAAATATTTGGGGAAAAACAAAGAAATAAATCAACTCCTTTTTTTCTTTTTGTTTTTTTTAAAGATTTTGTTTATGGGGCACCTGGGTGGCTCGGTGGGTTGAAGCCTCTGCCTTCAGCTCAGGTCATGATCTTAGGGTCCTGGGATCGAGCCCCGCGTCAGGCTCTCTGCTCGGGAGGGAGCCTGCTTCCCTTCCTCTCTCTCTGCCTGCCTCTCTCCCTGCTTGTGGTCTCTCTCTGTCAAATGGATGATAAAAATCTTAAAAAAAAAAAGATTTTATTTATTTATTTATTTGACAGACAGAGATCACAAGTAGGCAGAGAGGCAGGCAGAGAGAGAAGGAAGCAGGCTCCCTGCTGAGCAGAGAGCCCAATGAGGGGCTTGATCCCGGGACCCTGGGATCATGACCTGAGCCAAAGGCAGAGGCTTTAACCTGCTGAGCCACCCAGGTGCCCCTAAATCAACTCCTTTAAGCAAAGCCTGTTTGGTTGTAAAGCAGATCAAGGAGTCTAAGATATTAGCAAAAAGCCTGGGCTTTGGAGAAAGACCTTCAGATGGAGCTGGGCATCCCTATTTATTCGTTGATTTGGGCATGTTACTCAATGTCTCTGAGCCTCAATTTCCTCATCTATAAAATATTGAAAAATACTGAAAACATGTTGAGAAGGTGAAGCATATATATAAAACACAGAACATATAGGAAGTGCTAATACATATCTTTTGTGATAGTTATTGCTATTATTATTTCTGGCTTTATTCGTTATATGATTTATGTGTTTACTTAATTATATACTTATTAATGTTTTACATTGTTCAAAATGTATTTGAGTGGCTCACATACATGGAAATAAGATAACCTGATAAACTACCAAGAATAGAAAAGAAAGTGATCTTCCTGGACTTATGATGGGGTAACATCCTGTTAAATCCATAGAAAGTTCAAATATTGTAAGTTGAAGATGAATTTAATATACCTAACATGACCATTATAGCTAAGCTTAGCCTACCTTAAACATGCTCAGAATTACCTTAGCCTACAGTTGGGCAAAGTCATCTAACATAAAGCCTATTTTATAACAAAGTGTTTGTGACCTCATGTAATTTATTGAATACACTACTGAGAAAAATGAGGTGGTTTTATGGGTACAGAATGGTTGTGGTTGCGTGGCTAACTGGGAGCTGTGGCTTCCTGCTACTGCCCAGCATCATGAGAGTGTATGATATTGCCTATCCCAAACTCAGGAAAAAAATCAAAATTTGAAATTTAAAGTATGGTTTCTACTGAATGCATATCACTTTTGTACCATTATGAAGTTGAAAATCATAGGCTGAACCATTCTAGCTGGGACCAACTGTATGGGGTAAATGGCAGTGGCAGCTGAAGAAGTGATCCCTCCCTGCGGGGGGTCTCTGGGAAGGCCAGGTTTGGCTGAGGAATAGGCTACAAGACTGGGCCTGGTCATCTACCACTAGGAGAGCTGCCAACAAAAGCATGGTGCCATGTCCTTTATGTCAGTGTAGTGAAAAATCTTGTGGGGGCCAAGAGTTGAGAACAGCAACTCCTGGTCTTGAGAGGGAAAGAGAGGCAGACTTGCATCTTTGGACTCACTTGGTCATCCTTATAGCTTCTATATGTTTCTATGTGGGAAGTAGACTGTTCATTAATAGAGGTATGAGGAGAGAATAGAAGTGACATTTATGTTTGGAAAACTCTTTTTTTCTTTTTCCTTTTGTCAATTCTGGGCATTGCCAAGTCTCTTCAGGAGCTATACTTTTTCTCATTTCTATTTTTCTATTACTTGATAACTAAGAAGTTAACTGATAAGGGTTTTAGACATTGCTGCTTCCAAGAAGATTTTGTTTTTGATGGAAGTGGAAAGGGGTCTCCTTATGAGGCAAAAGAATAAAACTGTAGTAACTGAGTTACTGTAGTGACAGAGGTACTGTAGTAACTCTGTTGATGGAAGATAAAACTCTGTTGATAAAAGATAAAAGATGTGAGACTTAAAAAGCAAAACACATCACTGCTGTCCCCATACCCTCAAATCCAGTCCTGGATAGTGGCTACTGAAGAAGCTCTAAATAAGCATTGCAGAACCCACAGATAAGAGCAGAGTCTTTCTAGTCTTTCACAGCTCTGAAATTGATGAGCAGACCACTTAACTTTTCTGTGCCTCAGTTTTCTTATGTGTAAGATGGGTATAACAATAGTATCCACCTCACAGGTTTGCTAGGAGGAATAAATGACCTAATAATATAAAGGACAATTAGATTTTGGTGGCCAGTGGTGTTTTAATAAAAACGAACAAAGACACTGTGTTATTGTATTTCGGTTTTTGTCCATAAAATACTTGAAATTGCACAAGTTGACCACTGTTGGGGTCCCTCAGAGTTTTAACAAGTGAGGTGGCAGTCAGGCAAAACAGAATAAAAATTTGGAAAACAATGTTCTTTTGTGATTCATCAAGTCTGATTAGCAGTTGGAAAGTGCATGGCATGGATCCTGTTTAGTTAATAATGGAAACCAACATTCTTTTCCATTTGGCAATGATACATTGAGGTGTTGGGGATAAGTAGGCCCTGGTTTGATGGCAGGTCCAGATTTCCCCAGCTCTCTCTTTGACCCTGACCTTCAATTGCTGGATCTTGAACCAGAATACAAGAGCAGTGGAGAAACCTGGGGAACAAACGTCAAAACTGAACTGTGGGGCTCGATTAATCACAGCTTCTGTATGTCTTGGTTTCTCCATCTCTAAAATGAACACTATAAAACTTCCTTCGTAGGAGGAATAAATGAGATGATGCACTTGAAATGTTTTGGAAATGATTAAGGATAAATGCAAATGTTTATTATTGTTTTGTCCTTGAAATTTATTGACTTAATGTCATTGCTTCTAGGAGGCCCAGAAGGGTTCAGTGCCTTGCCCAAGATGAATTAGAGGGAGGATGCAGTGTGCCTTGGGGCTACAACTGGACTAAGTTTAGCAGTCACCTCCCACAACTTGTCCAACATGTGGGCTCAAGCGTCTGCTGATCGGGAACACATTTGCGTCTGTGGGTTTTTTGGTCTGCTTAGTTGAATTATAAGTGTCTTTGCTGTGTGTTGGATTAGGTTCCATTCTGTGTCTAATCACTGATTAATTGTGTGACTCCATTAAGTCATGTACGTCTGGTGTCTTCAAGAAATGGGTAGCCTTGGCTCTCCCTGTCTTAGAGGGAATTTGGAACATAAAGGATAGCAAGTAGAAGCTTCCTTGGAAGACATTTCCATTCTAGGGGCAGGATAGCATTGAGATTAAGTGCAGACTCCTGAGAGCTAACTTCTCTGTGCCTTGGTTTTCTCACCTGAAAGTTGAGGATAACATAGGTAAGTTGGGATTGTTGTGTGGATTAAATGACTTACTAATGTAAAAAGCTACAAATAGTGCCTTGCCCAGCCAGGTGCTCTGTAAGAGTTAGTTGCTTGTAGAGTAGGGCCTATCCTTTAGGTGTCCTTCAATGGTAAGATTCCTGCAGAAGAAATCAATACAGGTCTGTCTGAAACCCCTTGGTCCTTATTTTTCTGCATTATTGCCTTGTAAGGCGCTGGTAAGGGGACAATTGGCCAAGTGTTCTGCCAATCTTTGTAAAAAAGTGTGGGAAAATGTTTAAGGATAAATTCCTGAATGTTGACCCTTCTCTATCTCTTCATAGAGCCTAAAAAGCAGATTTGTATTTATATGGACTTACAGGGAAAGAGGTTGTTAGTGGCTAAATTAAATCATACAATGGTTTGTTCAGTGATGCTTGCACCATTTCAGTCAGAATCTCTTCTGATGATTTAGAACGGATAGTCATGATGTAAGGTTTGTCATTTAGTCTACTTTTATTCATAAAGTCTGTCTTCCCAATGCTGAAAGAATTGCTGTCTGTTTTCTGAGCTGTTCTTCAAAGTTCTGTGCAGATAGGTAGCTGCCCATTTTGTATACCAGGAGCCTGAGACCCAGAGGTACATTTATTGGCCATTTTCACAAGTGCTGGTAATGATTGTGTTGTTTTGAATCTAGTTCAGGCAATTTTTTGACACTTGCTGGATAGAAATCCTACTTGAAGGAACTTTGTTGGGTTTTATAGGAGAACATACTGGTCTGGGCCTGGTTTAGAAAGGTTCAGTTTTATTCATTATGACTGTTTATGGGAAAATTCAATCACTATGAGACTCCTGACACAGTGCCACACAAAGAATACCAATGTTGATGTAACATAAAACACTGTTCAGATGCCTGGGGTCCCATTGTGGTCCTGGACCTGGACCTGCCCACATCAAGTTTGGGTGTCCTTGTTAAACTTAGAAGGAAAAAAAAAAAAACAGAACCAGATGAGCAGGATCACCAGGAACTCAGGGTTCATATGCAAGGGCTGCTGCAATGAAATTCCCAAGAAAGCTTTACCTTGCTCTGGTCCCTCTCCTAGAATTGTTTTTGTTATTGTTCAGAAAAGAATCATTATTATTGTTTTTTCCAAACACAGGTGAAATTTGTCCAGTGGATTCCAGGCTTTGGACCAAAGGGGGAGGAAATATCATCCTAGCCATTTCTTATTTGCAACTGTAGTTAAGGTCTGATGTATGTCATTGTCTAGGGTATGGCACAGTGCAATATTCTCAGCAATTGTGGGAACGTTAGGTATGACCCTTGGCCTTTTAGATCCAGGAGCTGTGTCACCATTTGGGCTGTGGCATACTCTTACCTGTTCACTCAGCAAGTTTTTTTCTTCCCATTTACTCCTCATCCTTTCTGGAAGAGATACATCCTTTCTAGAAGAGAATGTTTTGGAACATCTGAAGGTCTTGTAGTATATGTGGTGGTGGGCTACCCAGCTTCTGCTTCAAGACCAAAAGTGCTGGCTGCAGATAATTGACAATTATATTCTCTCTTGAACCAACCCTGGAGGAAGGAAGCTGTCTCAACCAATCTTGCTCCCTTTCTATTGGAGGCTTCCTGCATCCAATTATTAGTTGACTTGAGAATAAAAAAGCCTGGCTGTGTTGCTCTAATTTGGGACAATTCACAAAGACATCCTAAGTCCAGAGCTCCACATGGGATTGGCTGAAGCCTTTGTTTCATACAGCTATACCACACCTCAATTCCCCAGCCTATCCATTTCTGCTTTCCCCTTTCTCTTGGGGGTATCATTCCCAAAAGTGCTTCCTAATTTGCTCTGCACCCAAATCTTTGTCAGAATCTATTTCCAAGGAATCTGATCTAAGGTAGGTTCTTTGGAGCCATGATTAGGGATAAAGTGGTGGCATTGGTCTCTGACTTTTTCCATCTTTTCTGGAAATGTTCCCCAGCTATTTCTTTCCTACCATGATCTCGGAGGCAGGGACTTCTGAACCTGTCCAGATCAATATTGTGTATGCATATATGTGGAAAATCTGGAAGGATACACTGAGCTGTTAACAGTTATTATAGGAGAGGAGGTGAAGAGTGAATTTCTATTTCAACTGTATAAACCTCAAAATTGTTTAAATATTAAAATGAAAATGCATTAATGTATCACCTGTATCACTATTTTCTTTCTTGCTTATTAGTTGCCCTTAGTGTCTGAGCGTGACCATCACATCAGCCCATGTGTTCACCAACCTCACCCTTGCCCTTCCCTCCTTTCTTCCCACCTCCCTCTTCTTATTCTGTTGAGGCATGTGTTGTTGGTCCTCCAACTGTTTAGTGAAGGTACTGTGATGGGATGAGGGATAGTAAAGTGGGGAGGACTCCCAACCTTGGGGGTCAGCTTCCTTTACCTACTTATTGAGATGAGCCAGAGCAGTGTGTTGCGCTATACTCTTTACCATGATGGGACACTACTACCCCAGTGTTTGAGGAAGTGTTTTCTAGAGAAAACTGGAGAATATCTCATGTAATCAGGAAAATAATAAATTATTGTTGTTTTACCATGATGATGATGATGATGATGATGATGATCTTGTTGTTGTTGGTATATTTCAGTTCAGGTCACTAGCTCTGGAGTTTTTACCAGAAGGACTCCCCTTCCTGCATCTAGAATTCCATGTTGAAGCAAGAGAATTTAGTGTAAGCTCAGCACTGTGCTGGGTCTCTGTCCCTTCAGGTTTTTCATGGGACAAAAGATTGTGTGGTGTCCCTGGTCTATTGATGAGGGACGGTTAGGAGGAAGGAGATGGGGAAAGCTGCCCTTTTTCCTGAAAATTTCCTTCAGAGTTTAGAGCTACTTCTTTGGCCTTACCTATAATGCAAGGCGTCAGAGACTGATCCTTTTTCACTGGGGCAAGGACAAGTTCTTTACACTTTGGGGAGGGGGAAGAAGGTTGAACCCTCATATACCTCCCACCTCCCTCTGTCTCTAGTTTTCTGTCTCTCTCTCCCAGGTATTTTGTGGGCACAAAATATCAAAGGACAAGGAGGGCTGCAGAAGTCGAGCCTGTTAAAATAACTTAACCAGTTCAACAGTATTCTTCTAAAGGAAGCCCAGATTCTATACCCTGTTCTGAGAAAATTTACCTCCTTCCTGTTAAGTTTATTCATGTGGGACATTGAAGAAGTCAGATAGAATTTGGAGGGATAGGAGTGTCTGTTTGCAAAGTGGGACCTGGGGCAAATTTTTATACCTGTCCTGCCTCCTTCACAATGCTGTTTGGGACTTAACTGGATTAATGAATGTGGCTGTATAAAGCAGACTGTATGTAAATATAAGATAGTCATCAATGAAAAATATGGTTTATTTGCTTGAAATAACCTCTTCAAATGAATGTCTTCATGAAGGTCAAATGATATAGTACAGCATTACCATAATAGGTAGATGTGGATAAAAAGAGGCTATTTTGCTCTAGGGTACTGTTTTCCAGATGTGTTCCAAGGCAACTTAAGCACAGAAGATGTTGCTTTGAAAAAAGGCTTGCCTGTATTTGTGTGTGTGTATGTATGTATGTATGTATTTGTGTGATTAACATGTTTGGGAAATAATACATACAAATTTGGAAGGAAGGGAGTTATAAAAATAAATTCGTATATTGGAGGAGAATATAAATAATAAATTATACAACTATTAAAAATGCTGACAAGTGCTACAAACATGATGGAATCTAGAAAAACAATATTTTTATTAATTGAGATATTTCTATGATATTTTTCTTCTGTATTTTATGGCTATACATTCTTTGTTCACCTCTTCATATGACAACAATTTCATAATATTTTTGACTGAGAGAATAGAAAGATAACTTAGTTTTTCTCTAACATGGTTGACGGAAATTTTTACTATTAATAAGTAGGAAAATGTCACCTTTGCCCCTTGTTATTGGTAATGTCATGTATATTTTTCATTTGTTAGCAAATTTGGGACAACCTCTATCAAGTTTCCTTTGTTTGTGAGCTGCAAGATTTCAGGATGTTTAAAGTTTTCTGATGTAGTAACTCATTGGACTCTTTACATTGATAACTTTCATTAACCTATTCAGGTCTTAGAAGGACCCTGTCTAGTGAGGGTCCTTGATCCTTAAGCTTTATCTACTTCAAGGTAAATTTACCCCTTCCCACACCCCAAGTATTTATTTGGAAAAATTTCAAACCTAAGGAAAAATTGAAAGACTAGTGCAATAAACACTTGTATACTATCAACCAAGATACATCAATTAACATTTTCCCACATTTGTTTTGCTTCTCTTTCTCGTGTTTATTTCTCCCCCTTCCCTATCTACACACACACACACACACACACACACACACTTCAGACTATATCTTCAAGGAACAGGTCATTTTCCTGCATAACTACAATACCACTTCCATGTTCAATAAATGTAAAACACATATGATAATACTAATGTATACCCCATACCATGTTTACATGTCTGCTAGTCCATCCAAAGATTCTTTGTGACCTTTTACTCTTTTTCCCCCTCCCCTCTCCTTTCCTTCCCTTTCTTCTTTTTAATTTTTTTTTACATATGTTATTCATTTATTTGACACAGAGAGGGAGAAAGCAATCACAAGTAGGCTGAGGGGCAGGCAGAGAGAGAGGGGGAAGCAGGCTCCCCGCTGAGCAGAGAGCCCGATGCGGGACTGATCCCAGGACCCTGAGATGAAGGCAGAGATGAAGGACCTGAGCTGAAGGCAGAGGCTTAACCGCTGAACCACCCAGGAGCCCCTCCCTTTCTTCTTCTTTCCTTCCCTCTCTCCTCCCTCCCCTCCCCTTTCTTTCAGCTCCTTTATCCTTTTGTCATGTTTCTCTTAATTTTTGTGTACTTCCTTGCTTTCTGGATCAAGATATTCCATGATCACATACTTTATAGTTTCAGACCTGGAATCAGTCTTTTGCTCCAAGGAATACTGGTTCAGGGGCCTCTTTTAAGTAGAGAATACTTACTAACATCGGGTGATTGTTAGGACATCACACTTTGCAGGGTGAGTACCATCCTCACCCTGATTCAGTCTGAATCCTTGTGCCCTTCTCCTCTCCTTTGTGAGTCAAGTCCTTAGGCCTGGTACTTAAGTAGCAGGGAAGCTACTGGTTCCCTTGATATCTGGAGACTTTTTGTCAGGTATCAGACAGATGCATATTGCTCCACGGAATAAAGCTGAAGCTACATACCTGTTAACCTTCTCTTGTCTACTCTTCCTGTAGTTTGGGGAGTGAGAGGAGGGGAGGCTAGACCAGAGAGACAGCCTATAAAAGAGGATGACATTTCTAGAAGTTTTCTATATCCAAACACTCCCCTGCCACACACAATGGCCAAGCCTTTGTTGAAGGCCCTATCTGGTGTTATCTCTTACAGCTTCAGTATCATGTGTTTGGAAGTCTTGGGAGTCAGTCTTCACCTGTGTCTGTGGGGCTTCTTTATGGTGGTAACTCATGTAGAACACTGAGAAGTTTTTGCCAAGGCCCCTAGCTAAGAGTTTAGATATTTTCCAGGATGAGCAAAAAGTTTCCCCCCAGGACACCTCGGGGACAGCTTTGGAACCCTGAGAACACACCCAGAGCTGAGGAAAGCCAATAGGCCTGGGCCCTACGGGGTACTACAACTAAGGTGGTACCACCAAGGTGCCTTACATGGACTTGCTTCTCTAGAGTCACTTCAGAGTTGTTAATAAGTTTCTTTGGAGAATTGCTCTTTGAAAGAACTCCTAGGGTGGGCTGATTCTGTAGAGTGGTGCTACCCAGAAATCAGAGGGTCAAATGAGCTGGCTGAGGAGGTGAGGCACCCTGGGGAGGCCAAGCAGGTATTTACTGGCGTGCCCGGGAGAGACCCTAGGGAGGCACTGAGGATGTGGGAATGGGGATGACCACTCCTGAGAGATGCTAGTTGTGGGGACAGGACAGGAGAAGCCACTCCACCTGATGCCACAGTTAGGAGCTTACACTGAGACCAGGTACCCTTGCAGGAAGCCCTTCCACAGGAAGCAGAATTTCACATTTTTATTCTTTTTTTTTTTTTAAAGATTTTATTTATTTAATTGACAGAGAGTGAGAGAGGGAACACAAGCAGGGGAAGTGGGAGAGAGAGAAGCAGGCTTCCAGCCAAGCAGGGAGCCCGATGCGGAGCTCCATCCCAGGACCCTGGGATCATGACCTGAGGCGAAGGCAGGTGCTTAACAACTGAGCCACTCAGGCACCCCTCACGATTTTATTCTGCCTGGGCAAGTGATTAAGGAAGAAAAAGAGTTTTGTTGCTGTGGCTTCCATGGAGGGAGGTTAGCCCAAGACATCATTAAAGATGGAATTATGACCACTTAGCAACAAACTTCAGAGCACAAATTGATATTGATATCTGTATATCCAGATATACACTGGAGGAGAGTTATGCTTTCCACTTGTGCCTGGCCTCCAGTTGCAACTGCTTTTCCTTTAACTCTCTGAGGCAGCAGGTTGTGGCAAGAGTCTATAGATCTGACTAAAGCTCCCAACTCTGCTGCCAATGGGTTATGTGTCTTGGGCAACTTCTCTGAGCCCCCGAGGATATTAGACTACATCATTGTTTCTCAGAGTGCCATGTGGAAGCCACCTGTTACAGAAGTGTGTGTGTGTGGGGGGGGGGGGGGGGGGGGGGGGGGGCGGGGGGTGGTGGTGGCTTCCAGTCCTTTACACTGAAGCAGAGTCTCTAGGACTGGGTCACAGGCTCTTCTGGTGATTTGGTGGCCACAGCTAGATTAAAGAGTCCTGTTGTCATTCCAATTTGATATCTCTTTTCCCATGTGATCTCTTCACCTATAAACCAGGGGACTGGATAAGATGACTTTTGTGCCTTTTTTTTTTTTTTTATCCAGTGAGCAAAATGAAGCCTTCTATGGAAGTCCAATGAGGTAGAAGTGCAGCTGCTCTACTTGAAGTGGAAGTGGGGGCCCCAAAGCCTTCCCAGAAGCCCCACCCTTCACCTTCCTCCACCCCTTCTCAATGGCCCCAAAGGGAGCTCTGGGTTTTTACAAACAGATTCCATCTGGAATAAAAAAAAATAAATAAAAAATCAGAGGTCTAAAACATTTTCCTCATTTTAAACGTGCACATACAGGCAGAAAATCGATTATTTGGAATTCTGCATGGAATGCATTTGTGAGTGCTGGTATTGGAGGCGCAGGAAGTGCCTTCAGCATCATGTGTTTAGATAGCTGGGGAGGAGAGCCATGGAAGGGCTCCAGAATCATTAGGACCGTTGGCTTTGACCAGGTCTAAGTGAACCAGATAAACCTGAGTCTTGGGTCTTGGCTATAGGAAGTTAACGGAACTACAGGGTCCAGGTCTGAATGCATCCTCAGTATCTTCTAAAGGCTTGATAACTCCTGTTCTGCTTATCACAGGTCCACACTGACACTGTGTAGAATAGCTGTAGGCTTCCTAGAAAATATGAGCAGTTCTGGTGGTTTTGAGAAGTTCTGTCATATCCAATGTTTGTCTTAGAAGAAGTTTTATTCATCCTATTGTTGCACAAGACCCATAAGGACTACGAGAATACTACATGAGACCTTGTGCTTCCAGGTTTTACTTTTCAAAGAACACCCTATGATCTCATTTGATCTTCACTATAAATCAGAAAAACAGGGAGGGTAGGCATTAGGTTCATTTTTCAAATGGGCAAATGGAAACCTAAAAGTGACAAGTGAATTTTTCTTAGACACACGGCTGAGAACGAGACCGGATTTTCAGATTCTGCTAAGTCAGCCACAGAACCCCAGTTCTGTCTAGATAAGGTGCCTAGAAAAGAGTTTTGTTGCTATGGCTTCCATGGGGGGAGGTTAGCCCAAGACATCATTAAAGGTGGAATTATGACCACTTAGCAACCAACTTCAGAGCATAAATAGATACTGATATCCACTGAGGAGAGTTATGCTTTCCACTTGTGCCTGGCCTCCAGTTGCAACTGCTTTTCCTTTAGCTCTCTGAGGCAGCAGGATGTGGCAAGAGTCTACAGATCTGACCAAAGCTCCTAACTCTGCTGCCAATGGGTTATGTGTCTTGGGCAACTTCTCTGAGCCTCAGAGGATATTAGACTACATCACTGTTTCTCAGAGTACCATGCTGCAGCCGCCTGTTAAAGAGGTGTGTGTGTGTGTGTGTGTGTGTGTGTGTGTGTGTGCCTGTCTGTCTGTCTGTCTGTCTGTTGGGGCGGCTTCCAGTCCTCTACACTGAAGCAGAGTCTCTGGGACTGGGTCACAGGCTCTTCTGGTGATTTTGTGGCCACAACTAGGTTAAAGAGTCCTAGTTGTCCTCCCACTTTAATACTTCTTTTCAGCAATAACCCTTTGCCTTGACCTTGGGAGGGTTGAGGTTTCTTTAGGGAGGAGGTGCCCTTGATTTAACTGTATATTTAAAAATCTGATTTAGGGAATGACCTAGAAGAACCTGGGAATATAATGGAGAAGTTACTGAGCAGGTGGCACAGGTTAGTGTGTGGGATGAGATGTTCTTTGTGCTTGTTTCAGGAACTGATGTAAGTTCCTAAACTCTGCTCATGCCAAACAAAAGTATGAGGACTCTCTTGGCTCTTATTTATCACTGTTCTGGAGAGATGTCTCTTCTTCTCTGAAGAAGCTCTCTTAATTCAGCTGCTGTCTAGGGCTTGCCCCCAGAAGAAGAGTTAAATTCTTCTTTCCATTTTCCTGGCAAGACTTACTGAAATGACTTACTATGCTGACCAAAGAAGTGAGACCAGAAGCACTGTGATGAGGAAGGAGGCCAGCAAAAGAGTCACATTTTAAAATATGTGCAATACTAATTATAATTGTTTTGTGCACCCTTATGGTGTGTTAAAAGATTTCACACTTTATAAGGTCTGGCTTCCAAACTGAATATGATATTGTCTTGTACTCAGGTTGCATATAAAAGTAGCTATAACTGCTTAAAGAGTGAGTCTTAGGAGGAGACTCACGAACCAACATTATGCTTTATGCTCATGAGCTTGAATTTGGATATTTTAATACACTGGGGTTGATAAAGTCATCAAAGGTGTCATGGCAAAAAGCCAAATCCTAAAGGGAGGCCATTGTCTTAAAAAAGGATTAGCATTTATAGCTTATATGGGAACATAAGTTCTGCTCACCCAAGACTACAAAAAAGGCAGTTTTGTGGTACAGAAATGTGTGACCTGTATGAACTGATATGAAGTACAGAGTGTAGCCAAGTGAATGAGACATCTTGTTGAAAAAACTTATGGTTACCCAAATTTTCCTTGTATAATTTAGAAATTTATTTTTTGTTAGCTAATGCCTATAGATTATTACCAGCTGCCTCTGAGATAAATTTTAGGTATACTCTATTCTGTGGGGTCCAGAAGTCATTAGCTTGGATCAAGAAGTGGGCTTGAACAATGAGAGGTACCATTTGGAAGAAAGAAATAAGAATGTCCCCTGCCAGTGATGCTTTTATTCTCATTCTTATTAATCCTTCAGAGATCATGCACGGTGAATCCAAGGCCAAAGCCGCAAGTTATTTCAGTATCCTGGGATCTTACTTGACAGAGCCAAGGAGATTCAAATTTATTTTAAATTGTGAGGTTCATATTCCCAACCCCTTATCTCTCCTATGTGGCCATTCCAGTGTCCACCCATGAGCAGTCTCCCTGTAGCTGAAAACCCAATAGCCAGCCAACTGGATGCCAGCATCTACGGGTAAGCAGACTTCTGATATGCCAGCCCTCAGTTTCGGCTCCTCCTGCTTTCTCCTACCCAGTGAGTATATTGAAATAAACTGATCAGGTGGAATGAAAATATCTGGAAAGAGGGCAGTTAATCTGAGCTCATGGAAAAGTCTGCAGAAGGGAAAGCTCTTTGAGATGTGTGCTAGTAGTAAGAGCAATAGTATGGGGTGATGTTCAGCTTGCCAGGGTCGCTATGTCCACGTGGGACATCTTAATTTGGGCTCAATGTGGGTAAAATATTTTGCATATTACTGTTCTTTATTTCACAATTATAGCTACTTTAAAAAGCTAATAGTTCTTAAAAATTTTCTGGGTTTTCCATTTATTTTTTAAATTATAAAGGATACATAGTATTACTGATAGTTTGAGAAGTAAAGATAAGGAAAAATAATCACTTGTAATCCGTAACACAATTATTATCTTTGTTTATTTCCTTCCAGTCTTTTTATATAAGTATGCTTTTATCTAGTTGTAACCACAGTGCAATACAATTTCTAGTCCCTTTTCCACTTAGCGTGTGTCACTTGCATTTTCCATGTTGCTATATGGTCTTTATCCTCCTAATGGTGGTATGATGGTCCATTGTAGTGTATCATAATTTACTTACCCATTTACCTATTTTTATCATTTTGATTGCTTCCAATTTCCCACTGTTATAAAGCATATTGTGATAGGTATCTTTGTACATATTGTTTTCCCATACTTTTGTTATTTGTTGCATTTTTTAAAGTGTCATTCAGGATCTAAGATATTTACTCAACAGTGGGAACAACATTTGAAGCTAATGGGGAGATGGGGCATTATTTAACAATTATAGTGGGAAAATAGGGCATCATTTAACAATTTGTTGGGTCTTCACTATTCTATAAATGGAGGAGGAACATGCAGCATTATGGTATTAGCACAATCATAGGTGTTTAGACACCTTAAAAGTACCTCTGATTTATTCAGAGGTCTTGGGTGTTGTTAGGACTCTTTTGTCCTTAACAACATGATTAAGTACTTTAGTATGGTCTTCACTGCAATTTTAGAGCCATATGCAGATACACAAGAAGCTATGTGGAAGGGTAACAATAAATCATCATATTTTGGGTCAATATCCTGCAGGAAGGATACGAGTGCATGATATCCTATTTATCTGAACTTCACTTAAAGGTGTGGGTTTTGTGGCTGGAAAGCAATATCATTCTTGTCATGTTCAGTGTCAAAAATATGGTCCTTACTGAGTGTCCAAATGAAGGCTGTGATCCTTTGCTTAATACTCCTGAGGCACTGAATGTATTGGTCACTCACATGCCAAGTACACCCTTGTAATTATAGTGACATTCTTGACGTTTTTTTCAGCATCGCAAAAGTTTCCTTTAATGAAATGCGCTTAAGACTAACTAGAACACTTTTTCTGTCTATCTCCATTTTCTTGACTCCCGGATTTCATTCCCTCAGTGCAAATATGAAAGGGTAAGTTTTGGGAGGCAAGAATCTAGGGTTCACATTGGCGGGTCTCTGTGAGCTAATAGGGAAAAAAATAAGCATTGCATTTTTTTTTAAATGGGGGAAAAATCAGGAAAAAGGCATGCATAAAGGATTTATCCTTTCCATGAAAACATTGATTAATGAAATCTACTATGAACGGGGTGTCATGCCCTTTAAATATTAGATTTCATTACTTAGTGGATGGTAGGCTTCTGAAAAGGAATATTCTGCCTCTGCTGGCTTTTTACGGACACAAATGTTTCATGCCCTTGCAGTGATCAAGGATGAAAATGCCCCCGGTGACTGAATCACTGGATGGGGTGAAACATTGTGCTGGACAGATGTGTTGTCAGGAAGGGGCTTTTGCTGATAAAAGGGACAGCTGCCCTCAAGATGGGGAGGTGGTGGAGGGGGGGAATCAAGCAAGAGGGAAGGAAGTATGCAAGGGAAGGTGACCCAACCACATGAAGCTAGTCTCTCGGGCCCCCAGCTGGGAAACTCCACCAGCTTGCTAGCTCTTCCGGTTCTAGCAGAGCTGGCCAGACATCTGGCCTTGGTTCTAATTGAAGTGGGCAACCAATTTGGTGGCTGCAGTCATGGAAACAGCAGCAAAATCCTGATGGCCGTAGGGCCACAAAAAGGCCCTACATAATTCTCCAAGATTGGGGTTTTCTAAATTATATCCATTTCCAAAGGGCCATTCAGTTCAATTCCCTGTAGATTTATTGAGTGCCAGCTATATACAAAGCCCAGACCTGGCCCTCAGGAAGCCCTTGTTTATTGGAGAAGGCAGACAAGGTGACAGCTGACTACGGTTTCAAGAGAAATGAATTAAACACCATGTTAGGGACACATGCAGGGTTCTGCAGGAATGTAGCAGAGGGAGAAATCTACTCTTATTGAGAGAAGCTGGGAAGGCCTTCTTGGGGAGTTGACGTTTGCTCTGAACCTGGAATTTTGAAGTTAGGTTCTAGGCAAACATTCTAGAGCGTTGCCATGAACAGAGAAACAAATTCCTTAAATGGAATTTCCCACCCAGAATTCTCCCCTCCCTTCATGGGACTGAGACAAAAGACTCATTCTAGTAGAGTCACAGAATTTCTCACATCTCACCATGACCTCTAAGACTAGAGTTTAGATGCAGGCAGCAAACCAAGAACGTAGCTTTTTACCCAAATCGAATTGTTAGAGAAGGATCAGTTTGGTGCCTCAGTATCTGGCTTATGTTTATGCCACAAACAATGTGTAAGGTAGCCTGTTACTATTAGGAATAATTAAGCCCAATCTTCCCAGGTTATCTCCTGCTAGGTAGTTAACCTGCGTTTGGCTCTGTTGGTGGCATTGGCTACAGGCAAAGTAAGAGCTGCCCATCTCATGTAAATGAGCCATTTGGAGCTTATTTGTTAACTATTTTCTTTCCTTCCAGTGCTCCCTCTGATATTCCTCTTCCATCCTCCTCTTCTCTCCAAGTGCCTAATGATTGGTTAGCAAGACTGTGCCAAGGATCCAAAAAACTGATTTGATCTTTGTTACTGAGGGTGAAAATGATCCCCTATGTATATCTTATAAGAAAATGTGTTTTGTTTATAGCTCTACAGTCAGCTCTCCCGTTCCCCCCTGCACTCCTGCCCCTGCCTAATAAGCTCATGTCAGAGCTCTGAAGTAAGTTTGCCTTAATGGTAGCCTAAAGGACGTATTTTGTAAAAATGAAAAATGAACATATTATTTATATATCAATAGTGTAAAAAGCATTGATCAGTGCAAGCAGCCTGATGTTTTGTTTCTCTATTTCCCCTCCAACCTTCTTCTGCCTTCCCCTGATTTCCCCTCCCTTTTTGCCCCAGGAGCCCGTGACACTCCTAACTAAATTTAGAAAGAGAGTTCTAGCCTGTCCTGGTCAGTTTGTGCTGGGATACAGTGCTTAATACAGAGCCTTCAACGGCTGAGCCTCCAAAATGACTCTCTGACAGCCAGCCATTAATTACCATCATCCGCGTCTAATTCATTCATCCCTCTCCCTCTCATGTAGAGGGACAGCTAGGGCTGAGGGCACTCAGGGAAATGTAGGCATGATTCCATGTTCTTTATGCAGAGAGGGCTGCCGGAGACTTTGTTGGATGCAGGGGCTTTAATTGAATTGGCTTGCCAATAAAGCTGTTGTCATTCAGTAAGTGAATTTGTTGTACTACTCGAACCACAGCTGCTGCAGACAGCCTGGAATTTCCTGAAGGCAAGCCAGACCCTGGGCTTGCCTGGGTTCAGCCTTTTTGATTGATCTCAGAGGCCAGGCAATGTGTGTCCTCCCTCTCACCCTGTGCCCCCTTACCGATGTGCCTTGGTTTTGGCACCCATTTGGATGGCAGCAAGTTGCAGAGGCAGGATTGAGCAGGAACCTGGTGAGTCAGTGGGTGTGACCTTAGGAGGTCTCATAGGGAACAGGGAACCCATAGGAATGTTAGAGATGTAATTGGAGGGTAGGGAAGTTTGCCCACCACAATTGGGTGTTTTTTTCAGTCCCTAGACAGCTGCTGCCCTGGGTTCCATCAAGCTGGTCATAAGAGGTTATCGCTTCCCATTGTAAAAAAGAAATTGAGAATATGACAGTTAATATATTTGTAGAGCCTTGTTTAAGAGGTCGGGCGGTATTGAGGAAATACCACAGCAGTAGAACTAGCATTTGTTATTGGGAGATCTTTGGGCCAGAAATGCTCTACCTCTCCCCACAGTTTATAAAACATGGCAAGATTGGCAGGTTGTGTGATTTATTATGGCTTTAACGTACATCAAGATTAAGGAAAGTTTTTCAAGGGACTGCAGGGCCATTTTTATTTTCCGTGTCCAAGTGCATGTAGGTAGTGTGCTCTTGTGAAAGAATGCAGGACCTGCAGGCAGATTTTCATGTTTTCAGTATCTTTACAATGTACACAGAAGGAGATCTCTCATTGAGTTCTTATTTCAAGGGATTTCTCTCATTGTAATTTGGAATTCTCTGACCAGTGCCCAGACCTTCTCCAGTTGTAGAGAGTTTATAGAACAGAAGGATCTCAATCTGCTTTCAGTTATTCAAGAAGAGAGGACTTTCCAGCTCTTTGCACCTGTTCTCCATAGTGTACGTACCTCTTGGCCATTTCATTGTTCCCTTTGCTGGGAAGCTGGAAGGAAAAAAACCCTCTAACTCAAATTTAGTTTTTGTTTGAGTCCTGAAATTCTGACAACTCAGAAACTCTTTAAATTGAACTTATGTATTGACCCCATTCTTGGACTGACAAGTGAGAACTGAATTGATGTGTCACATATGTGGCGCTAAGATTATAAGAAAAAAAGATGGTAGTGCACAGGTGAAAAAGACTTTGGGACTCTCTGTCAACATGAATACATGGAGTGAGAGGATGAGGTGGAGTGTATATACACTCAAGTGTGTGAACATGTGTGAGAGAGAGAGAGTGAACAAGCCAGAGAGAGAGAGAGAGAGATGTTACTTTGATGTCTGACTTGGGGGTGAAATAGAGAAAACAGTCTTAATTCTAATCAGTAAATCCATCGACCATAACTTTCCCGAGTATAATCATGCCTTGTAGGCTCTTCTCCCAAATTGAATCATGGCATAAGATGTGATCATGGAAATAAAATAATTACAGTTTGGGGGCATCTGGGTGGCTCAGTCAGTTAAGCGTCTGCCTTCGGCTCAGGTCATGATCCCAGGGTCCTAGGACTGAGCCTCGTGCCGGGCTCCCTGCTCAGTGGGAAGCCTGCTTCTCCCTCTCCCACTCCCCCTGCTTGTGTTCTCTCTCTTGCTGTGTTTCTCTTTCTGTCAAATAAATTAATAATCTTAAAAAAATTACAGTTTTGTTTCATGGAGATAGATTGAAGTGTAAATCAAACTTAAGGTCCATTTTCTGAAGCTTCAAATTTATGCTATTTTTCCCCCAAATTGGTTAACTCTTAAAGTCATAACTAAATTTTTCTCTTTTCAAATGAGAAGCTCATCTGTCCAAGCCACAGATGTTTTGAAAGGGTTAAGTAAGAGAAAAACAAATTAAAGATATTCTTCCACATGGCACAATTATACCTCCTGAGAAAAGGATTTTGGTGGCTGCTCTTCTCTTTTCCCATCACCAGACTCTTCTGTACTTCCTGTCTCTGTCTTTTGAGCTTTATATCTTCCTTGCTTCTTCTCCCCTCTGACTTCCTCCTTTGTCTTTCTTCTGTATCTCTCAATCTTTTCCTCCTGGTTTCATCCCATCACATATCAAATTATCTAAGAATAATATTAAAATTTTAAATGGTCTTGTCTTTACATATATTATTTCCTTAACCTCTTTCCCAGAATGATTATTCCTCCTTCATTCCTGTTGGGAGGTTTGCACAATTTGTACCCAGTGAAGAGGCTACCAGGACACTAGTGATTGCTCCCAGATGCTACTTTCTACTAGCTCCTGTCTTGGTTGGAAGTCTTAGATCTGTATTGAACTTTCCAAGGTAATAAATTCAGGGGAACTCAGCTGAGACCAACACATAATATTCTTCATTTGGGTTTCTGCTTCTCATAATGAGTGCCTTCTTGTACTTCTCTTGGATAAGAGGAATTAACAACTCCACGTGAGCTGGAAATGCTAAGCTGACCATAGTCTCTTGAGGATTTTGCGTCTTGCTCTGACACCTTCAGTGACTTCATCAGAATTTAGGTATATTAAGGGATCAAGGAGTTTGGCTTTTCCGTGTATAGTTCTCAAGATGTTCTCAGAGCATGTTCCTAGGCTAAGTTCTGATGGTCCCCAAGGAAGAAAACCTTCCATGTGCCAAATGAACACACATCAGTGTGAAACCTTATGAGAAGCCAGTATAATATTGTAATCATTTTCTATCAGTAGCTATGGAAAATGGTTGTGGAAAAAAATATAATCAGTATCCTTTGTTCTTCTCCTGCTTTGGTAAGCATTATTTTCACTTCTCTTTCCAAGATTCAGAATTCTACTTTAATTCTTCTGTTGCTTTTCTTCTGAAACCAGGGTATGTGGGGTAAGGTGGTGGTATTCTGAGTAAAACTTGGGACTGTAGGAACAGCATGGTGATTTTCCTGGAGCATTTAGTTTACTTTAGAATTTTTTAGGAAGTATTGCTGTTTGTAGTGGACATGATGGCTACAGGGTTACTTTGTAGAGTTGGAGCAAGGACATTGCAGGCCCTCAGGGTGTGTGGTCCCAATGGAGTCACCATGGGGTGCTCCATGACACCTGGAGTTGGTGTTCCCACTGATGATGAGCAGATGACTGGGCTGGAGAAGGAGGTCATGACAGCTGCATGGAAGGGACTGAATCCGTACAATAATGCTAACCCTCTACGGCAGCTTTAGGCACCAAGGAACACCCTCATATCGTCCCATCTATCACCCACAAGTAAACAGTGGGCTGCACTTTTGAAGAGGACAATGCTGCTGTCATCTGGTTTTGGAAGCACAAAGGCGAGACCCAGCGATGTCTTAGTTTTGGAACCCATTGGAAACTGGTGCCCCGGCAGCTGGCCCACTGAGCCTTTGCACTAGCTTACTCAAAATGTGATGTAAAGTTTCTTTTTTCCAGTAAGGACCAACTATTGCATTGGCTCGTTTGCCCAATTAAAAAAATTTTTTTGTTGTTTTTTTGAAGAAAAGCTAATGAATGGAAAGATTGTTACTACATTATGGAGTTGAAATTTACATTAATTTTAAATAAAATCAGACAACTTCAAATTCTGCTTGGGATTCTTTATATCAGTCTCCATTTTGGAGTCCCTAGAGTGTGATTTCACCCTTCTCTGAGTGAAGGGTGGGAAATCACATGACCCTTGAACCAATCACTCTACTGAATTTCTTATCAGAGCTGAGAAAGATTAATTTGTCTGACTGTGAATTTTAATATCTTTAGAATATGGATCTTATTGTATGTATAATGTCAAATTCAGTCACCCCTAATAATGGTGCTAGATATTAGTAGTTGTATTATATGCAAGTGTAAGAAGGGGCAAGACTTCAGTCAATTTTAACTATTCAAGGTTTATGATAATGTCTGGATGTGCATATAGTCAGTCCATAGTCATTTGAAGACTTGTCATTTGTATGTGGATCATCTCAGCTTCTTGTGTTCCATATTTCCACTTATTAGCTCTTGGGGGTTTCTTCCCATCAATTTAGTTGTGATGAGTTGAAAAGCCATTTAACCAGGATTTTAAACATGAAATTTTAGATCAGGCTCAAGGGAAATATGCAGAGTGGGCCCTCCTGGCAAAGGCATCCTGTTGATTTCCACAAGTCTTTGGTCCTAGGCCCCGATGTGAAACTCCTGTTCTTGCTGAAATCTGCCACACCAAGCATGGGCCACATTGGCTCCACTAGCCCTTCTGACTAAAGACCTGGCCCAAAAGTAGGCTAGTAATGTCCTTACTCCTGTAGCCCCACACTCTGAGCTTGATCTTTCAATTTTGCCTTTTGAAATGAGAAAAAGCGTGGGTCCTCAAGGAAGAGCCAGCGAAGAGGAAATTTCTCTGTAAGGCAAGAGTGGAATTGATCTAAGATGTTCACCTTGGCCAACTGACTAAGGTAATGGTCCCAGGATCAGTGTCATGAGAGTGCTAAGAGAGAGAAGAATGAACCGACAGAAACAGAAAGAGCACCAGACCCGGCCACTCCAGACTTCTTTATCTTTCTCTCCTCAGAGGGAGAAGTGTGAGAATGAGAGAAAGGAAGAATTCAGGTGGTAGGGCAACTAGTGTGGAACAGGATGTGGAGGGAAGTTCAGCAGAAGATGCCATCAGGTTTCTCCTGATGGCTAAAGTGTGGGACCAATATTTTATCCCCACCAAAGGAAGGCCATTGCTGACAGAGGCAATGATATTAAGTACAGTGCCTCCTTTTTATTGTTGTTGTTCCTTTTCAGGTTCTTAGGTGTGCTAAAATGGCTCCGTATCAATAGAAGATGCATTGTGTCTCAGGGTGGCATGGGACTATGTGTGTGCTTTCCTGGTACAGGCACCTGGTGCTGACGTTTGCACAATCCACGAGGAAAGGCCTTGCCGAGCAGATTAACAGTGTGAACAAGACTGCAGGAGGGACAATTTATCTGGGAACAAACTGTTTTCTAGCACTTTAGTGGTACCACTTACATACAATTTTAATGTGCTAATGGCAAGTAATTATTATCTAGTTAGTGAATCTAATTGAAAGATATAAAATATCCTCTTACTGTTCTCTAGTTCAGACACCTCACTAAATAGGACTGGTCAGGTGCTTTGAACTGGAGTGGTGTGATAGGAATGTTTTTTTGGTGTTGAGCATGCATGCAAGCAGTGTTCCTTTCTTCAGACGAAAAATAAATGATAACATTCTGTTTTGGGTCTTGAAACTGCATGACTGAAAACATAAAGGCGACAACCGTGATATGCTTTTTTAATGAGGGCAGAGATGTCAAGAGAAACCAGCCTTCTAGGAACAAAACAATACTCTGTCAGGTGTAGTGGACTTAAGACCTTTTTCTCTCTTGGAATAATGTCCTAAAAATAACCAAATTTTCCATTCAATAGAAAAATGTTCATACCTCCTTCCCCATCAATATGAGTTGTTGTCATCGAACATAGAGCACTAGCAAGCCATATTGATTTTGGAAATTAAAATGGGAATGTTCAAGAACGTTTTCAAAGAATTATATGGGATTTTAGCCTTCTGAATGGCTTTCTTTTTAGGGTCAGTGAGAGTATTCTTGCTAAAATGTAGCCCATTGCTTTAGAAATAGTTTCCTTAATGTCTTTCCTGTCGCCCCTGCTGGGTCTGTGCAGGAAATGTAAACCAACATACAATATGTGTGTTTATTTTCATGTCCCATTTTATGGGAAATTGGATGGGATATTCCACTGAGGCTTCAGCTATGAACTGTTGACAATATGGGGAGAGCAGGATAGGCTCTTGTTGAAAGAGTTTGCAAGGGAAAAAGGGGCTTCTA
Source organism: Mustela nigripes (assembly GCF_022355385.1). Taxonomy (NCBI): domain Eukaryota; kingdom Metazoa; phylum Chordata; class Mammalia; order Carnivora; family Mustelidae; genus Mustela; species Mustela nigripes. The sequence continues at coordinate 61,932,049 of NC_081563.1, forward strand.
TAACCTTTGAGATCTATGGGGAAGAGCCAGGACTGCCTGCAGAGTTCTGTTACTAAGAGGTGGGGAGGAAGGCATTCCATAGTGAAACTGGCTGAGCCATTAAATGACATCCTCACCGACCAGCCCTAGTTGCCAACACCGTAGGTCTGTTGTGCCACACCTCATCTTGTGGGATGCTATGTCTGATACTGTGTGGTCTTCCTGCCTCTGCTGGCTACAGGAAACTCAGGATACCAGACACCCAGTCCAAAGTGCACAAAGGGTCATTAACCAGGTCAGGGGCAGAGTTTCCCTGAGGACCCATGTAGGACCCGAGAGGCTATGGATTGTCAAACCAGTCATATCCTGGCCATGTGCAGGTGGTACTGAAACAGAACGTTTTCCTGGGATCCTACTGGAAAAGCAATTTTAAAAGTGTCTGGGTAGAGTGGGGCCTGAGCAGGGTGTGTGTGTCTGTGTGTTTCCCATAGAAGGTTTGAGATCTTGGAGTTAGGCCCATCTGTAAGACAGCAGTAGATGTCAGTGAGAATGTAAGTTCTTCCTGCAGAAGAAAGGAGTTAGTGTGTTTGCATTTTAAGCTCATGAACAGCTGCTGCCTGGACCATCACTGTAAGAACATTGGGGCTGGAGGCGCTAAGGGCTGCTGTTTGCCAGTACACTGTGACAATTTCCAAGTTGCACACTGAAATACTGTATAAACTTCCAATTGATTAGGATTTGCTTTGTGTTTCTAAACAAGGAAATTGAGGAGTGTCAAATTAATTTTGTAGTTTTGGTCATTTCTTAATTCCAAGTTGGCCATCCTAGCCTAGATTTGTGCAAGTACTGATTCCAGAAAATAGTCGAAGTACTAAACTTGGTAAATAAATGTGTTTATTTTACAAATGGATTCAAGATGAAACACCCAGCACTTCTCCAGGGCATTTCTGTCCCTGCCTGTTCATTTTAGCATCTTGACCAAATGAATTCCCTTCCCTTAGTATAATATTTAAATGGACTTCTGGCGTCTGATGCATTGCCTGCTGCTCCAGTTCCCTGAGAAAGTCATTTAAATAGATTTTGACTATCTTGCATCTACTATGAAAGCCAATCTATTAAAAATCCTGGTCACTTCTCTCTCTCTAATTTTAGACAAGCCATGTGGAATTATTGGCATTTGAGAAAACTCATCTTATCAGAGCTGAAAGTTTTGGATTTGATTTTTAACAATCTTTTTATTTTTTTCCTTTTTTAGCTAGGAAAATGAACACAAAGTCAAATAAGAAAAGTTTGCCATGAGAAGTTAGCAAGCTGTCAATAGAGATTTTACTACTAAATGAAACTTTACTTCAGCTTTTTGGGGAAGAGTCCCACCTCCCCTTCTCCCAATTCCCAACTTTCCCTCCACCCCACTCTTCCCATGCCCAATATAGAAAGGGAAAAGAACCTTGACAGGTGTCCTGTCTTCCAGGAATTTGCCATCTGGTCAAGGAGACAAGCTCTATTCATTCAGAGGGCAGACCATGTGTGCTGGGTTATTTGTCATGCACAGATGAGGCGTGCAGAGTGGAAAGAGATCATCATACACTGGTCAGGGACCAGGATGTGGCGGAAGTGGGCCTGAAGGGGTGGTGAGAGGTGGGTATGTGAAGAGCAAGGGAGGAGATGCTGACAGCACGAAGATGGTGTATGTAAGTGGAACAGTGGCCACAGAAGTAAGAAGTGAAAAGCAGGAGCACCTGGGTGGCACAGTCTGTTAAGTATCTAACTCTTGGTTTTGGCTCAAGTCGTGATCTCAGGGTCATGAGATTCAGCCCTGGGTTAGGCTCTGCAATTAGCATGGTGTCTGCTTGAGGTTCTTTCTCCCCCTTTCCCTGCCCCTCTCACTGTGCGCTTTCTCTGTCTCTGTCTCTGTCTCTCTCAAATAAATAAATAAATAAGTAATTCTTTTTTTTTTTTTTTAAGATTTTTTATTTATTTCTTTGACAGAGAGAGATCACAAGTAGGCAGAGAGGCAGGCAGAGAGAGAGGAGGAAGCAGGCTCCCTGCTGAGCAGAGAGCCTGATGCGGGCGGGACTCGATCCCAGGACCCTGAGATCATGACCTGAGCCGAAGGCAGCGGCTTAACCCACTGAGCCACCCAGGCGCCCAATAAGTAATTCTTAAAAAAACAAAACAAACAAAAAAAAAACAGTAAAAAGCAAAAGGTAGAACTGAGGAACAGGGACTTGGCCAGGCCAGTTTGACTGCATCCCCAGAAAGAGGGGGGATCATGCAGGACAGTGGTAGGAGATGGGGGCTGGAAAAGGAGTGTGGATCCAGGAGGGAGAAGCCTTGGGGTTTAGCTAAGGAGTTTGGATTTTGTGGTGTGGCCACTGGGATGAGTTGTGCCAAGAAGGGATGGCGACAAATGAAATCCAAGGTGGAGATTCCTGTTTTCAATGTTCTTGGGCTATGTGTGGAGCATATGTTAAATCACAATGTATGCCACAAAGATGAGAATGTTCTAGATGCAGGAGGCCAAAGCCCTCCTCTAAGAGGGGGAGATAGAGAATACCATAGACTGGGGTTGGCTGGGAAGATGGCAAGAAAAGCAGGTTTTGCAAGGTGGAGGGAGCAGTTATATGTAGTAAGTTATAAGTAGTGATTATTAAAGCAGTACTAGGTCCTATTTTGGAAATCAAGAATATGATTAAAAGATATGAATAAAAAGATATGAATAAAAGATATGAATAAAAATACACTGGCCACTAATTTACTTCCTGTTCCCTTTCTTCCCACTTAAAATAGTAATTGATGCTATTTGATGCTTTTTTCCCCTTTAAACAGATGTTCTTTATTTTTTAGCCATTGTGGGGTTGCAGAATGTGTGTGTGCTTGGGGGGGCAGCAGCTGGCAATAACAACTTTTATTTTTTTTTATTTTTTGGCTGTAGGTTGGAGTTAGAACGAGGATTTAGAAACGGGGAAACAGTGGCTTGTGGCGCTGGGTCCTGACATCTCACACCATTTGTCAGGCAGCCTGATGTCCTGATGAGCCCAACCTACAACCTGTGACAAGTCAGTGGCATCTTTATATTATATAAGTTAGACTTGCTTGTGATGAAGAACAAGAAAGTTTCCTCTTCTCCAATTTCTTTCTCTGGAGGAAGCCAGTGTTAACAGTTTGGTGTTTATCTCTTTTTCTCTTCTTTTCTTTGCAGATGACAACTAACTTCAGTTGGGGCTTTCTATGTGCGACCCACTATTCTAAGTGTTTTATGTGTCTGAACTCATTAAAGCATTTAGTCCACACATTAGTCCTAAGAGACAGGTGTTATTACTCTCTCCCTTACTCAGATGAGGACACTGAGGCGCTGAGAAGTCAAATAATTTCCTTGGTGTCACATAGGTAGTAGAAGATGAAGCCAGACTGATACACGGTTAGTCTAAATTTGCAGCTGTGCTCTGTGACGCCCCATGCTGCCCCCATGTATGTGTTCACTATCTAGCACACACAATTACAAATTTAGTTCTTAAGGAAATAAAATCATGTTCCACAATATGCTTTTTTTAGTATACAGCAAAAATGTGGATATTTTACTATATTAGTACATATACATCCACATGCTTTTTAAAATCTGTATAGAATTACACCGTCATTTATTTAACGAGTCTCCTATTTGTGACCATTTGTACTCTTTACAGATTTTTGTTATTATAAACAATATTGCCAGGACCCTCCTAAAAATAGCAGCACCAACAGCTATCAGTAATTCTAAACAGCATGTTCACTGTGGGCAGGGTTTTAGTCCAAGCTCTTTCGATGTATGAACTCATTTAGATATGCATCTTTGTGTAAGTGACCAAGTGTATTCCTATGGGTTAGATGACTGGAAGTGGGATACTAGGTTAGAGGCCAAGGGCATTTAAAATTTTGATTGCAACTGCCCACTGTTCCTCCAAAGAAGTAGTATTTATTGACTATCAGCTTTCAACTCAAGACCCTTAGTCATTTTTTAGAATACGCAGACACATAAGAGAGGGGCCTCCCAGGGGTCTCCTAGGGTGAAGAGACAAGTCACCAGGTGATTGAAGCAGTCTTTCCACGGGCAAGGCTGTGGCATAGCTTGAAACATTACAGGTATGTAGAGAAGGTAGGTCTGTGAGAGGCCAAATGTTTGGGAGAGGCTTCCAAAAGGAGGTGGGCTGTATGAGGCCTGGAGGATGGGATGGGGTGGCGGAGAAGCTGTTTAAGGATGAGCAACTGAGTCAGCGGGATTGTGGTCTTGACTGAAGTAGAAGGTGTGTGTTGGGAAGTAACAAGCCAGCCTACTAACAGGAGAATAACAGGGTAAAAATGGAAGCCTACCTGTCCTATGTCTATTTTTTTTTTAAGTTACTCATAAAGCTAACACGTTGCTACAAATATGTCCTATTCTTCCGCATTGACATAGGAATCTTCATAACCACCTGAAATCGGTTTGAATTTAGAACTTCAGTCATGGAACATGGCACTGGAAGGTGGTGAATTCTGTTTCTAGATCAATGAAATTCAGCCAGGCAACCAAGCTTGTGATAACCTGGTATATTTGAGGCAGTTCTTTAATTAGTTCTTCACCTCTGCCAGTGTTGAAGCAGGCTGGTGGTGGGCTATTTGCAGGAGCAGGATGTCACAGCCGAGAAAAGATGAGACGGTACCCCGGACACACAGAGGTTGGAACTCCCAATCTCTGACTTGAAGCTGAGATATGGGCATGGTAACATTCCTATACGAACTCCGTCCTTGCCCTACCCCCAGCCAACAAAGAGAGAAGTGCAGGTGTCTGCCTGTGACTTCCTGTTCTGCTGTGGAAATGGGCTCCTGTGTTTTTGTTTTACAAACACAGTTTAAGGTCTGATTTCAGTGCTGCAATAGGGAAGCGAGGGTGATGGTAGGACACCCAGAGCTTGGATGCAAATGATGGAGCCATTTTTAATTTGTTCAGTGTAATCAGGTAGGGGAAATTCTATGTTTAAATATAACCAACCACTTTGAACCACAAATGGAAGTAGCTATGTAAGAAATGCTTGCTGACGCATTGCCAGAGTGTAACACTTGTACCTCTCAAGATAAGGACATTGAGAAGTTTCTCACGGTGATGCTAACACATCTGCATCACACCATGCGTGCAATTTCACGTCATAAATAATGGATTTATAGGCTTACCTACTACTCAGGAATATTACACATGTGGAATGTAGCTGCATTAGTGTCACTGTGAGACCCTTACCTTTTGTCAGGAGGCTTTCTCTGCCACAGCCTGGGGCCAGGCTGGGCCAGGCTGGAGAGAACCGCTGCCGCCTGGCCTTGCAACTTTGCCTAATGAGCACAAACACTGTTTTGGACTCAAGGATCTTGAGCTCCACAAGCCACAAATCACAGGGAAAGGGAAATCAAGCATTAAGGTTGTCCCCAGATTATTATTGACTGGAACGGTTTGGAAATGGTAGGGTCTTTCTAAACGTCTCCAGGGCTCTCTGTGAGGTCCAGCAATGCAGTGGTATTTGCTTTTACTGCTGTAATTTCTCCATTTCAGATTTTACTTGCTCCGATCCTTCTCAGAATGGGTGTGAGAGCTGCCCTCACCTGGCTTTTTCCTAGAGCTGGCGGAAGTTCTGGGAGAGAGTCTGAAGCTGGGTAATGCATGCAGACTGGGGCATGGCTTTTACTCAGGTCCGTGTGGGCCCCAGGATAAATCGCACCTGTCCTAATTTATCCATCGAGGAGGACTTGGGTGAAGAGAGCCCTCAGGGGTAGCAGAGGAGAGAAGATGCAAGGACAGTCGCGTGCCTGTTTTGTGATGACTGGAGGGAGGGGGATGGTGGAACTCACAGGTCCTGTTGCCCTGGGTCTGGTCCCTAAGACCATGTAGAGCCCACCAAAATGGGTTCTAAGGCTGATCTCAGGACCTCAAACCTTGGAGACTACTTGCCACTGTGCTGTTCTATCTCTGTGGAACCAGCTGGGGTGCTGGGATGTGGTACATGGGTTGATTTTACTTTCCTTCAGTGGGAGGAACTGGAATGGGTTAACCAGCAAATTGCTATTGTGTACCTTTTGTGTGTTCTGCTGGGGTATGACCTGTGGAGGATACTAAAGAAATAGAACACCAGCTTCTTCTTGAAGATTCCCAGTCATTGTTCATATGATTGTGGGTATACACACATTCTAAGGAATGGTCCAGGACATATCATGGGTGCCTTGTTCAGAGGATGGAGACCTTGGGTGGTGGCGGGGGCGGGGGTGCAGTTAGTCAGGGAAGGCTCCATGGAAGAGCCTGGGCTGCTTTTCAAAGAAAGAGGATTTTAGACAGGCAGAGGGGAAATGAGGAAAACTCAAAAGATGGAGAAAATTCCCTAAGACCTATGATAACTAGCCCTATAAGAAGCAGGACTCCTAGTGATAGCTTTTTCAGTCTGAATTCAGCCCCAATTTTAGCCTAGAAGCAGGTCAGCTAAAGACAAACCTGTTACCTTATTCTCCTCCCTGGCTGTCCTGTTTGCAACTGTCATGATAAATTTTAACCAAATTATAGTCCCAGAGGCAGGCAGGCAGCCAGGCAGCCTTTGTCACTGATGGAGAGAACCAAATCAACCGACCAGGGTTCCTGCCAGAACAGGAAACCATGAGAAGTGTCTGCCTGGCTGCATCCTATGAAGCACTTTCCCACCCTGTTGCTGGAGAGGACAGCTTTGCGATGGCACCTGGCTCACTGTGGATGTGTGGATGAGGCCCCCGGAAGGCAGGAGAGAGTTCTGGCTGGCTTTTCTGACACTTGTTGGGTGGTTTGTCATTGAAGATTGTACCCCTCAGGCAGCTGTGTGCCCTGGGTGAATGACTTCCTCTCTCTAGACTCAGTTTCTGAATCTGTATAGTGAGGTAGGGGTGCCAGATGGCCTTGGAGGTTCCTTCCAGGTCAGCTCTTTCCTGTCCTTAAAGACAGATGAAGGCAGGTGGGGAGGGCAGTGGAGCAGAGAGGAATTGAGAGGAATTCCCCAGCAGGGGCTCTTGGGAACCACACAGTTCCCCATTCTGATGCCACCTGCTCAGAGGGTGTGGGTGCTTGTCTTGAAGGCTGCATGGATGGGAGGCCTTGTCTGCCCTGGCATACCTTTAGGCTCTTTGGGGTTCCTATGTTGACTAATATGGAGCCCTTAGTCATACCTGTCTGAATTTACCAGGAAGAACTCAAGGTTTGTCTTGTGTGGACAGCTGTCTATGGTGCCGAGGAGGGAACTGCTGCCCTGAGTTGTCCTCACTCTGTCTTGTGACTTCAGCAAGGGCTGTGTCATCATGACCAGGATCAGCAGGGGAGCAGACACACATCCAAGGAAGTGCCCCTGGTGCCTCCCATGGACTCTTGGTACAAACACATCCTCATGTCCATAGCACAGGACGTCTGCAGAGCTGAGGCTGGAAGACCCCGACTGAGGGCTGTGCCAATGCTGGGAGGAAGGTCCTCTGAAGAAAGAGGACTTGAGAGGGCAGATGACTTGACCAGAGTTGCACAGCTACTTGGAGTCACATCTGCAACTAACCCCAGGTCTCCTGACTCTCAGTCTCTGATGCTTTCTCTTCCACCAAATTAAAAGGTGGCAAGGGGCTCGGTGTACCACAGATTGAAACTTGGACTGACCTCTGGAAATCAGATCATTCTCTAAAAATGTGTCAGAGGAAGTGAGAGTGCAGGGCCTCTCTTCACACTTTAGAGCCTTAAGTGGGGCACGTGCTCTCAGCTCTGGGCAGGGCAGAGAAAGTTGTGGAAGGGCAGCCTACCAAAAAGTACTTCTTAAATCATTTGTGTGTGCCCATCCTTGAGCTATGTGTAGTAGGGCATGAAGAGGTTTGAGGTTCACATCTCACACAGCAATTTCATTGCAGCTGGCAAAGCAAATTTAACCCCATATTAATTGTAAAAGCAACTGACTGCGAGTTCCTGTCTGCATGATGAAATAGAAGAACATACATTTATGTTTGCATAAAAGAAAATCTGGAAGGACACAAAAACCTAATAAAAGTGGTTAATTGAGCAGTCAGTCACCTGATCAGAGTAGGGGGTGAGATGTTGCCATTTGTACCTTTTAATTACAAAGATTTTTTGAACTCTGTGAATGTATCATCTTTGCAAAAAATTAAATAAAAACCAACATCACAAATCAGTAACATGCTGAATTGGGTGACTAGTAGCCAAAGGAATTCAGAAAAAAACAGAGTTCAGGGTTTTTTTCTCAACCTCCTGCAAGATTAGAACTGGAAGGGACTTTAGATGCCATTGTGTCTGACTTCCCACTCAATTCTGACATGTGTCATACAATCACAAGAGATGGACTTTTCTGGTGTCCTTTCCTAAGCCCTGCACCATGCCTGGACAGTGCTGATCCAGGGATCACAGTGCATAGAGAGGTCAGTCTCTGTCCTTGATGGCCTTATCATCTCCAAGTGCACCTTTAATTTAAGAAATGCCATGGAGATTTTAAAATCCCAGGTTTAAAAACAAAGTGGTAAGATGCTTGAAAGGAAGATAAAATTAGGGAAAGCAGCAGAGTGTTAAGAAGTAAGTAATAAAGAAAAAGCAGCATTTGAAATAATTCTCAAAGGATGGGTCATGTGTTGACAAGCGGAGGGCTGGGATAGCAGGTGGAGAGAGCATAATGTTCAGGAAATTCTCAGGTTTGACTGACCACCGTGGTTGAATAGTGGCATGGAAATCTGGGTGGGGTCATGCTGTAGACTATACTGAGTGCCAGTCTGAGGTATTTCTTTTTTTGATTGAATAGAAATCTCTTCTTGAGATTTTCAGGTGAGTGAGCATTCTCTTTTCCATCTAATAACCATAAGGAGAAGCTCCCTGGAAGTAGTAAGAATTGAGCTAGGCCTTCAAAGATCAGTAGAATTTATTTATGTATTTGCTTGTTTGTTTATTTATATTTACTTATTTAATATTGTTTAAAAATATTTTATTTATTTATTTGACACAGAGAGAGAGAGAGAGAGAATGCACAAGCAGGCGGAGCAGCAGGCAGAGGGAGACGGAGAAGCAGGCTCTCCGCGAAGTGGGGAGCCGGATGCGGGACTTGATCCTAAGACCCTGGAATCATGACCTGAGCCGAAGGCAGATGCTTAACCATCTGAGCTACCTCAGTGCCCCATGGATCAGTAGAATTTAGAAAGCATTCTTGATAGAAAGAAGATCCTAAGTCCAATATAGATGGACACCACTGAAGAACTCTGAGCAGGAAAGAGCATGACAACACTGTGTATTGGAAGGATAGCCATTGTGCTATTTAGGATAGAAAGGAGGAAGAATTGCCTGAGGCACAGTGACACTTTCTCCATAGTCTCAAGAAGACACTGAAGGTCTGACTTAGGTGGCAGTAATGGGAATGGAAAGAGACCCACTGGAAACACCCTCTCCCATCTCAAAGGTCCTCTTTGCTTGGATTTACAAATAGGAACTTTTAATTCACTTGCTAGTCCTCAGAGAAGAGATCATTCTTAGCTCAATGCTCCACCTTTTCTGCTTACCAATATTTTTCTGGATCATCTCTCTAGTCTCTCTGTCTCTTCATGGGCAGAAGTGGCAGCTATGATCATCCCAGCCCTACTGCTCTTTGGCATTTTGCTGCAGTTTGGGTTGCTTTTGGATTATGTTGATGGTGTGCTAAAGCTTTCCATCCTTGGACATCTTCTGCCAGGCTGGAGAAGATGTTCAGTTGGTGGTGAGAAGTAACCAATACTGGATTCAACTTTCTCATTTTACAGGTAAGGAAATAGAGGTCTAGAGAATTAAAGGGACATGCTCAAATCACAGAGAGAAGGGGGAAGTTAGGAACTGAATAGGTCTTTTGACTCCAAGTGCTAGACATTTTTTAGTATATCTTACAGTTTCTACTGAGGAATGCTCATATTTACTGAACAGTTATTATGTGTTAAAACTTTTCTATCATCATTCAATCCCCCCAATGACCCTATGAGGTAGAAACTATCAATATTTCAAACAAGAAATTTAAGCTCATAGAGACAAAGTAATTTTCCCAAAGTCACACAGTTAGGAAGTTGCAAAGCCAGTATCTGACTCCCAAGTATTTATTCAAGTATAAGAACCCCCTTAAAATTATTTATTAAAAATATTTGACAGCCTGACCCTGAATAGAATTTCTACTTTTAACATTTACTTTTTGAGATTTAGTGGACTCAGTAATGCCTTTGATTTAATCTGTATTTGAATAATTATTCAAATTATTGTCTACATACATTTTAGAAAACATACATATAGAAAATAATAGTATGTGTATGTGGGTATGAGTTTCACAATTCATCAGTGGGTAGAAGAGGGAGTTGGTGAAGTGTGGGAAGGTGGTGGCTTGGGAAGTACAGTAAGATGAGCAACCTCATTAGAGTGACATTTTAAAGCTTTTCAGTTCTCTGATGCAACTTGATGCACCAACCTGCAGGTATGAATGAAGTCACATATTTGTTTGGTTCATTACTCCTACCTGCAAAACTCATGACCTTGGGCCCCCCGACAAAATTTCCTACTTAAACTAGTACTCCTGGGATGCTCTGAGAGGCAGTGAATAAACACTCTTATACTTGCTGATGGACCCTGGATATTTGTTGTGTGTCTTGCTGCTTTCCCCAGTGTCCTGCTCAGTGCCACTGTGTGCCAATATACTGCTAGCGCACAGTGGAGAGAGTGAGGGGAGGAGTGGGACAAAACAAATGCCTTAGTCTTATTTGTTAGAACCAATGTGTTATAGAGTTTAGAGAAACATCTCTTTGTAATTTTTAATTGAGTATAATTTATACAGTTAATAAAATGCACAGCATACCATGTTCAGTTCAATGAATATTCACCATTGTATATGCTCGTGTTATAAAAAAGGATAGAATATCCCAGATGTTTCTCTTATACTTTTCTTAGTGTCAATTCCCTGGTCCTCCAGAGGCAGCCACTTTCTAATTTGTCATCTTAGATCAGTTTTAACTTCATCTAAATGGAAGTATATAATACAAATCCTTTGTGTTTGGCTTCTTTTACTTTTTTTTTTTTTGCTTCATTTACTCAAAAGGATATAATCAAGATTCATCCATGTGGTTGCATGTATCAATAGTTCATTCTTTATACTGTTAAGTTATACCCTGTTGCATGAATGTGTCACAATTTGTTTTTCTAACTTCCTGTAGATGAATATTTGGGTTGTTTCCTATTTTTTGCTATTATGAATAAAGTTGTAATTAATATTCTTGTACAAGTCTTTTAGGGGAAGCATGTTTTCATTTCTCTTGTGTGAATACCTAGTAGTGAAATTGCTGGGTCATAGGGTAGATGTATGTTTAGCTTTGTAAGATACAGCTAGTTCTCCAAAGTGATTGTACCATTGTACACTTGCACCTAGCAATATGCAAACATTTTACTTGCTTCACATTGTCTCCAACATTTGGCATTGCCAGTGCTTATTTTCATTTTTCTAGTGGGTGTGAAATTGTGGTTTTAATTTACACTTCAAGATGATTTTGAGCACCTTTCATGTTTAATTGGCCATATCTTATTTTGGGAGGTGTTTTTTGGGTATTAAAAAATAAGGCTGCTGGTTTTAAATGTTTCATTTGTAGGTATTCTTTATATATGCTGGATATATGTCCTTGTCATGTATAGTCATAAATACTGTATATATATAGTACTATATATAGTACTATACATACTATAAATATGTATAGTCATGTCATAAATATTTTTCCCAGTCTGTGAATGGCCTATACATTTTCTTAATGGTGTCTTTTTTTTTTTTAAAAGATTTTATTTATTCATTTGTCAGAGAGAGAGAGAGAGAGAGCCAGCAAGAGAAGTAGCAGGCAGAGGGAGAAACAGGCTCCCCACGGAGTAAAGAGCCTGATGCAGGACTCAATCCCAGGGCCCAGGATCATTACCTGAGTTGAAGGCAGATGTTTGACAGAGCCACCCAGGCATCTCCCCTAATGGTGTCTTTTGACATCCAGAATCATTTTTATTCTGATAATGCTCCAGATACTCTGATCACTTAACAAACTATCCCCCAATTTCTTTACTTAAAATAATGGCAACAATTGTTGTTCACAAATCTGTAATTTTGGTAGGACTCAGTATGGATAGCTTGTCTCTAGTCTCTGGACACTGTTGATGTCTGCTAGGATGGGGTAATAGCTGGGGGCTGAAATCTTCTGAAGCCTTAATCACTCATACATCTGCCCCTATGTAAGGTTCCACTTAGACCTTAGATGGAGCTGTTGGCGGAATGCATACCGTGATCCCTTCATGTTGCTGGGTTCCAAAGGTGAGAGAATCTCAAGGAAGAGAGTCAAATGGAAACTGTTTATTTTTTTCTGACTTAGCTTCAGAAGTTACATAGCATCACTTCTGCTTTACTCTATGATTTGGAGCAATTACAAACTCACCCTGGTTCCAGTGAAGGGTTAATTGTCTCTACTTCTTAGTGGAGAGTGGCAATGTTTTGGAAGACCAGGTGGGACTGGATATATTGTTCCAGCTACTTTTGGAAGATATAATCTGCTCCAACTAATTCTAATATATCAGTGTATTCTTTAATTGTTGATGCTTTTTATAACCATCCTGAGATTTTTGCCTACCTAAAGGATATAAAGCTATTCTTCTATTTTTTTTTTTTTCTTCTGACAATGTGTGGTTCTATATTCGCATTCAGGCCTGTAATCTATCTTTCTTGAATTAATTATTGTGCAAGGAGTGAGGTAGATATTGAGGTTGACTTTGTTTTTCATACAGATACCTAACTGATTCAGTACCATGTGTCAGGCTTTCCTTTTTAACAAAAGTTGAAGTCAATATGTATAGGTTGATTTATGGAATCTCTGCATTTTTCTATTGATTTATTTGTCTATTATTTGTAATCAAACTATATCAAACTTTATGATAAGGCTTGAAATCATATAATAAAATTCCTCTGATTTATTATTCTTTTTCACATGTTTTGGATATTCTATGCCCATATAACTTTTAGACATAGTTTATAAATTTTTCAAAAAGTCCTGCTGGAATTTTGGTTGGAATGACATTGAATCTATGGATCCATATAGGTGGAATGGACTTTTAATAATACTTGTCTTCTAACTTGTGAGCATAGTATATCTTTCTATTTCTTTACCTCTTCAATTTCTCTCTGTAAAACTTTTTTGTGCCTCATACATTTTCCAAAAGATTTATTTCCAGACATTTTATGTTTTTTGATGATTTTTTAAATAGGACTTAACATTTTTTTTTCTTTTTTTAAAAAAAGACTTCATTTATTTGAGAGAGAGAGAACATGAGAGAGAGTGAGCACAAGCAGGGTTGGAGGTAGAGGAAGAAAGTAGACTCCCTGCAGAACAGGAACCTCTGGAACTCAATCTCAGAACCCTGGGATCATGACCTGAGCCAAAGGCAGATGCTTAACCAACTGAGCCCCCAAGAACCCCTAAAAAATTATTTTTTAATTATTCATCAGTATTATATTGAAATTAAATTGCTTTTGGTATTTTAGCCTTGTATCTTATAACCTTGCTAAATTCATTGATCACTTCTACTCCTATTTTAGAGTCCATAGGATTTTCTACTGTTCAGTCAAATTGTCTGCAAATAATAATGGCTTTATTCTTTTCTAACATTCATGTGTTGCATTTTTTTTCTTGTCTTATTGCACTGGCTAGGACTTCTAACATATACTGAAAAGAAGTGGTGAGAATGCATATAAGTATAATATTACCAGTAGGTTTCTTATAGATTCTTTGCATCAAATTAACGAAGTTTTCCCTCTCTTCCTATCTTCTTAGTTTGCTGAGAGATTTTATGGTTTTTTTTTTGATTGAATGGATATTGAATTGTGTTAATCGCTCTTTCTGTATCTCATGAGATGATTATGTAATTTCTTTCCTTCTTTAATTTTATTGAACAATTTTCATATGTTAAACCAATCTTGCATTCCTGGATCAACTTCATGGAAATAATCTCTCTCTATATAACCATCTATCTATCTATATATGTAAATTGTTTTTGCTAATATGTGGTTAAGAATTTTTTGTTTATGTTCATGAAGGATGTTTGTTTGTTCTTCTTATTATGTCTTTTTCAGGTTTTGATATCAGTGTTATATGAACCTCATGTGATGAGTGGGGAAATGTTCTCTGTAATTTCTGAAAGTAATTGTGTGAAGTGGATATTAATTCTTTAAATATTTACATAATTAATTGGTGAGGCCATCTGTGCCTGGTGATTTCTTTATTGGTAGGTATTTTATTATGAGTTTAATTTCTTTAATAGGCATAGGGCCTTTTCTATTTTCTGTTATTCCTTATCTGAATTCTAATAAGTTTCATTTTTCAAGGAATTTTTTGATTTGGTAGAAATTGTTGATATTTTAGCATTCATTTTTAGATAATATTCCCCTATTATTCTTTTAATATTTGTAGGATTTTCAGCGATGTCTTCTCTTTTACTCCTTGGTAATTTGTGTTTTTCCTTTTTATCAGTTTTGGTAAGGATTTATGTGTTTTATTAATTTTTTCAAATATTCAACTTTTAACTTTTTAATTTCCTTGTCTATTTATCTTTGCTATTAATTTTATTATTTGCTTTCTTCTAATTAATGTCAGTTTTAATTTGCTCCTTTTTTCTTGATTCTTATGGTAAAAATTTAGGACTTTAACTCTTTCCTAATATAGGCACTTATAGCTCTAAATTTTCCTTTAAGCTCAGCTTTATCTGTATCTCACAAATTTTCCTCTGTTATATTTTCTTCATTAAGCAGAGATATTTTCTAATTTCTTTTTAAAAAGATTTTATTTATTTATTTGACAGAGAGAGCACACAAGCAAGGGAAGCAGCAGAGGGACAGAGAGAAGCAGTTCTTTGCTGAGCAGGGAGCCCAATGAACGGCTTCATCATAGGACGCTGGGATCATGACCTGAGCCAAAGGCAGGTGATTAACTAACTGAGTCACTCAGGCGCCCCACTGAATTTTTTCTAATTTCTCTTATGATTTCTTCTTTGACTTACAAGTTATTTAGAAATGAGTATTTAAAATTGGAGACATTTCAAGATTTTCTTTTCTTTTGGTAATTCATATCTAATTTAATTCCTTTGTTACTTTAATATGATTTTGAGCCTTGATCATCTTTTCAGCATTGATTTATGGCCCAGCATATAGTCTCTCTTGTTGAATGTTTTAGGTGCACTTGAAATTAATGAGTATTTACAGGTTTGGGGAATAGCATTTTATATTTGGTGGTGTTGGTTGTGATCTCTCCTCTTTCATTTGTGATTTTATCTTTTTGGATACTTTTTCTTTTCTTTTGATAAATATGGCTAGGGGTTTATCAATTTTATTAATTCTTTTTTTTTTTTAAAGATTTTATTTATTTGACAGAGAGAAATCACAAGTAGACGGAGAGGCAGGCAGAGAGAGAGAGGGACGCAGGCTCCCCGCTGAGCAGAGAGCCCGATGCGGGACTCAATCCCAGGACCCTGAGATCATGACCTGAGCCAAAGGCAGTGGCTTAACCCACTGAGCCACCCAGGCGCCCCAATTTTATTAATTCTTTTGAAGAAACAGCTCTTAGTTTTGTTGATCTGTTCTGTCATTTTTCTATATTGTTTATTTCTGCTCTAATCTTCATTATTTTCCTTCTTCTGCTGGCTTTAGGCTTTATTTGCTGTTCCTTTTCTAGCTCCTTTAGGTGTAAGTTTAGGTTACGTATTTGAGACTTTTCTTGCTTCTTCAGGTAGGCCTGTATGGGAATGTACTTCCCTGTCAGGACTGCCTTTGCTGCATCCCAAAGGTTTTGGACTGTTATGTTTTCATTTGCTTCCATGTATTTTTAAAAATTTTGTCTTTAATTTCCTGGTTAACCAATCATTCTTTATTAGGATGTTCTTTAACCTCCATGTATTTGAGGTCTTTCCAAATTTTTTCTTGTGGTTGACTTTAAGTTTCATAGCATTGTCGTCTGAAAATATGTATGGTATGATCGTGATCTTTTTGTACTTGTTGAGGGTTGATTTGTGTGATACAGTGTGTGATCTATTCTGGAGAATGTTCCACGTGCACTTGAAAAGGATGTGTATTCTGTTGCTTTAGGATGAAATGTTCTGAATATATCTGTTAAGTCCATCTGGCCCATTGCATCATTTCAAGTCATTGTTTTCTTGTTAAACCTCTGCTTAGATGATCTGTCCATTGCTCTGAGTGGGGTGTTAAAGTCCCCTCTATTATTGTATTATCACCAATGAGTTTCTTTATATTTATTATTAATTGATTTATATATTTGGTTATTCTCAAGTTGGGGCATAAATATTTATAATTACTATATCTTCTTGATGAATAGACTCCTTAATTATGATATAGTGCTCTTCATCTCTTATTACTTTCTTTCATTTAAAATCTAGTTTACCTGATATAAATTGGCTATTCTGGCTTTCTTTTGACATCCATTAACATGACAGATTGTTTTCCATGCCCCCAATTTAATCTGCAGGTAATTTAGGTCTAAAATGAGTCTGTTGTGGGCAGCCTATAGATGGATTGTGTGTGTGTGTGTGTGTCTGTGTGTGTGTGTCTTGTCAGAGAGGCAGAGCACAAGCAGGGGGAGTGGCAGAGGCAGAGGGAGAAGCAGGCTCCTCACTGAGCAAGGAGCTTGATGTGGGACTCCATGTTAGGACCCTGGCATCATGACCTGAGCCAAAGGCAGATCAACAAACTGAGCTACCCAGGTTTCCCTTTTATGTTTTTTTTTTTTTTTTAAAGCAATTCTGATACCCTGTGTCATTTTTTTTTTAAAGATTTTATTTATTTATTTGACAGGCAGAGATCACAAGTAGGCAGAGAGGCAGGCAGAGAGAGAAAGAGAGAGAGGAGGAAGCAGGCTCCCTGCGGAGCAGAGAGCCCAATGGGGGGGTTGATCCCAGGACGCTGGGATCATGACCTGAGCTAAAGGCAGAGGCTTTAACCCACTGAGCCACCCAGGCACCCCCCACCCCCCGTGTCATTTTTTAAAAAAGATTTATTCATTTGTGAGAGAGAGTGTGCTGGGAGAGGGGCAGAGGGAGAGGGAGAGAGAGAATCTCAAGCAGATTCCTTGCTGAGCGTGGAGCCCGACTTGGGGCTTGATTCCATGACCCTGAGATTATGACCTGAGCTGAGATCAAGAGTTGGATGCTTTATCACTGAACTACCCAGGTGCCCCTCTAATACCCCATGTCTTTTGATGGAGCATTTAGTCCATTTACAGTCAGAGTGATTATTCAAAGATATAAATACAGTTGTACTGTGTTACCTATAGAGTTTGTGTTTCTGGTGATGTTCTCTGCTCCTTTCTAGTGTTTGTTGTTTTTGGTATTTTTTTCCCACTCAAAATTTCCTCTTAATATTTTTTGCAGGCTAGTTTGGTGGTCATGAACTCCTTTAGTTTTTGTTTGTCTGGGAAAGTCTTTATTTCTCCTTCTAATCTGGATGGCAGCTTTGCTGGATAAAGTATTCTTGGCTGCATATTTTTCCCATTCAGCATGTTGAATATATCCTGCCACTTGGTTCTGGCCTGCCAAGTTTCCCTGGACAAATCTGCTGCAAACCTAATCTGTCCTTTCTTGTAGGTTAAGTACTTTTTCCCCCTTTACTGCTTTCAGGATTCTTTTCTTGTTTGTGTATTTTGTGAATTTAACTATGATGTGACTTGGCAATGGTTAGCTTTTGTTGAATTTAATGGAAGTTCTCTGGAAATTTTTGGAATTTGATACCGCATCCTTCCCCGCATTAGGAAGTTTTCAGCTATAATTTGCTCAAATAAACCTTCTGCCACTTTTTCTCCTATGACAGGAATGTTATTCCATTTGAATAAGCTGCTGAGTTGTCTAAGTCTGCTTTCATGATCCATTACATTTGTTTCTCTCTTCTTTTCAACTTCATTATTTTCCATGGTTTTATCTTCTATATCACTTGTTTGTTCCTCTGATTCATCCATCTTTGTTTTTATGGCATCTCTTCAGGTCTGCATTTTGGTTATAGCATTTTTAATTTTGGCCTAACTAGACTTTAGTTCTTTTATCTCTGCAGCAAGGGATCCTCTAGTGTCTTCTGTGCTTTTTTTCCCAAACCCAGTTAGTATCCTTATAATTTGCTGTTTTAAATTCTAGTTCAGACATCTTACTTATATCTCATTGATTAAATTTTTGGTAATCATTTCTTCCTGTTCTTTCTTTTATGGTGAATTCCTCATTTTTGTCATTTTGGGGAGCTATAAAGCAAAATAAAACAAAATTAAAACTAAGAATTGAAAAAAAATTAAAAACAAAATAAAATACATAGAGGCTAGACCCTAGGTGCATTTTAGTCTGCTTGTTATGAGAATATTAATAGAAAAAAGGTAGAAAGAAAGAAAAGAAGAAAAGGAGAAAAAAAAAGAAATATATGAAATAAATTAAAAAATAAAAAATTCTTTCTGTATCCAAAAAACAAGCAAAAAACAAAAACAAAGATAAAAACAAGAAACGAAAGACATAAGGACCCCCCAAAGGACACTAGCTGCTGTTTTCCCTAGAGCTAAAGTTTTGAAGCACTCTGGATCAGTAGACTTGGTGTGGACAATTGGTTTGTTCTGGTTTTCTGGGGGAGGGTCCTGCTGCTCTGATTCTAAGCCCTGGTGGAGTTGTGCTTGCCCCATGCAGGGGGCAGGGGCTTGGTGTAGCTACTCCGTTCTCCACTTGGTGACGCTGTTCTGCTCACTGAGGTGGATCAAGTTGGTGGGCCAGGGAGAAAAATGGCTTCGCCTTGTTCTCTCTCTCTCTTCTGTGGAGCAGGAAATGCATGTCACCCCTCTTCAGTAAGCACTCACAGATGCAGTGACCCTACCTTTGTCCTTGGTTTCTGTCAGGTCCCTGCCTTTACCCTGTCTGAGTCTGAGCTGTCTGCCTGCCAAATGGTGTATCACTCCTGTGTTTTATCTCAGGCATGGCTGTAGTTTCAAGACCCCACACTTCAGAGACCCTGCACTGTGGTCCCCCATTGATCCTCTGGAGGAGGATCTCCTTGTTTTGTTACTAGTGCTGGCTTTTCACAGAAGACAGTCACATGACTGCACAGTGGTTCAGAGTTTATGGTAAATCACAACACAAAGATGATGCCAGGGTTTGCAGTGTCTTTATTCCTATACTGGTGAATGGGTTAGCTCCATGGTGCCCACCGGATCCTCTGTCCAGGGAGAGGCCATATGGCTTCTACCAAATGCACTCTAAGCAGGGGAACTGCTTCTCTTTATGTTAACCCTGGGGATCCTCAGACTGCCCTCTGCTGGGGCTCAGCTCTGCTCTTCCACCAGAGCATGGCTCAGCTTCCCAGGCATGAACATGGCAATGTTGCAGACCTCTGAAACATCACAGTCTGTGCTTCACTGTTTATAGAAAACTGATGGTATTGTAACTCTTTCCTTTTCCCCCACCCATGGTTTTGGGGAATGGTTTTCTTGTGCAGTTGCCTGACCATGTTTTAACTCTTTCCCCTCTGTCCCCACTTTTTCTCTTTCCCTCTCTCTTGCTACTCTGGGTAGGGACCATGGCTCTTTTCTCCCACAAACTCTCTGCAGTTTCTATCTTCCATGGGTCATTTGTCTTGTTTGTAGATGTGCAGCTTTATTCTCTTCAACTTCAGATCATTTTCTTGGGTGTTCAGAATAATTTGATATTTATCTAGCTGTGTTTGAAGGAGGAGGCAAACTTAGCATTGCCCTATTCCTCCGCCATCTTACATCTCTGCAGCTGGAAAATAGCACTTTATAAATGTTAATTATGTCAAGCTGTTTGAATGTGGTATTCAATTCTTATATTCTCTTACTGACTTTTTTTTTTTTTTTTTGGCTATTACATCAGTTACTAAGAGAAAGGTATTAAAATCTACAGCTGTGAAAGTAAATTTCTCTTTAGCTTTGTCAAGGTCTGCTTTTTGAATTTTGAAATGCTGTTATGAGTCGCTATGCATTTAGGATTGATTTTTTTTTTTTTTTTTTTTTTTTTTTTTAAGATTATTTATTTATTTATTTGTCAGTGATGGAGAGAGAGCGAGCAAGCACAGGCAGACAGAGAGGCAGGCAGAGGCAGAGGGAGAAGCAGGCTCCCTGCCAAGCAAGGAGCCCGATGCGGGACTCGATCCCAGGACGCTGGGATCATGACCTGAGCCGAAGGCAGCTGCTTAACCAACTGAGCCACCCAGGCGTCCCTTTAGGATTGATTTTAAGGTCTTTCTAATGAATTGACTTCTTTTTATTAATTTTTAAAAATGTTTTAATTTTTTAAATTAATATATAATGTATTATTAGCCCCAGGGGTACAGGTCTGTGAATCACCAGGTTCATACACTTATTTATTGACTTTTTTATAATTATGGAATGCTCTCTTTATCTCTGGTAATATGTTTTATCTTGAAGCTTACTTTGTCTGATTTTACCATAGCACACTAGCTTTCTAATACTTAATGTTTATATAGAATATCTTTTTCTGTCTACAGCCATACCACCCTGAACGCACCCAATCTTGTCTGATCTCAGAAGCTAAGCAGGGTCGGGCCTGGTTAGTACTTGGATGGAAGAATATCTTTTTCTACTCCTTTCCTTTTTTATTATTTTTATAATTTTAATTTCTATTATTTTTTCCAAAAAAGTATAAATTTTAGTTAACATACAGTGCAATATTAGTTTCTGGAGTAGAATTCAGTGATTCATCACTTGCACACAACACCCAGTGCTCATCACAAGTGTCCTCTTTATACCCATCACCCATCTAGCCTATCTGCCACCCACCTCCCTCCATCAACCCTGTTTGTTCTCTGTAGTTAAGAGTCTCTCATGGCTTGTTTCCTCTCTCCTTTTTTTTTCTTCCCCCCTTCCCCTATGTTCATCTGTTTTATTTCTTAAATTCAACATATGAGTGAGATCATATGGTATTTGTCTTTCTCTGACTAACTTATTTCACTTAGCATCATACACTCTAGCTCTATCTACATTATTGCAAATGGCAATATTTCATTCTTTCTGATGGATGACTAATATTCACATATATATATATATATATTTATAGTTCCATTGTGTGTACATATATACACACCACATATTCTTTATTCATTCATCAATTGATGGACATTTGGGCTCTTTTTCCATAGTTTGGCTATTGTTGATAATGCTGCTATAAGCATTAAGCATCGGGGTGCATGAACCCCTTTGAATCTATATTTTTATATCCTTTGGGTAAATATCTAATAGTGTAATTGCTAGATGATAAGGTAGTTCTGTCTACTCTTTTCCTTTTAATCTACCTGTGAATTTATATTTAACATATGTTATTTTTAAATAACATGTAGGTAAGTCTTTTTTATCGAGCCTGACAATTTTTGCCTTACCCTGGGTGTGCTTAATCTGCTTACATTTAATATAATTAATGTATGATTGGGTTTAAGTCTACCATCTTGGCTTTTTACCATCTGTTCTTTGCTCTTTACTTCCTTTTCTCCCTGTATTTTTTTGGACGAATCAAGTATTTTTTGATATTCTGTTTTGTCTTCTCTATTGCTTTTTAGCTATGCTTTTTTTATTATTTTTATAGCACTTGCTCTTTAGAAATTAAACTTTGTGTCTTTAAATGGTCACAATCTACCTTCAACTATGTTTATACTATTTTACGAACAGTGTAAAAAAACCTTATAGCAACAATTCCATGTACCTGACTCTTGCCCTTTAAATCCTCTTGTTTTTATATATTTTATTTCTTTTTGTATTATAAATCTCATGACATATTATTATTATTGTCATTATTATTGTTTTAGAAAGTCAATAATTTTTTAAAAAGATTATTTATTTATTTATTTGACAGTCAGAGATCACAAGTAGGCAGAGAGGCAGGCAGAGAGAGAGGAGAAAGCAGGCTCCCCTTGGAGCAGAGAGCCTGACATGGGGCTCGACCCAGGACCCTGGGATTATGACCTGAGCTGAAGACAGAGGCTTTAGCCCACTGAGCCACCCAGGTGCCCCCAAAGTCAATAATTTTTATAGAATTTAATATATAATATACATTAAAATATATTACATATATATATAAAAGAGAATAAAAAAATGTATTTTATACACATAAACACATAACTTTTGGGGGGCCTTTGTTGTGATACTGGTTTTCTGGGGATGAATTCTCTGTTTTTATCTATGAAGATGTCTATATATTTCCTCTATTTTTAGAGGATGTGGAACATTAAGTTGATAAGTTTTTTCCTTTTCAGCACTATACAGTTGTTTTAGTTTTCTAGCTTCATTCTTACTGTTGTTTCTTGTAATAATATATATTTTTCCCCCTCTGGTTACTTTTGTGAATTTTCTTTTTACTTGTGAGTCTCAGCAGTTTAACTGTGACATTTTAAGGTGTGGTTTTCTTTGTATTTGTCCTGCTTGGGTTCACTGAGCTTCTTGGATCTACATGTTGATTTTGGAAAGCACTTGACTGCCATTTCTTTAAAAAAAGAAGAAAGAAAGGAAAGAAAGAAAAACATATTTGCCCTGTTATCTTTCTTTTTTTCTTCTAGAATTTCAATTACATGTTTTCTAGATCATTTGATATTATCCCTCATTTCTGTCCCCGCCTCCCCTCCATTTTACTCTGTTTTTGTTTGGATATTTTCTATTTTGTCTTCAAATTTATTGATCTATTCCCTGCTATATCTAATTTGATGTTAAATTTATTAGACACATTTCTCATTTTTGATCTTTATTTTTTTCATTTCTGTTGTTTCATTTGGGTCTTTTTTATAGTTATCTTCTGTTTTCTGAAATCCCTAATTTGTTCATGCTTTTATTTTTCTCCCCTAGATTTTTTAAAATGTCATTATTATTTTAAAGACCCTACCTAGGCAGTTTCTGGGTCTTACTAAATTGACTATTTCCTCTTTTGACATTGGTAAGATTTTCTTGCATTTTTGTATCTTTCATGTAACTTGATGTTTGGAGACATTTTGTGTAGAATAAGAGTGGAGTAAATAATATTCACCTCCAGAAAAGAGGATCTTTTTTTTTTTTTTTCATGAGGGCATTTGTGAGAGGATTGAGTTAATCTCATCTGTAGTTCAGGTAAGTCTGGGTTTGATTGCAGCTTAAGTTAGAGTCTTTGTTCCACTGGTTTAAAATGGTTTGAGAAAAAAAATAAGATTTGCTTTATCAAGATTAAGGATATGAATACTGGTGAGATTCCATAAAATTCCTTATGCCTTAGAATCTGGCTATCAGCCTTCAGCTCCCTCACTGGAGAGTATTCTTTGCTTTCCAATTTTGCCCCAGCTTTCTGCATCTTGAGGGTTCTTTCTCTTGCCAGATGTCCTGTCCACATCTTCTGGAAGATGGCTGCAGTGCACTTGGTGGAAGCCCAGAGCACCTCAGAGTGATTCCAAATTTCTTGTCCCACCCTGACCTTCAGCCTTGTGTAGGGAAGGTTGTGAGGACCTCAGGGGGATCTGTGTCAGCTCTTTTGTCCTCCCAGCCCTCATGATTCTACCTCTGGGCCTACATGAGAACAAGGGGAGTATATTGGTGGGTAGATACAGATTGACAGCTTTTTAAAAATATATATTTTATTTTATATATATTTTTAAAATATTTTATTTATTTATTTGACAGACAGAGATCACAAGTAGGCAGAGAGGCAGGCAGAGAGAGGGGTAAGCAGGCTTCCCGCTGAGCAGAGATCCCAATGTGGGGCTTGATTCCAGGACCCTGAGATTATGACCTGAGCTGAAGGCAAAGGCTTTAACCCCCTGAGCCACCCGGGTGCCCCCAGATTGAGAGTTTTGCTTGGGTTCCTCGAGGTCCTCATCTGTCATGCCATCCAACTCACTGCTGTGTTTGGTGGCTTTCTTCTAATCCCCATCCATGGCATATTCTTCATTCTCTACTCCTTCACTAATGATGAAAGCATCATAGCACTCTTCTTGCCAGGAGGGAAGCATCACTTTTTGAAATTTAGTTCAGTTTCATTTCTTTGCATCTTAGCTCTCTGATTTTTGTGATGTTGTAGCTTATCTGGCTTTTTTCTTCATGGTTAGGATGGAAGCAACAATTTCTTGTCATTTTCTGCATTCTGATTGGAAATGATGTTTAGTTTTTTCTATTTTTATTTACTTTCTGTTTCCAGGACCTAAACACCTATCCATTGTAGCTGGGATAGGGATAGGTTTGATTGATTCCAACTAAAAATCTTTACTCCCTTTCTTTGTGGAAAGCTTTCTCTTGGGTGAAGCTCAGAATTTCTGATTCCATCTCTCAGGAGGAGTTGTCCCTACAAGAAGTTCTCAGACCCTATTAAATGTGTTTCTGTTGGGCCCACCCCATCAGTGTCAGAGATATCTGCATCTCACTATTTGAGATGTGGCAAACTCCCCCACTCCTCAGGTACACAGTGTGTCACTTTGACGTGAGAATACATCAAAAAGGGGTGACATTTTAGGGACATTTTCAGGTTCATGACATTAAGGCCTATGGGAAAGAGAGAGATCTCAAAGTAGGGGTTGGGTTGGAAACTCCTACCTACTAATATTTACTTGGTATCTACTTTGAGTCACCCTCTTTCACAGTGGTGGCACTTGACATAAATTTTCTCACTTTACATGTGAGGGAGTTGAGACCCAGAGAGATTATATAACTGCCTAAGTGGCAAAGCAGGGATCTGAGCTCATAGCTAACTCACTTCAAAAAAAATTTTTTTTCCCTTTACTAACATGGAGGAAGGCATAGCAGAGGATGGGAGTGGGCAGACCACTGCATCCCAGTCTAGGCTGGAGCTGACCTTGCTAATGTTGGACATAGGGTTGGAACCAGCATAGGAGCTCTAGTTTTTAAGACTAGAGCTCTTCCTATTAGGATCCCACTATAATCAAAACATGCATTCACTGGGTGACCTTGAGCAGTTTACTTTTTTTTTTTGGAATATTTGTATTTTTCTGAAAATCTAATGTTCCCAAATTCTTTGAAAATACTCCTAAGGGAAATTGGAAACAGTACCTCCTCCATGGGTCCTCTTTTCAGCAGGCCTTCCTCCCATTGACTGGATTTGTAGGAAGGAAAGGAGAGAAAACAGCACCCCCACACCCACCCCAACCCCTGCTCATCCCAATTCGCATAAGCCTTCTCTCCATGCCAAAGGCCACTTCGCACTTGGCCTCTTCTCCCTGGCACTGTGACTAACGCAGGAAAAGCCAAAGTGTAATTAGTTAATAGCAGAGCTCCTCTGTTAATGGAAAGGGCATTTCAAACTTACTTATGCAAACCGATACTGTAAGATTTGTCAGAAACTATCAATAGGATGCAACAGAGAGGATTCACAGGTCACTTGTCAAGTGGGGACAAAGCTTTTCTAGCCTAAGCTTTGAGACCCAGAGTGGCTCTCTGGACCACAAGCTAGCCTGCAAATAAGACTGCTGGGATAAAGAGGCTGGAGACCCTCTTCTGAACATCTCCCCCCAGTAATAGCCATGTGTCAGAACAGTTGTTGCATACCCAACCAGCATTATCTCAGCTTTTCCTCTCTATAACCTGATGAAGTAGGTGCTGTTACTGTTCTCATTTTATAGTTGAGGAAATTGAGACTTAGATGTGTTATTGACTAAGGTCAAGAAAGTGGTCAGTGGTGGGCCTAGGACTTGAACCCAAGACTACCTGAATTCTAAGTCTAGGTGGCACCTCCCCACTCAGCAGTTAGAGCACTCTAAAACCCTAGTTACTAATAGAAGATGACATTTGGGTCTTCTTAGGGCCGGCAAATGATCACCATACCTATTTTTTCCCTTTTCCTGGGCTCACAGTTATACTACATCTCCTCCCTACCCCACTCCACTCCCCACATGTGATCCTCATGCTCTTAAGCTTTCTGCTGGTCTGAAGTGGACATGATTCCCAGGGCAGCCTTGTGAACCATGTGTCAAAGAGGGTGGATCCACAAGTTAGAAAGAGCCTACCTAGGTCCTTGATTCACCATTTGGAGGAGAACATTCCTACCAAGAACACCTGTATCAGATTCTTTTATTGTGTTAATCCAGTTAGATATGAAGGTTTATCAGTTACAGTTACAGTTACCAGTGTTGCCTTAAGCAATAAAAGTGTTACTGACCAGGAAGAAGTTAGAAGGTCACTGAGGAACTGAGGGAGCCAACCTTAATACTCTCTATGATTAAGCTGCCTCAGGTCGTAGGGTTGAACAAGCTTGATCTTTGTTCTATAGATTCAGGTTTGGATGCAGCCTTCGCCACAGGTTAGCTGGGAGAGCTTGAGCAATTCATTAAATTTTTCTGAACATCATTATTTTTTGAGAATGAGAATGACATGTATATTGTTCTGTATGAATTTAATCCATTAAGCAAATTTTATTGAGCACTTACTACTTGCAGCACTTTTTCTAAGTGTTGATAACAAAGACAGAATCCTTGCCCTTATAGAACTTACATTTGGGTGGGAGGGCTGGACAGTAATCATATAAATAAATATGTCATATGGTGATCAATGATATGGAGAACTAATAAAGCAGTAAGAGGAGATGAGAATACCAGGAATAGTAATACAAACAATTCATCTAGGAAAAGTATCTCCAATTAAGGATACTTGAGCTGAGACCTGAAGGTCGTAAGAAAGTGAGACATGCAGGTATTTGGGCAAAGTGCTTCAGGTAGAGGGACTGGCAGGTTAAAAGGCCTGAGGCTGAATGGTGCTGGGCATGTTGGAGGAGTAGCAAGGTGGTTGGTACAGCTGAAGTGCTGAAGGCAAAGGGCACATGTGACAGTGTGAGAAAAAACATCCAGCATAATATTTTTCAATAAATGTTAGTCCTTTCTTCCTGTGTGATGGCTTTATAGTCACTCTAGGAAGTCCTCATTGCCAAAAACAAACAAAAATTGAAGCATATCAAACTCAAGTTTCCTTTATTGACTGGGCAAATGCTTGGAATTTCACCAGGGAGTATTGTTCTTTTAGTCCATGGCTTTGGCCCATGCACATACTCCTGGCAAAGGATAAGATACTAAGCTATTTTTCATTATTTTACTTTAAAGGGGTTGATTGGAAGTTTGAGGTTGGAGGGAGAAAAGGGTTTGAGAGAGGAAGCAACTGGGAGTATGGAAAGAGTTGAAGGAAAGATTGAGCTATAGCTAGGGAAAGAGGGAGAAGAGAGATCATGACCTGGCTTGAGGTCACAGTTTGAAGCTCCTCTGTGTTGTAGCTTACATGGGTGTCAAAGAAACTTACATTTTGCCGACATCACTGATTGAAAGAAAAGATTGCTCTTAACTTACAAGATTGCCTTGCATTGAAAGAATGAGTTCCCTATGTCCCCAGGAAACCATGACCCTTGTCCTCTACCCTGTCACTAAAGACTAGCTGAGGAAAGAGTCCCCACAAGAGCATAGACAGTATCAAAGTTCTGTGTGCCCCTAAGCTACTGTGCCCTTGACTCCTGAAATGCCCTTGGTCAGCACTCTTGGTTGCAGACAACAGAAACCGCTTTGATTGTTTCAAGAAGAAAATGGATTTATTATGTGATATTTGGTTCCCACCAGAATCATTGTGAGTTAGGAGAGAAGTAAATTCAAGATTAAACTTCCAGAAAATATGCCCCCACTATACTGCAGCACTGGTCTGAAGATGGAACCAACATTACAGCTGCTGAGAACTCAATGCCAGGAACCCATCACCTCTACTGCATGAATTGCTGCCTCCTTTTGCATCTGGAGTCAGACCTGGTCTTCCAAGGTCTGTTGCCTCTGTGTTCGCTTGGCAGAGCTTGGTTCCTCACATTGTGCACTTGCTCATTTCCAGAACAGAGCCACATGTGGATATGTGTAATGACAGAGCTAGGTCATGGTCCTGTATTATACTTGCAAAAGAAGCTCGGAGTTCGAGTCAACTAGGAGTTCGACTCTTTTGAGGATGCAGGGCTGATATGGGAATGTCCCCCAAAACATATAGGACTGGTAAAGATAGGTCCAGTGTTTCTTGCAGACAATGTCTACAGAAAACCCTATTAAAATTCAAAATTTGTACAAAGAACAAAAGGGTCATATTACTTTATCAGGCCCTAGAAAGAAGGATGACTAGGAGGATGGTTTTGGCATGGAGTAATCACCCAGGACAGCAACAGACTTCACTGCAGCATGGCAAAGGGACATGCTGGGAGTGGGGTCCTCAAAAGCAGGACCACTATCAAGGAACTCGGAGAAGCCCAAGGCAAGCTTATTGGGCTTAGTCTTTTGATAGTATCCTGCCCTGCAAAGAGAATAAGGCCTTCGTGGGAAATGACAGGGAAGGCAAAAAAACCATCTGAGTTTGGTTTGTGTGGGGACTTAATTACTGAGTTATCCTGAAGCCTGCATAAACTCACAGCTCAAAAGAGTGAAGAATTCTTTCTGAGAAAGTTCCAGTAAACAGAAGCCTGTAAGTCTTTAGAACTCAGGGATGTTTTCCATTTATTCTGAGCTGGACTCCAAACAGACGTATGTGTCTTGCCCTAATCACTGAGAAGGCCTCTTCCTGTCCTGGATCAGTAAACTACAGATTTGACAGAGATGATATCCATTGCCATTTTCTGATCTAACCTGATCCCATTTAGAATTTTGGAATAAATTTGGAATAAATTGGAATCTTTGACTCAAACTGCAATACAAGTTAGAACTCCAAGATGACTCAGTAATGAACGCCCCACACAACTCAGACACAGATGACTTTGGTGTTATCCAAAGCACTTTCCCACAAAGGGTGAGATTCTCTTGGCAGGGCGGGGCATGATTAGAAAGAACTTTGCAAGTATCTTCTCCCATTCAGTGGGTTGCCTCTTTGTTTTGTTGACTGTTTCCTTTGATGTGCAGAAGTTTTTTATCTTGATGAAGTCCCCAAACTTCATTTTCGCTATGACCCAGCAATTGCACTATTGTGTATTTACCCCAAAGATATAGAGGTAATGAAAAGAAGGACCCTATGTACCCCAGTGTTCATAGTAGCTATGTTCACAATAGCTAAATTGTGGAAAGAGCCAAGATGCCCTTCAAGAGATGAATGGATAAAGAAGATGTGGTCTATATACACAATGGAGTATTACTCAGCCATCAGAAAGGATGAATACCCAACTTTTGCATCAACATGGATGGGACTGGAGGAGATTATGCTGAATGAGATAAGTCAAGTAGAGAAAGTCAATTATCATATGATTTCACTTATTTGTGGAACATAAGGAATAGCATGAAGGATATTAGGAGAAGGAAGGGAAAAATGAAGGTGGGGAAGTCAGAGGGGGAGATGAACCATGAGAGACTATGGACTCTGAGAAACAAACTGAGGGTTTTGGAGGGGAGAAGGGGGGATGGGTTAGCCTGGTTATGGATATTAAGGAGGGCAAGGATTGCATGGAGCAGTTGGTGTTATATGTAAACAGTGAATCGTAGAACACTACATCAAAAATTAATGATGTACTGGGGTGCCTGGGTGGCTCAGTGGGTTAAGCCTCTGCCTTTGGCTCAGGTCATGATCTCAGGGTCATGGGATTGAGTTCCACATCGGGCTCTCTGCTCGGCGGGGAGCCTGCTTTCCTCTCTCTCTCTGCCAGCCTCTCTACCTACCTGTGATCTCTCTCTGTCAAACAAATAAATAAAATCTTAAAAAAAAAATTAATGATGTACTGTATGGTGAATAACACAACATAATTAAAAAAAAATAAACACTGGAGATATAAAATGGCTTTTCACTGAAAAAAAAAAAAAGAAAGAAAAGAAAAGAAGGGAGAACTTTATTTCCCGTTTCCAAACAAGCTTTCTGTCTTGGCCGGGCCCTATGCTCTCTCACCCCTTTGTTCCCAGTGTTGTGCCTTGTCTTCTGCACCTCCACTCTCTGGCTTGCCATTTTTCAAGGCAAGCCCATTGCCTCTTCCTTGTGAAGCCTCCAGTCTGACTATTTTGTGAGAAGGGATACAAAAGGGAGGTGCTTTGGAAGTCCTGGAGGCCAGTTTGGTTCTGACTTTTGGACTGCAGAAGCCCCGCAAAGCCATTCCTGAAGACATCCCATTGACTTGTTTGGCTCCTGAACTTGTCTTGGTTTTAATTTCCCTGCGAATTTTCTGTTCTCCAGCAACATATGCCCCCCTTTTTCTACTTCAGTAGCCTCAGTGGTAGCTCTCACCATGTTAAACAACGGTCTGATTTGGCATGGAAAAAAGCAGCCAATTGTTTTCTTTAAATCTTAATGTTTTAGGCCCTCGGAACATTTTAAGTAACTACTTAATGAGAAGACTTCTGGTGAAGCACAGGTAAGATCTTAAAGGCTCTAATTGCTCCCCAGAGAAAGCTGTCAGGGTTAAGTAACCTCATTCAGGTTGTGTACGTGGAGCAGGATGAGCAAAACAAGGCAGAAACAAGGAGCAGGGGCTGCAGGGGAGATGTCCCCGAACCTGGTGGATGAAACTTCTTGGACCTGGAGGCTCTCTAGAGCTATACCTTGAGCTGTCGACAGTCAGTACCTGCTGGCTGACTGCTATGCCCCCAAATGGTCAAACAAATGACAGACTTTTTCCTGGGCCTGGTTGCTTTCTAATTTGGAACCCAAATTACAGTTCTTTCTTCTGTTCTTTCATTTAAATACAAAACAAAACCAGACAAAACCAAACCCCCAAACTCTGTTTTCCCTTGTAATCCCCACTTGAACTTTTTATTTGTGCATCATTCATTTGTTTATTCACTACACAAGTGTTTATCAAATGTCTCAATGCTTTCAGGCACTGCTCTAGGTACTGGGGATGCACCCAATTATTCAATATGGCTTTACCGGCAATAAAATGAACTTAACCACGAGAGGCAAGAGAACAGATAGGATCACCACATCTGCTGGCAGGGGTGACTCCTGACATAGAATCCCAAAGTGCTGGTGTTTGGGATGGGTCAGTACCCCCACCCCCAAGTAAAAGCTGCATGTGGTATGATGGGGGGAGTTCTGTCAGGTAATAGTAGTCACTGTGTATCTAAGGCATGTGGAGAGTGAGGCACCTTTAAAATGGGGCTCAAATTGACTTCTTATTTCATTGAACCTAAAAGTCCTTTGTGCGGGCCTTCCCTCTTCCAGGCTGGCAGTGGTGGTCTGTTTGCCCAGCAGGCCCTGCAGCCTCCAGGGGTAGAAATGCTGCTGGACTCCCAAGAGCCATGTTTTCTGGGACTGTTACCCAGACCTAAGTGTACCTTGGAATTCAGTAAGAAAAACGGAGGTGAGAGAAGGGCATGCTATAGCCCAGACAATTCAATCTTCTCTCGACTTGTGTGAGACCTAAATTGGGAAGTATAAACGTTGGCAGATAAACGTTACGGATTTGATGTAATCCCAGACCTCAGGCTTGAAACTGAGCTTGACCCTTCCCGTTGAGCACTTTTATGCAATACTACTGGACATGTAGTAACAAGAAAGGAAACAGAGGAAGGATATCAGTTCAGCCATATGTCAACTCTGGGAGAGAAGATGACAGGGAGAGCAAGGCACGAGATGTGCATCAAGTCAGGAGTTAAAAGAACAAAAGAAAATTCTGTGAAGTTAGAGCTAGTGTGTCCTTGAGGAGACAAATGAGCTGATGTGAGGGGGGCTGATATTCCACTATAGTCCATGGGAGGTGTGCGTGTTATGGGGGACAGGGGCTAAGCATGTCATCTGGCTGTTTAGAAGTCTGACAGAACCATATGGCCTGAAATTCAATTTATAACAATTACAAATTGCACTCATTTGTCCTCATAAGCCTAAGTGTAGGAGAAGGAGGAATAGCTATCACTCTACCAGCATTTCAGATGGAGAAACTGAGGCACCGAGGGTTTAGCTGACTTCCTCAGGGTTGTACAACTGGTGGCTAAATTTTGCCTAAAGTACAGTGTTTGCATTCAGTCCTCCCATAATGGTGATGCCCTGAACTTATCAAGGACATTGGTGTTTATTATCTCATTGAAACAGCCCAACAACACTGTAGGAGGCAGAATTGGCAGGAAAACTGAGGACCAGGGGAAGATTGAGAATGGACGGGAACTCCCATTTCTTGAGCACTTGCTATGTGCTTTATGTATGCTGCCTCAGAAAATACAATCTTTTAAAGGTAGGTACCATTTATCTCTGCTTTAAGGATGGGGAGGCTGAATTACGGGACAGTAAGAAACATGTCCAAGGGCACCCAACCAATAGATGGTAAACTTGAGATCCAGACCCAGGTGTCTAACTCTGAAGCCTGGGCTATTCCAGCTCACCAGCCATCACCTGCCTGTAGATGCCCTGCAGACAGTCAGGACAGAGTCGGCTTTAGAATTGCATTTTCCCCACTCTTAATGTTTCCATCAAGCTGTTGATACAAGTTCATCGTGAATAGAAGGAGAGAGGAGTCAGAGAGTCCTGGGTTTGGATCTGAGCTTCCCTATATACTAGAGGAGGATCTAGAGTAATTACTGTCTATCAGGTCCAGTTGCCACATCTGTAAAATGATGAATCGTCCCACCCCCTACTCCTGGCCCCACCAAAAGCTTTGTGGTAGGAGTTAATGAGAGTAAACTGCTTAAAGCAGCATCCAAGATGTGGTGAACACTCAGCAGTGGTTGCAGGGGTAGGTTGGGAGAGCTGGGCAACTGTGTCCTGTCTGGAGCCGCCCACGTTCCCCTCTCCAGGCCCCTCCTCATTTCCATAGGCAGGCACACATTTTCGAAATCTTCCTGTGTGCTCTCATCTCTCTTTTCTTCTTTTCTTGCTTTGAGTATGAAGTAACCTTTTTTTTTTTCATTCATATATGCCAAAGGCAGGTATGTGTAACAAGTGTGCAGGATGGAACAGTAGCTTACTTTCTCCCTGCCTCCTCCTCAGCTTCTGTATTAGCCAGGGCTCTTCAGAGAAACAGAACAAGAAATTAGCTTACCCAGTTGTGGGCACCAACAAGTCTGAAGTCCGTCAGGCCGCCTGCTGGAGGGCAACTCAGGCAGGAGCGGACACTGCAGTTTTGAGGCACTATTTCTTCTTCCACAGGGAGACCTCAGTTTTGCTCTTAGGGTGCTTCAATGGACTGGTTGAAACTTCCTCACATTATTGAAGATAATATCCTCTATTTAAAGTCAGCTGATTGTAGGGGCAGCTGGGTGTCTCAGTGGGTTAAGCCTCTGCCTTTGGCTCAGGTCATGATCTCAGGGTCCTGGGATCCAGCCCCACATCATTGAGCCCTGCTCTCTGCTCGGGGGAAAGCCTGCTTCCCCCTCCCTCTCTGCCTGCCTCTCTGCCCGCTTGTGATCTCTCTCTCTCTGTCAAATAAATAAATAAAATCGTTTTTAAAAAAGTCAACTGATTGTAGATATTAACCATGTCTATGAAATAACCCCACAACACTCATATTAGTGTTTGGTTGAATAATTGAGTACTATAGCTTAGCCATGTTGATACATAAAACTAACCATCACAGCTTCCATCGCTGTCCTTGGGTGAAGGTTCTCAACTGGCCTTTTCTTCCTTCATCTGATGCACTGGCTCCTTTACCTTCTGTCTACTCCTTAAATATTGGTGGCCTTCAAGATTCCGTGGTTGTATTTTGCTGATTCTAGGTGCTCCTCTGGGATGCTCTTATCTCCTTGTAGCAGCTGAACCTCTAGCTATTGCCTTGTTTGTATTTCTAGAAACCTATTTCGGATTGGCCACTGAACACCTCCACTGGGTACTCCCCCTCAATTTCCACCTGATTCTTTGCTCCAACCTGTTTGCCTACCTGAATTCTGCCTTCCCCACTCACCTGGCCAGTCCAACCAGAAATCTGGTTGCCATTCTTGATTCTTCCCTCTGGTCTCTTTTCACATTTAGTTAGTGCCCAACTCTTGCTGATTTCTACCTTTCCCATTTACCTAGTTAAGAAAATATTGATTGATTATCTACATGCAGCACCAAGCCAGGCTCTAGGGCAGGGTTTCTCTATCTTGACATTATTGACACTGTGCCATATGATCCTTTGTTGCAGAGGGGGTCCTGTGCATTATATGGTATTTAGCAATATCCCTTTTTCACTAGGTCCACTTTAACAAAACACTAGAGACTGGTACTTAACACAACAGAAATTTATTTTCTCATAGTTCTGGAGGCTAGAAGTCCAAAATCAAGTTGCTAGCAGAGTTGGTCTCTCCTGAGGCCTCTCTTTTTGGCTTGCAGATGGCTGCCTTCTTGCTATGTCCTTACATGGCCTTTTCTCTGTGCACACACATCTCTGGTGTCTCTCTTCTTATAGGGACATTAGCCATATTGGATTCAAGGCCTACCCCTCATTTTAACTTGATCACTGCTTTGATGACTTTATTTTCAAATACTGTTACCTTACTTATAGGTACTGGGGGTTGGGACTTCAACATATGAATTTTGGTATGACAAAATTCAGCCCATAAACCTGGCCTCTACTCGCTACCCATCAGTAGCACCCCTCACTCCAGGTTGGGGCAACAACCAAAAATCTCTCCCAATATGGACAAATATCCCCTGAGTACATACTTGTCCAGGTCAAGCACTACTGCTCTATACAGCAGTAGTTTTTAATACTGTCTGCACATTAGAATCACTTGGAGAAATTGAAAACAAAAACAAAAACAAAAACAAAGCAAAAAGCAAAAAACAACCTCACCTATAGAGATTCTGACTTGATTTTTGGGGGTGGGGCCTAGATAGGTGTATTTTGTAAAAGTGTTCCAGACTATTCTAACGTGTGGCCAGAGATAAGAACATTCTAGCAGTGAGAGTGAGCAAGGCAGATGTTAATATTAAATTTCATAATTAAAATTTGAAAACACAGTTAAGATTATGTTTTGCATACAGTTTGTAACATTTTCTTTAGCAGTGTATCTTAGACACTTTCCTGTATCATTAGATAGTCTACAGGTAAAATTTAGTAAGTTTACATGTGGATATGCTATAAGTAATTTCATCAGGACCCTATTCTATATATTATTTATTTATTCTTTCATTCATTTGTTTTTAAGCTTTTATTTATTTATTTCAGAGAGAGAGTGAGTGGAGGGAAGGGGCAGAGGGAGAGGGAGAAACAGACTCACCGCCAATCAGGAAGCCTGTTGCGCAGGGTGAATCATGACCTGAGCCCAAGGCAGGTGCTTAACTAACTAGCTACCTAGGCACCCCCTATTCTATATTTTAGAGGGTGCAAACTCTTCTCTATTGAAGTAATGCTGTATAGGATATTCATGTATACATATCTTTGTAAGCAGATCTGATCATTCACTTTGGGTAAATTTCAAGAGGTGGAAATCCTGGGTCAAAGAGGTGAATATTTTTGTGTTTTTGATACATATAGCTAAATTGTTGCTCAGAAGTGTTGTATTAATTTATAGTGCTGTCAACAGATTTTTTTTTTTAAAAAGCTATTGTCCTATATTCTTATCAGCCTCAGATATTTCAGTTTTTGAAATTAAATGAAATGTGGTGACTTGTTTTAATTTGAATTTCTTTGGTTATTATTTAAACTAAACATTTCAAACACTTACATGTTATTTGCATTTTTCCTTTTTCAACCTGCTTATCCATGTCCTTTGCTCATTTTTAATGATATTTTTAGTTTCCTTATAGACTTGCAAGAGCTGATTGTAAGAATATTAATTCTTTATCTGTTATGTGTTGCAAGAATTTTTATCTAGTTAGTATTTGTCTTCAGTGTTTGTTATTTTTATTTTTGGAAGTAACTTTTATGTAGTTAAATCTATTAATATTTCTTCCCTCCTTTTCTTCTTCCCTTCCTAATTTTATTCATAGAAAAGCTTTCCATACCTATCATCAGATCAATATTCATTTAGCTTTTTCTTCTTTCTTATTTTTTGAATATTTGATTTTTAAAATCTATTTGGAATTTTGGCATACTTGTGATTGAATTTTATATTTTATTTCAAATAGTTACCTTGTTTTCCCAGAACTGCTTCCTAAAAATTTCAATCTTTTCTCCTTAAAAAGAGATTTATTTATTTATTTATTTGACAGAGAGAGAGAGAGAGAGAGACAGTGAAGGAGGGGACAGAAGCAGGGAGAGTGGGAGAGGGAGAAGCAGGCTCCCTGCCAAGCAGGGAGCCTAGCCTGATGTGGGGGCTTGATCCCAGCACCCTGGGATCATGATCTGAGACGAAGGCAGACAACTAACTACTGAACAATCCAGGCGCCCCCCCCTTAAACATTTTATCTTTTCTCATTTATTTGGAATGTCACACTTTTCCTAGACTAAATTCTTTTCTGATTTCTATCAGGGCTTTCTATTCTTTTCTGCATTGTTTTATTTACTAGAGTTATAATTTATTTTGGCAGCTGAAGTTCTAGTTTGCCTCATTATTCTTGATATTTCAAATCAATTTTTGAAATTCAAAACTACTTTTTTTCAGATTCCCAAAATTCTAATTGTGGTTTTGAGTAAAAGCCCATTACCTCAGGGAGAATTTACAGCCTTCTAATACTAAATCTTAGCTTCCTATTGCTCTTCCTCTTCCTTCGCAATTTATAGCATTCCTTCCTTTCTCAGGATATTCTTTATGGATCTTTGTAAAGCATATTGTTTCCTTTAAAAAGTCCCTACACATTTCTTGTCAAATTTATTCCAAGATACTTTATATTTTTGTTGCTATTAAGAGTGGAACCCTTTACCCATTATATGCACTGAGTAGTTATTGTTGCTTTTTAAAGAAGCTGTTCTTTTATATAGATTTTTTTTTGTAATTATCTTGTTTACTGGGTAATTAGTTTCAATGTTCTATTATCTCGAGTGTTTTGGGTTGGGGAGTGGTTGGGTCGGTTACGAATAGTGTTAATTTGGTCTCCTTTTCATATATGCATTTCTTATTTCTTCTTGTCTTACTGCATTGGTTAGATGTCTAGAAAAAATATCCAGCTACAGTGGAAATAATAAGTATACTGAATCTGACCTGATATGTTTTGATCTTTTTACTTGTACTAGTATGAGATTGACAAAAGTTTTGTTATACTACTTATTGTGCTGTTTTTTCTTTGTCAGATTTTTAAATTGGCATTATACTATCTTCACAAAATAAGGGAGCTTTAAAAAAATGATATGATTTGCAACATTTTATATAGCAATAGAAGAGTTGATTTCTTCAAAGTTTGAAAGAATCTTCCCATAAAACCATCTGGGTCTAATCCCTTGGCCAACTTTTCCAATTTCTTCCATGGCATTCATTTGTTCAACTTTCCACTTCTTTTGGATACAGTTTTGGTAATCTGCATTTTCTTAGAAAATAACCTGTTTTACAAAGATTTTATTTTTTAGTTTTAGTATGGCACATGAGATTCTTGTGTAAATAAAATCATTTGCATGCTGGTGGATTATACCCTTTTATGCCCAATTTTGAATATTTATATTATTTCTCTTAAATTTATTTATAACTTCAACTCTTTTTCTTTTTCATACATTAATTTTGTTTTACTTTTGCTAATTATTTCTTATTTACTTTTTATAAATCATTTGATTTGAAATTTTGATTTATTTTTTCTTTTTAAAAATTACTAATGAAAATATTTAAGGCTATTTATTGTCTTCTGACTGTAGATTTGAGAGCATCTCTTAAGTTCACATATATAGTTTTGTAGATAGTTCTGAACTGACTTTTTTCCTCTTTAACTGAAAATTATTTATCAGTGAACTTTTAAAATTTTGAGGAGCTGAGGGTATTTTTTGGGGGGCTGTTATTATTTTGTTAATAATTTCTAGATTTGTCTTATGGTGAAATGAGAATGTGGTTTAGCCAATTTTCACTTTTTCAAATTAATTGTAATTGTCTTTTTTGGAAGGGTCGCCCCCTTTGTGCATACCCTTAGTTTAGCATGTATATTTTATTATAGTCATGTGTCTACATGTCTATCATTCCATTAACCAATGAGCCCTGTGTGACCTTGGCCATTTCTATATTTTCAGTGTTGAGATCAGTGCCTAGTAAATGGCAGACATCAATAAATGTTGGCTGACTTGACCTTGAATGACAGATGGGAGCATGACATGAATTCAATTGGCTAAGGGAGCTGAGACTGTAGGTCCCATTTTTAGATGTACTAGTTGACTTTACTGGTCTATAGCAAAAGACCAGGTATAAGGGAGTATTTATAAAGCAAAGTGAAGTATGGGTTCCATATTGGTAACAAATTAGTGTCATTTGTTGGTAGTATTAAAGTTAATTCTCAGGTTTTTGTGGTACAATCACATAGTAGTGTACTTAGACCCAAAGTTATGAGGAGTAGCAGCTGAGATAGAAAACAGCTGGCCTAGACCTCCATCTAGCCAAACATCACACCATGATTTTCTTGGGCAAGTCATATAGGTTCTCAGGACCTCGGCTTCCACATCTATCAAGAGGGAGATAGGGTTCTTTCTTTCTTTCT
Source organism: Mustela nigripes (assembly GCF_022355385.1). Classification (NCBI taxonomy): domain Eukaryota; kingdom Metazoa; phylum Chordata; class Mammalia; order Carnivora; family Mustelidae; genus Mustela; species Mustela nigripes. Next base: position 61,970,497 of record NC_081563.1, read on the forward strand.
AAGATTTTATTTATTTATTTGACACAGAGAGAGATCCCAAGTAGGCAGAGAGGCAGGCAGAGAGAGAGGGGGAAGCAGGCTCCCCACGGAGCAGAGAGTCCAATGCGTGCCTCGATCCCAGGACCCTGGGATCATGACCTGAGCCGAAGGCAGAGGCTTAACCCACTGAGCCACCCAGGCGCCCCTAGATAGGGTTATTTCTAATGATTAATAAGAGGATCTTTGATAAGTGGCAGGAAAAGATAATGCATGAAGCCAAAAGAAATTTTGTTAAGAGGCACAAAAAAGAAACATTTTTATATTATAGTATTAATTATTAAACTACTTAAATACCTGAAACAATGCAGAATTTTGTGTTTGTGTTTGTGTATATGTATATTCTCTTTCTTCCTTTCTTTCTCTCTCTTTTGCTCTCTCTTTCTTTTTTTCCTGCAGAGAGGAGGGTCTTATTAGGTTTTCAAAGTATCTATAATCTAGGAAAACTTAAGAACCACCTTTGTAGAGGGGTTCCAAATCTGGGGGTTGGTAGTCCTGATAAAATATGAGAGAAATTTAATTTCTTTTTGCTCTCAAACCTTCCTAATGCATTACCTGTCAGTCAATCAAGTATTTATAAAGCAGCTCCCACGTTGAAAGTGTTCTGCTCTTCCAATGAGGAGAAGTAAAAAAGGGCAAATCCTGTCCCTGACTCTTAGAAGCTTATGTATGACTGGGGAGAGAGGAAAAATAAATGTGGAAAGTTAGCAAATAAGATTTCCGGTACAGAGCAAAACATTAGTTATAAGCCAAAGCCTCCCCTTTCTACCTTGAGCACTTATAAATGAAGAAAAAGAAATTTTTTTAAAAAAGATTTTATTTATTTGACAGACAGAGATCACAAGGAGGCAAAGAGACAGGCAGAGAGAGAGGAGGAAGCAGGCTTCCCACTGAGAAGAGAGCCCGATGCAGGGCTCAATCCCAGGACTCTGGGATCATGACCTGAGCCTAAGGCAGAGGCTTTAACCCACTGAGCCACTCCGGTGTCCCAAAGAAAAAAATTAACAAGAACATAGTAATGCTTAAATCAAGAGAGGAAATTTCCAGCAGTCAAAAATGGAGAAGTTTCTGTACAATAATTTAACATGTAGGCCACACTGGAATTTGGAGGCTGAAGCTGTTAGGCTTGTGGGCACTGGGGTTGGAACTGGCTTATCAGAGGGTTCAGTTTGGGACCTCATTACCCTGAAAGCTTGCAGCTGGAGTTATACAGCTATATAAAACTAAGGCCCAGATATAGTTTTTGTCCATTAAATTTGGGATGGGGCAGCAGAAAAACCCTTCTTTCCTGCCTGGGATTGTGGCTAAGGTCCTGAGAAGTGCCTCCCAGCCTGATAGGATCCTGGAACCATGCTATATGCTCAGGCCAAATCTGCTAGTTAGCAGATTACTTTGAATTAAAAAGCCTGGACCTGAGTGTCAAGTCCTTCTTAAGACTGGCCTGGGTTTTCTGTATATTTACTGGAGGAAATTCTCATAAAAGATAGTTTCACAAGCAAAAATTACAAAACACCCCAGAAGTCCAACATCATGAAAGACAAATAATAAACTCAGCAAATAGATGAACCAGCATCTAAAAGAAAGACCTGATAGGCCAAATCTGCTAGTTAGCAGATTACTTTGAATTAAAAAGCCTGGACCTGAGTGTCAAGTCCTTCTTAAGACTGGCCTGGGTTTTCTGTATATTTACTGGAGGAAATTCTCATAAAAGATAGTTTCACAAGCAAAAATTACAAAACACCCCAGAAGTCCAACATCATGAAAGACAAATAATAAACTCAGCAAATAGATGAACCAGCATCTAAAAGAAAGACCTGATAG